>NC_084735.1:28242113-28582113 GCF_033978785.1 Entelurus aequoreus | reverse complement strand
CGATTTAAAAAAAAATAAATTTAAAAAATTTAAAAATCTTTTACAATTTTGGAAACTTTCTTATTCAATAAAATGCAGATCTGTCCCCAAACTTTTGACTGATTCTGTATGTATTTAAAAATATATATTTTCCACTCCTTGATAAGAATTAAAACATACAATGGCAAAAAATGAATCTCCTGTGCATTTTGTTGGTATAGAGCAGGGGTCTCAAACTCAATTTACCTGGGGGCCATTGGATGCAGAAACTGGGTGAGGCTGGGCCGCAAGAAAATATTTCTTTAAAAAAATCTAACATGCACTTTTTAATGAATTCACCTTCTTTGAATGGCTATGCCGCCCTAGCAACATACTTCCCAACCTTCCCGATTTTTCCGGGAGACTGGAATTTAAGTGTCCCTCCCGACAATCTCCCGGGGCAACCATTCTCCCGAATTTGTCCCGATTTTAACGCGGACAACAGTATTAAGGGCGTGCCGTGATGGCACTGCCTTTAACGTCCTCTACAACCTGTCGTCGCGTCTGCTTTTTTACCATACTAACAGCGTGCCGGCCCAGTCACATGTTGTATGAGGCTTCTGCAGACACATGTAAGTGACTGCAAGACATACTTGGTCAACAGCCATACAGGTCACACTGAGGGTGCCCGTATAAACAACTTTATCACTGTTACAAATATGCGCCACACTGTGAACCCACACCAAACAAGAATGACAAACACATTTCGGGAGAACATCCGCACCGTAACACAACATAAACACAACAGAACAAATACCCAGAACACCTTGCAGCCCTAACCCTTCCGGGCTAGAATATACACACCAGCTACCACCAAACCCCAACCCCGCCCACCTCAACCGACGCACGGAGGGGGGGGGGGGAGTTTGGTGGTAGCTGGTGTGTGTATATTCTAGTCAACATGTGACTGGGCTGGCACGCTGTTTGTACAGGTTGTAGAGGGCGCTAAAGGCAGTGCCATCACGGCACGCCCTTAATATTGTTTGGGTGAAAATCGGCAGACATTCGAGAGAATGGTTGCCCTGAAATTCGGGAGTCTCCCGGAAAAATCGGGAGGGTTGGCAAGTATGACGCTGTCAAGCGCCATTCATATAGAACTTGCGGGCCGCACTAACATTACATTTCCATATTAAGGTGCGGGCCGCAAAACAATGTCTCGCGGGCCGCATGTCTGAGACCCCTGGTATAGAGACATGAACAATCCATAATTTTATCATGCTTTATTTTAAGAGAGAGTCAACATTAAAATATATTAAAATTATTAGGGTGTACAGTAGTACCTCAACTTACAAGCTTATTTGGTTCTGTGATGTAGCTCTTATCTCAAATCAATGAAATGAATCAAATCAGTTCTTAGCCCCCCAAAACAGCAGTATTTTAACATGTAACTTGCCTTTTAAAAATAAAAACTAACTTTTGATAACAAATATTGTATGAAACATAATAAAATAGAATGTAATACAAACTATAGTAGATTTATAAATTAATGTAATAATAAAATACAGCATTTACTATCTATTACTATTTCTATCCCCAAGCCATCAGACTGCTCAACTGCACCGCTGATTAACACTTATCACAATTGCACAAAACCGCACGCACAAGAATCACTTTACTTACCACTGTAATTACCGGACTACAATACTCTTCATTCAATGACTGTAAATAATGTAAAAACAAGAGTATAAAGAAGTCATACTGTTCCATTACCTTTGTTCATACTACTGTCACTACTCAACTGCCAAAAGAACTGTAGACACCTTAATATGTATTACTTCCTATACTGTATATACTGTGTATACTGTATATACTGTTATACTATTTGACATTGCACTGGTACTGTATGTGACTACTGTACTTTTACTTGTACTGATACTTCTACCATAACTACTGGGACTTATTGTGCAACTTATTGTCTTGTAATTCATGTACATCAGAGCTATTGAAATTGTTGTGTTTTTTGTATTTAGTGTATTAGATTCAGCAACTAGTGTTTGGATCCCACTGTACGCAATATCTGAAGAGCATGGAAAAAAGTATTTCACTGTGGTGTATTCTGCATGTGACGAATAAAACCCCTGAACCTTGAACCTACTATTGGAGGGTGGACTTCTACGGTGTCTCTTTTGAGCTGTATTTCTGTCAAACACACCATCAAAGGCTTTGCCATATTTTCATGGATACATGTCCTCTGTTTAAATAATACTTTAACATTATTACTTTAACCTTGTCTGGCATTACTCATTCTGCTTCGGTATGGTGCAGACTAGCAGTGGTACATCAGGCATGTTTTTGATTTTTTTTTTTCTTAAAACCAATTAATATCATCCACTTCTTTTCAGCACTGTCCTTCTAACTCATTTTGATCCCTCCCATTCTTGGAAAAACAAAGTTATTAATTTCATGTCCAGTAACTGTGAGATACTGTTGGTTGTGATGTCACTGCAGGGGTGCTCTGGTTAAGCCCTGGATATTCACTGAAATCAAGGAGAGCCGCCACTGGGACATCTCCTCCAGCGAGCGACTTGACGTTCTCCGGGATTTTACCAACTTCGGCCTGGAGCACTGGGGCTCGGACACGCGAGGTGTGGAGAAGACTCGAACCTTCCTGCTGGAGTGGCTCTCCTTCATGTGCAGGTGAGGATTTCTATAAACACCGCATGTTATTTTCCATACTATTATTCAAACAATTTGTTTGTCAGGTACATCCCAGTGGGCCTGTTGGAGCGGGTGCCTCAGAAGATTAATGAGAGGCCTCCATACTACATGGGCAGGAACTACCTGGAGACACTCATGGCCAGTCAGAATGTTGGGGACTGGATCAGGATCAGGTGAGCAGCTACCTTTCTTAGTCAATACTCATTCATTCGTGATTATAACCTCATTATTGTGTGTGTTTTAACAGTGAAATGCTGCTAGGACCTGTACCCCCAAATTTCAACTTCTTGCCCAAACACAAAGCAAATTCATACAAGTGATTTTTTTCTTTTTACCATATTGGACAATTAATTTTTTTTTGGCAGAGTGTGACTGAAAAGACAACTTACAATTTAGTTTGAGTTTTGGGTACAAATGTACTGAACAATAAAGTATATGTAACACTTACAGATGGCATTTGTTTTATTTTGTATGTAGGAATATTTAGGTTTATTATTGGCATTCACCTGCATGTGCCATTATATTTCCCCCCGTTGTTATAATTAGGTCATATTTGTGTAGAAGCATGGGTACACCAAATTTAGCATTCATCGAATCTCCATCTGTAGTCCTAATTGTATCTTTTTAAAAAAGTGGATTTAATGCCATCATGGTGACCACAGAGCATTTAATTAATAATTAAATGCTGTATTGAAAGAAAACACATAAATGGGATGTACGGGACTAAATAAATTAAATCAAATTTAAGGAAAGTTAGAATGTATAAAAGTGGTAATGTACAGTACACTGACCTGCTGAGTGGCCTTGTGGTTAGAGTGTCCGCCCTGAGATCGCTAGGTCATGAGTTCAAACCCTGGCTGAGTCATACCAAATACTATAAAAATGGGACCCATTAGATAGATAGATAGATAGATAGATAGTACTTTATTGATTCCTTTTAAATTACCTCCCTCAGCATCAATGGTTGGAATTTGGGTTTAAATCACCAAATAATTCCCGGGCGCGGCCACCGCTGCTGCTCACTGCTCCCCTGTGGGGATGGGTCAAATGCAGAGGATCATTTCACCACACCTAGTGTGTGGGACAATCATAGGCACGTTAACTTTAACTTTAAACTTTTGTCATCGCGCTTCAAATATTATGGCTTCACTGCCCATTGGAATTTTCTTTAATTTTTTTCATAGCATATTGTACAATTTTTTGGTCTTTTTCAAGCATTAAAATGGCTAAACCAAACATATCAATACCACAGCATTATTGGCCACGAGATGAGACCTAACCAATCAGAGCACGCTGTTCAGTATTGTGGCCAATGATTGGCTCAGCCTTAGGCAGCATTACTAAATTGGATTAAGAGAGTGTAAAGGTGACTAAAGGTGTTTTTTAATGTTTAACAGGCTTTCATAATGTAGTTTTTTATTTATTAGGTCATAAACAGGTTATTTTATGTTCTAGCTATGAAAATATTTGATTTTAAATTAATGATTCATCCATCCATCCATTTTCTACCGCTTATCCCTTTCGGGATCGCAATGGGTGCTGGAGCCTATCTCAGCTACAATCAGGCAGAAGGCAGGTACACCCTGGACAAGTCACCACCTCATCACAGGGCCAACACAGATAGACAGACAACATTCACACACTAGGGCCAATTTAGTGTTGCCAATAAACCTATCCCCAGGTGGGAGGAAGCCGGAGTACCCAGAGGGAACCCATGCAGTCACGGGGAGAACATCCAAACTCCACACAGAAAGATCCCGAGCGCAGGATCGAACCCAGGACCTTCGTATTGGAAGGCAGACGCACTAACCCCTCTGCCATAGAAATTCATTTATTGCGGTTATGTCTGGAACCAATTAACAGCAATAAACGAGCGACGACTTTATTCGTATCAAAGCGATGGGATGCACTAGATTTACCATAGAGCTTACCTCCATCTTCTAGTCCTAATTGTGTCTTTGAAAGAATAGGATTTGATGCTATCATGGTAACCATAGAGCAGGGGTGTTAAACTAATTTTAGCTCAGGGGCCGCATGAAGGAAAATCTGTGCACACGCGGGCCGGACTATTAAAATCATGGCATTAAAAATTAAAAATAAAGACAATTTCAGATTGTTTTCTTTGTTAGGGGCGGTATAGCTCGGTTGGTAGAGCGGCCGTGCCAGCAACTTGAGGGTTGCAGGTTCGATCCCCGCTTCCGCCATCCTAGTAACTGCCGTTGTGTCCTTGGGCAAGACACTTTACCCACCTGCTCCCAGTGCCACCCACACTGGTTTGAATGTAACTTAGATATTGGGTTTCACTATGTAAAGCGCTTTGAGTCACTTGAGAAAAAGCGCTATATAAATGTAATTCACTTCACTTCACTTCTTACTTTGGCCAAAAATAGAACAAACACATTCTGAAAACATTACAATAAAAATATAGAAAAAATACCTGCAGCGGTAAAGTTAAGATCCATGAAGGAAAGAAGAAAGTGAATAAATGTTTATAACTGAATACATTTACATATGCATAAACATTTGTTTTCTTTTGTATTATTGTTTTTAATGAATTAAGTAACGTTTAATACATACATAATACATACAATTATCATTTGTTTTCAAAACGGTTACAAAAAAGTGGGACTCCAAAAATTTACTGTGGGACCCCATTTTCATGACTCGATGGGGGTCCCTGGGACTCCATTTTGAAAATTCCTAGCTCCAACACTGGTGGAGTATTGGTGCGTGCAAAACAGCAGCAGACGGCTGTGGCCTGTGGGCCGGTTCTAATACTAATCAAATACCATCCCGGGGTCCATAGATAATTCATTTGCGGGCCAGATTTGGCCTGACTTTGACACACCTGCCATAGAGCATTACACAATTAAATGCTGTTTTGAAGGAAGAACAGTTACAAATTGGGTGTATAAGACTAAAATGTATTTAATAACCAAGTAAGTCAATGTATAAAAGTAACTTATTAGACTCACTTACCGTCATATTCATTAAACATCAATTTCTTTCATAGTTAAATGATTTTGAAGTTTAAACAATTGCTGTCCAGCACACCTGACTCGTAACTGTGTGGGTGCACCAATCAGCAGCCACCAGGTGTGATGAGTTTACACAGAGTGAAGCGACGTCTCCAAGGTTTGGCAGTGTTGCAGCAACAGGGATTTTTTTTTCTGTAGGTCTCCATGGCTTGGCTTGGATTGGAGTTGCTGTTGCTATTGGTGGTGGTCCGGGGATGGGAGTGGGATGACAAAAAACAACTTTTCAAAGCCCCCACAGCCTTGTCAGGTAAGAAGTATAACATTGTGACAATTGGAGAGTGACCGGGTTTGACCTTTCCAGATGACGAGGAAGATAATAGTTTGGACATCAGTGACTACGACGACTATGATGAGGACGCCGACCCATCGGTCCAAGTGGAAGCATTAGACTACCATCCAGGAAAGCTAGGTGGCGTAACGGATGAGGAGGAAGACTCTCCAGCAGGCCGGACAAGCACAACCAATCCAAGTCATGACGGACTTCAAGTAGTGTGCGGTGAAGCTGGCTTCCATATCAGTTTACCAGCTGGGCAACAAAGTCTTGTGAAAGTTTTAGGTACGTAAGTATTTTACTTTAAAAAGGTCTTTATAAAATACAGCCCCCACATTTCAACATATCTTACTGTAGAAGTTAAACTCAGATATGCTTTAGAGTAGTCTGTGTACAGCTTGTGTGGCAGTATATATTTACGATCCACTGGAACGTAGTCAACACACAGCCATTATTGTCCATAAAGTGAGTACACCTCACAGTGAACGTGTCCAAAATGTCCTGGGTGTGAATGATTAGTATGAGCCTGGGCCGCAGAGTTTTGCATGAATAGGTGTGACAATTATGGCCGCCTCATATGAAATTTGACCAAAAAACAATTCCTAGCCCTCTTCCTGCTCCATCACTGATAATATAATGGCAAATTTCCCCAAATGTCCTAATTGTTTCCCATGGCGCGCAGTGTTGTAAATTGTTGTACTGTGTTCTAATCCAGACTCAGAGATGTGTCAGGAAGATATGCAGATGTATGTTTTAGCGCTGTCCTAATCCCGAAAAGTATATGGTACGCATTAACTAAACAAAATCAAAAACTATCTCTTAGTCATTTAAATCATTTTTGCCCTTTAAAGTTTTCTTTTTTCCAAGGATTTATTCTGAGTTTGTAAACCTTAACAAACCATAATTTAGAGAAGGAAAAAAAAAAATTGACCTAATCACTCCGGTCTCAATCATATACTTATACCACTTTTGGTATCGACACTACCAAATTATGGATTGATTCGTCCTCCTTTTACAAGTTGTGTGCTGAATGTGACAATGCTGACACCAACCGTTGTATTATACTCTTTCTTATTGATCTACGGTACCTTTTTTCATTTCCTGTTATCTGCTTATTTTCTGCTGCAACATGGTTCCATCAACACTTCTTAAAATTTTAATGAGCACTTATTTTGTTGTTTCTAGCTAGCTTAGCTTTTAGCGTGCCTGCTCCTGCTAGCTTTCCGTGTGTAACATGTTTGGCCTTGTCCTCCAGTGATGGCGATACTTGATGGCGATACTTAAGATATTAAGAAATGCAGTTTATTTGCCCTTATAGAGAATATTATTAATTTATGGGAGCAACTTCACAATGTGTTGAGGACACATAATTAGCTGCTACCATGTCTGACTAAAAATACATTATTAGCCAGAGGGGATCGGCATTTAAAGTCATTAATCGGCAATGGCGATCAGTACTAATCTCTAATTTCTATAGAACTGTCTCCGTCGTAGTAATGTGATTTGTGTGCTCACTTTAGTGTACATACAAGTTGCCAACCTACTGCTGTACGTCCTGGCCTCCTCCAGGTTCTAAAGACCTGCAACCTGTCAATCCCGCCCAAGAGACCTGTGGTGTGAATGTGACCAACCTCCAGAACTCCTTGACTGTGCCCTACACCGGATGCTTCGTGGAGACTGTAATGATTCATAATTTCGGTTATGCAGTGTTGTTTTGATGCAATTGTTAGTGAAAGACCGCCTTGCTGGTCTTACAGACCAACAGCTACAGCCTGCAGCTGTTGTACGTCGACAAACTCGGTCAGGCCCAAGTCGCCACAGTCGTGTGTGACCCGAGCCTGACGTCAGACCCTGTTTTGATGCCTCGCTCTGGTGTCGAGCCCACCAGTGCTTCAAAATGCAGAACTCCACCGCCAATGACATCAGCAAAGGCACAAAGTGGGTGACCAAGAGATTATGCGTGCATTTTTTCCATTCATCATTTATTAGATATTGCACTTTGATATCAGATTGTGCCGTGACCACTGAGCAGCAGCTGCCTTGTGGACAAGCAGGAATATCACCCAATGCTTGTGACACCATGGGATGCTGCCTGGACCCGACCACATCCAAGTGCTTCTATCCAATGGATGGTAAAGCCTCTGCTTTGTCAGCCTAACGCATCCGCTCCAAATGTAAACTTGGTGTTTTGTGTCCATTTTCCTCAGAGTGCACGCTGGATAAGCACTTTGTTTTCATTATCAAATCCATGTACGCCTCCATGCCTCTGGACCCCACAGAGCTGGTGATACCGGGAACCAGCTGCAAGCCGGTCATTGTGAACGCCAAGTTTGCCATCTTTAAGTTCAAAGTGACGGAATGTGGAACGCACACTTATGTAAGTTTGCATTAAGATTTAGACCATTCCGCTGAATCGGTACCATTTCTGTGAACATGAAATGTATAAATCAGTGCTGTCAAAGGATAATTTTTTAAATCAGAATAATCACACTTAAATTTGGATTAATCATGATTAATCACAGGTTATTATGTGCATGAATAATTTAAATTAATTTAAAAGAGCTCAGTATTTGATCCCAAATCCAGATTTATGGTGAGGATGTCATACAGGATTATTTTTTAAATGTTTTACATGAATGCTTGTACTTTATTTGCTTAAAACCTAACAGTTGTATCTAAAGTCAGATTTGGGTTTATTTTGAAGTGAAATTTGCCAGCAAGGACAACAGCATCGACCTGATTGGCCCTATACGGTGTCTATATAAGAAATACATTTATACAGTGCTAACAAGGGCAAAAAAGGACAAAATTAAGTACATGAAATACATCTTTAAATAATTACTTAAATGTGACGTAATTAAACCTTGAAATAATGCAATCAATATTTACTTTTTAAAAGAAAATCATGAAGTCATGTTATTCTCTTTTAAATGGGCACATTAAATAATTGTATGACTTTCATTCTGACACATTTAAGGAACTATTTAAAGATTTAGTTTTGTCACATTTGGCCCATTCAAGGTAAAGGAGCATGTACGGTCCAAAGAAATTGCGTGATTAATTTGCGTATATGGAAATCGTTCAATAACTTTTTTTGTGATTAATCACATAAATTAACTCTGTTTTTGACAGCCCGAGTTTAAATTAGTGCTGTCAAATTCGTCGTTTCGTTGATTCAGATGACACTTTTTAATTTGGATTAATCACCCCGAAAGGGACAAGCGGTAGAAAATGGATAGATGGATGATTAATCACAGGTTATTACTCGCTTGTATATTTTAGATTGACTTTAAAAAAAATGTTAAATGTTTTACATGAATTTATTTGCTCAGTTTCATCTGAAGTTCAGTCAGGGTTTATTTTGAAATGGAATTTGCCAGCCAGCACAACAGTTTCTTCACTCATCTTTGCACTGTTTGCATTGACCTGATCCTTGTCCATATTACCTGCGCCGCCTTTAAGGTAACCATCTGCAGTTAAGTTAAAGGAGCATGTACAGTCAGAATAAATTGTGATTAATTTGCGTGATTAATGCAGTCATTTTTTTATGATTAATCACATGAGTTAACTTATTTTTGACAGCCCTAATATAAGTACATGATGAAAACGTACATGTCCTGCACATTGGTCCGATTGCTTATTTGAAAATTACAATTAGTTTGAAATAACTTGTTGAATGCTGAAAAACCTAGCATGAGTTGCTTGACCATGTCTCAGGTGCATGTCTTCTCCAAAGACATGGACCTGGGGATAGGTTGATTGGCAACACTAAATTGGCCCTAGTGTGTGAGTGTGAATGTTGTCTGTCTATCTGTGTTGGCCCTGTGATGAGGTGGCGACTTGTCCAGGGTGTACCCTGCCTTCCGCCCGAATGCAGCTGAGATAGGCTCCAGCGTCCCACGCGACCCCGAAAGAGACAAGCGGTAGAAAATGGATGGATGGATGGATGGATGGAGTTGCCTGACCTCACGTCCAAAAATTTGACTTAACAGAAACTAATTTTAATCCTTTAGAAATGTTTTGTTCATATGTTGGTCCTAAATTACTATACTTAAAAGTTGATTATCTTTAAAAAAAGAAAAAAAAAAGTTAGAATACATACTATAGTCTTGTTTCTTGGTTTTAAACTCAGTCCTCTTACCCTCACACTTCTGAAAACTAGAATATTCCACACGTCACATGGTCCACATGAAATTGCATTGGTCACATCCTCTGCAATGCCATGGGAAATCCCATACTTCAACTATGACTCTTCACTATAGGCACTTTTTACAAAAAAAATCGTTGCCTGGTATGGGCAGATTTTTAGTTAAAATACACACTTTGGTGGTGTCCCTGGGTTTTGACTCAGTCCTGATATTCTCACACTATCATCTCTCAAAACTGTGGGACATTCCACATGGTACACAGGAAGACGCATCGCTTCAGATCCTCTGCATGCCATGGGAAATTGGATATTTCAACTATGCGAGATCTCTGCTAACACTGTCCTGTTACCTAAATTATTTTATATTTTTTTCATTGAATTACTATATTGTGCTTGGTGTAGATGCATACTGTGTGGCTATAGTTCATGCATTTGCTCATTTCATTCTAAAAAGTCACTCCTGTTACTTGAGTCTTGTTACTCAAAAGTTGTCTTTACCATAGGAACCTTTGAACATTGTTTTTTATGACTGGGATGCACCAGTACACATTTTGAGTATGTGTCTTGTCAGGTTTGGATTTAAAACAATATTTTTTAACGACTTCTAACAAGGAAATGGCACAAATGTCATTAGAAATTGTAAAGTTATTTGTACCTGCAGGACGTAGGCGTGACGAGGTTCTACTTGGCCGAAGTGCAGACACTTGTCAAAGCGCTCAACCTCAAATATGGCATCATCACAAGAACTGATCCATTAAGGTGAGTCTATTAAATCTTGATAACAATGCACTTTCGTTAAGCCACTGTGATATTTTTCTTCCTTTTAGATTCTTGATTGAGTGTCGCTACAGTATTTCCAGTAACGCTAAGCAGCCTCTGGCAAGTGTTGGCTACATGGTGAAGATCCCCAGTAGCAACCTGCCATCATCCATCCACTCTGGTGGCTTATATTCAGTTCAGTTGAAGATCGCTACTGGTCAGTCTGTATACATTATTTCAGTAAAATTGACATGCGGTGCCACCTATGAGTTGTGGTCAAAATGCTTTGGAAGACATTCTAGGATGCATGTAATACGAATATCCTCAAAGTTTTATCATTAGACAAATGTTCAATGACTTATGGACAATTATTTGCTAAATGCAATGTTTTGTTTGATGGCGGCCATATTTTTCAACCAATCTTGTTAAACTTTTACACAGGTGCTTC
The DNA here is from genome assembly GCF_033978785.1 of Entelurus aequoreus. NCBI lineage: Eukaryota > Metazoa > Chordata > Actinopteri > Syngnathiformes > Syngnathidae > Entelurus > Entelurus aequoreus. Next base: position 28,570,774 of record NC_084735.1, on the reverse strand, counting down.
TCAAATTTTGTAGTCCGACTTAAGGGGTTTAATAACGGTGCCATTGTGTGGCGTATTTGTCATAAAACTATTATTTCAGGAAGCACAGTAGGTGTTGATGTTTTGACAAATTTTCACCCTTTTGTGTGCAGCCATTCAGAAGCTTACCATTTTCAAGGAACTTTGTCATACCAGTAAACATAACATGGCACCAAATGTAGTACCCGCTGTCCTAGATTTAGCCCAATGATTACCACAAGAATTGTAGTACATCATGGCTTCGGTCAGTGCTTCTCAAATATTTTTCTGTTACGCCCCCCATAGGAAGAAGAGAATATTTTGCGCCTTCCAACTCTCCACCATGACTAAAAATAACATAATTTGTCTATAAAGTTGTTATAACTATACCTCTGCAGAACATTGTAAGCTTATTAACATTAAAGGAAACGACACACTGATCTTTCCTCGTTTCCCACCGTGGTTACAGTGAAGTCAAGTGCTACATACGCTTTATCATATGTTCCCCGAGGCATCGCCTCAAGGGGGCCCATCCCACTGTTTGAGAAGAACTGGCTTAGGTCATGCTGATTTGAAAAAACAAATACGAACCAAATATATTGCAGAATAAGGGACTCATAAATAAATGGCAAAAAATAAGTTTACATACAATTATGATGTGCTAAAATAAACTAAATTAATAATGAATGTTTCTTAACTAAACTGTGAATAAAATAAAGTGCAAATGAAAATACAGCTTCACCGCTTAAGTTACACTTTGTGATTTGTATAACTAAGGTGTTGCTGTAGCTTGATCACTTCAAATGCAGTCACGTCATTTGCTTAACTTCTTTAGTTATACTAGTGGTGTTCCTCATAGTTCTATTTTAGGTCCTCCTTTTCATCCTTTGGGCTATTCAAGTGATGGCCCCTGTGTTCAGTTCCAAAAACTTGTGAGAGACTCACATTTTTGCTGAAGGTCCTTTATAAAAACAGAGGTCCTGTGACTCTGACACAATAGACAGACCAAATATCAAATGTCTGTAGCAGACGGCGGATCTCTGGAATATAAAAAATAAGACTAATCGTTAGGGGTGTGGGAAAAAATCGATTCGAATTCAAATCGCGATTCTCACGTTGTACGATTCAGTATCGATTCTCATTTTTCAAAAATCGATTTTTTTTATTTTTATTTTTATTTTTTATTAATCAATCCAACAAAATAATACAAAGCAATACCATAACAATGCAATCCAATTCCAAAACCAAACCCAACCCAGCAACACTCAGAACAGCAATAAACAGAGCAATTGAGAGGAGACACAAACACGACACAGAACAATCTAAAAGTAGTGAAACAAAAATGAATATTATCAACAACAGTATCAATATTAGTAACAATTTCAACATAGCAGTGATTAAAAATCCCTCATTGACATTATCATTAGACATTTATAAAAAAAAGAAAAAAAAGAACAATAGTGTCACAGTGGCTTACACATGCATCTCATAAGCTTGACAACACACTGTCCAATATTTTCACAAAGATAAAATAAGTCATATTTTTGGTTCATTTAATAGTTAAAACAAATATACATTATTGCAATCAGTTGATAAAACATTGTCCTTTACAATTATAAAAGCTTTTTACAAAAGTCTACTACTCTGCTTGCATGTCAGCAGACTGGGGTAGATCCTGCTGAAATACTATGTATTGAATGAATAAAGAATTGTTTTGAATTGGAAAAATGTAATTTTTGAATCGAGAATCGCGTTGAATCAAAAAAATCGATTTATAATCGAATCGTGACCCCAAGAATCGATATCGAATCGTGGGACACCCAAAGATTCGCAGCCCTACTAATCGTGAAGGGAGAAGTTTGGCTCTTCGGTTCTAGACTTTCTGGAAATGTGGACCCCAAAACAATTGAGTTAAACATCCCTGGCATAGGTCAATGGAGTCCAAATAGCATGCAAAAACAATGACGCCAAATCAAAGCATTTTCCTAACTTACTGTAGCGCCTACTTGACCGTTATTTGTGCCAACAGATATGACCTACTCCACTTTCCTGCCCTCTTTTCCAACCTTGCGCTTTGTCCTGGACAAACCTGTCTATTTGGAACTGAGCTTGTGGTCTCCCAAACCCAATGCAGTCATTCTGGTTAAATACTGCCTAGCGTATCCTCGCTCCGCAAAGAACGCTCTGGTGCTCGTTTACGAAGGGTAAGTCCATGTCAACTCACTGCACAACTCTAAATGCTTTATTAAGAATGTGTTTTTGAAGGTGTGCAAACCCTTACGACCCAAATGTGTCCATCCTGCAAGTGAGCGACTTGCCCCGCAATCGCCATCAGAGGCGTTTGGTGGTCAATGCTTTCCAGTTTATGGACGTCACAACTAAGAAATACTTGGATGAGGAAGTGAGTATCAAAAACGAGTATAGACCAATGGTTCTGAAAGTTTTTTTTAAAAAGTACCACCTTTTAAAATGTTTTGCTTCAAATATGAGGCTTAAACCATGTATCTCCAGCAGTAGCACAGTTTGAGACTATGGTATTGACCAGTGTTTTTCAGCTGTTATTGAGCCAAGGCACATGTTTCACATACATCTCAAATGTATGAATGGCAAAAGGTAGACACACAGGTTAATGATGTATCTTCTGTCATCTAGTGCAGGGGTTCTCAAACTTTTTTCACCAAGTACAAACTCAAAACACATTTGGCTTTCAAAGTACCACCATAATCCATCCATCCATTTTCTACCGCTTGTCCCTTTTGGGGTCGCAGGGGGTGCCAACCAATGTTCCCTCTAAGGTGTGCGCCTGTGCAATTGCGCACTGCTCAAGCATCCTCTGCGCACGGCAAATCTATGCCACGCACAAAATCAAATAAAAAAAATAAGCGCATAACAATTTTGGACACGACACGGACACGACAGAGAAAACAGTTTTCGTCATCATTGTTCAAATATTGTAACGTCTGTCGAGACGCTTTGATGACATGAGTTCCATCGATCACTTTACTGAGCAAAACTCTTTATTGTCTGCCATAAACACATCACCAAAACATTAGTAAAAAAAATTATATCTAGCAAAACTGGTCATTTTTTGCAGTACAAACCAGACCAAAACCAACTTTGTTATCAACAGCAGCCGCTCGCTCTTTCTCACTTGCGCCAACACATGCACATATGGCACTTAGCCAGTGATGCATTTACAGCCACACAAAAATTCGGACAACTCCAACACTACACCTAAAGTGTAATTCCAGGTCGTTACACTATGATTTACCAATCAAATGTGTGCCTATTCTAGTGTCATTTATTAGGAATCTTAATTTATAAATATTAATCATGAAATGCTGTTAGTATATTAAATAAATACTAATAAAAATATATTTTTTACAAACAGGAAGTTGCAGTAATGTACACGTGATCCCCTGCTTACATCTCATTGTGCAACATGTGAATGTTTTAATGGGAACTAAATGCAATGTCTGAAAGGGGTACAAATTATTTCCAAAGCAGGACCTCCACCCAGACAAACAATACAAGTACACAGTTCATGAAAAACAATATTTTTTATTGTCATTGTAAGTGGGCCTAACACTTATATTAGAAATCACCTCATGGAAATGACTGCTGTCATTTAATTATAATATTAAGAGAATGTTGTCTGTCTCTGTGTTGGCCCTGTGATGAAGTGAAGTGAATTATATTTATATAGCGCTTTTCTCTAGTGACTCAAAGCGCTTTACATAGTGAAACCCAATATCTAAGTTACATTTAAACCAGAGTGGGTGGCACTGGGAGCAGGTGGGTAAAGTGTCTTGCCCAAGGACACAACAGCAGTGACTAGGATGGCGGAAGCGGGGATCGAACCTGCAACCCTCAAGTTGCTGGCACGGCCACTCTACCAACCGAGCTATACTGCCCCACATGAGGTAGGGACTTGTCCAGGGTGAACCCCGCCTTCCACCCGAATGCAGCTGAGATAGGCTCCAGCACCCCCTGCGACCCCGAAAGGGACAAGCGGTAGAAAATGGATGGCTGGATGGATGGAGGTTTAACTTGTTATTTAGTCAGGTTTGGGACAGGTGTGCTGCTGGTGTAGCCACAGTGTGCACGTCTGATGTTGCTCACATGGGCTCCACTGAATGCTCTGAGTTTTTGCGTTTGCTCACACACATGAAAAATTAGAGGGAACATTGGTGCCAACATTAAAACAGAGTAGCATAGTAGGCCTAGGTATTCTTTAAAAACAAGGCAGAGGTTTTTTTAATAAGTATATTTAATATAATATATATAAACAGTTTGACCAGTAACAGTTTTTGAAGATAGGAAACACAATACTTTCAATGAAGTGATTATTTGGCATATGACAAGATGGAGCCCCGTATCACAGTTTGTGAATTGCTGATCTAGTGGAGGAGCATTGAATTGTTGTACCTGTCAAAAAGTTGCTGTCATCAAGAGATGAACACAATGCATTATTTGTAGTAAATACATTCTACATTTTTGGACATAATTGAAAGTGGATCATTCTAGTGTTGGGATATAGACTTCTGACCTGTCAAATGTTGCCCTCAGATACTTTTCATGTGCTCTTCGGAGGTTTGTTGGCCAGACGAGACCACTTGCGAAGAGCGGTGCTTTGATGGAAAGGTGATTTTCTAACTACAAATATTTGTTGTATTCCTAATAACGGTCTGCTAACTCTTCTACTTCTTAACCGCCTCATTGAAAAGGGTGAAAATGTGTTCAAATATGCACTCCTACGGTGTTCGTCTGTGCTATTATTTTTCCGACAACGACACCGCACGGGACTCTAGACAAAAAAACAGTATCTTTGAGGTGCATAGCCCAATCACCACCAAATTTGCAGTACACCTCTAGGGGACAGACGTGCACATTTGTAAAATTTGACTAAGATTGTTTCGATTTGATTCAGAATCTATTCTCAATTCAAAACAATTCTTGATTCCAAATAAATACTTTATTAACATAGGGTGCCAAAAAAAAAGGACAGATTTTTTTTGTTTAAAAAAAAAAAAAAAGTAAACAACTTTTTATATAGAAATAACATTTTAGAAAGAAGTCTGTCTGGTTCAAGGATCAACTACAATACCGAGACAGCACTTTTAAAGATTTTAAATGATATCAGGTACAATTTAGATAATAAAAAGTTATCAGTGTTAGTTCTGCTGGATCTAAGCACCGCTTTTGGTACAGTCGACCATCACATTTTATTAAACACCTGGTTGGCCTCACAGGTACTGTTTTTAATCGGCTCTTCTCTTATCTCAGATTGATTTTTTAAAATCTAAATACGGTTGCAATGTTTCTCAGGAACCCACAAATAGTGTGCGAGGTTCCCCATGGCTCAATTTTAGGTCCTATTCTTACATGCTGCCTCTTGTGGACATCATCAGATCATTTTTCACAGTTACACTGATACACAGTTGTACATTGCCGTGTCTCCTGATGACACAGGACCAATAGGTATTCTTTTTAACTGCATTTTAGACTTCAAGTCATGGATGGCAGTGACATTCCTAGAGCTCACCTAGGGCAAAACACAGGTTTTAGTTCTAGGTCTTGAAGGTCAGAAAGCGAAACTTTTACCAAAATGACATATATACAATTATTTTATCATCTTACAGGGTAAATGGAATTTTTTAGAAATTATGCTTATCGTTCACAATCATAAAAGACAAGATGACACATTTTTTTTAATGCATTCTAACTCCAAATAAAACTCTGCTTTCAATGGAGCTAATAGGTCTTCTATTCGCCCATAAAATCCAATAAATAACCATACAAAAATCGCCAACAATACTCCATTTACATTTTGCGACTTGAATATTAACCAAGTATTAGTGACATTGTTACTATAAGAGCTAACGCAGATGAACTATTTATAGCAAAGCCGTGATCGCTAGATGTCACCTATGTTGACATCAACGGCTGGTGAGCTGCTTTCTCGCCTTGGTGCGCGTGAAAGTTTATTCTAGATTATAAATCTATAAGTCTTATTGTAAATGTGCCTGTTGCTACATTACATATGTACTTACAATACCTATCTATCTATCTATCTATCTATCTATCTATCTATCTATCTATCTATCTATCTATCTATCTATCTATCCCTTAATGGAGGCGTTTTTCAAGGGCTTTATAGGCAAAATAGAGCGACAGCCATAGGCTCCATTGTAAGCGGAATTTTTGATGCATTTATTTAATATTTAGAATGCATTGAAAAAATTAACATGTTGTCTTACATAAGGATTGTACAAGGGCAAAATTCCCCCAAAAAAGTGTAGTTCCACTTTAGGAACTAAGGTAAAAACTGTCAGACTCACCATTTTAATCAGGCTTTAAAAAAAAAATCATTAGGTTAATACTTTTTTCTGTTAGTTTATATTTTATTTATTGCTATTACAAATATTATTTAGTTTTGATCTGTTTTATTCTTATATATTTAATATTTTATTTAGTTGACGCTAATTATCTTATTCTCCAGTGTGGATGCTTCAAAGATGCATTTTTCCTCAATTCTCTTGTCTTGTCAATATTACTTCTGCATGAAAAGTTCTATACAAAGATTGATGAATGGATCACAACACAAAGATGGCGCCACAAATGTCATTTTGAAGCGAATATATTTTTTCATTTCCAGGAACCATGAGGACATCCTACGAGACTCACATGGACTTTCACCTTGTAATGTTTTATTGTACAGTAAACCGATGGACAAATGTTTCATCTTCTGCAATTTCCTCCATGCAAGAATTAAAATTATTCTTTAACAGTAGAATATATGTGCGTATATACAGTATGTTTGCTACACCTTTTTCACATTCTGCCCACACGTTCACACAAATATTTATAAATAAATTAAACTTTCATTAATTGTAATAAGTGGGCTTGGTGTAATCAAACTGATCATATTGCAGACTGTGTTGACAGATGGTAATGTTTAATTCATGTCAGATGTTCAACGGATGTGCTTTTGCATATATTGGCTAGAAGAGTGCATTTACCATTTGCTGAGCCTGCCATTGAATAACCTACTGACTGACCAATGGGCTCTTAACACTGACAAGTACCTCCACTATGAATATTTTAACACCATGAGCCATTCATCATGCAAATCAGCTCTCACTCCTGCATTGTATAAAATGTTTTTGAAAGAATAAAAAAAAAAAAAAAAAAAACATCAGTGATCGCTGTCTTTCACTTCAAGTGGATGCAATTTACTTGTCATGATCATACCAAGTCATGCTTGCTGAGCACTTTCACTCTGCGGCTACAAAGTGGCCCTAATGGATCACGGAATTGGATCATTTTTACAGTTATATTAGGATATGTTATGATATAGCAGTGCACACATCACATTAGCCTACATAAAGTTTGGCAATCAAAGCCATCATTTTATTCTGTCTTCAGTAATGTGTTCCTGTAAATTGTGCCTTTGCTCTCGTATTTTGTGTGGCTCTGACACATTACTCTCTCAGCGTATCAATAATTTAGTCTGGGCCTAAACTTTCAAATGCACTGCAGTCCCTGCTGACGCTGCTGCACTAACAGCAACCGCTCACAGGTGGGATCAAATTGGACAGCATGTCTAAGAGAAGATGGGTGGAATTCAAGATCTGCCAGACTATAAGTTGCTCAGCTCCTATCAGCCGAAGACACAGATCTGCTGATGCTGCTGCAGGTAAGTGTTGTTGGTGTGTTTGGATGGTCTAATAAGGTACAATATTCACATGGATGTTTGTGTAAGGGAGGTTACGCTGCAGACAGTTATGAGTTCTAATAAGGTTAGATTTTTATAGAAAATAGTTTAATACATTATGACAAATTTATTGGAACACGTCCTTCACCCAACCAAAAAAACACCCTCAAACTGTGAGAGCACTCTCTGTTGCCATAGAAACAGCAGCAGCAACAGCAGTCATTGGGGCATGATAACAATTCACTGCTTATCATTTCATAATTTACTGTAGATTAGAGAAGCTTGATTTGCATTTGCATCCCTGCTGCAATACAATACATGCAAGTAATTGTTCGACTGTAGTGGTCTCCAGTCTGTGGCGTCAATGTGATTTTGTTTCTGCTGTAGTTTGTCATTAGAAAAGAGGTGTAACGTCTCATTTCAACAGTTGAGTTTATGGGCATGTATTTAATTTTTCTAGAGATACCTATTGTAGACCCGTACTGCTCTTCTAAGTGTATTATTCTAGCAATGTCTAAATTCAAGATTAATACATTTTATTTTATTGGGCGAAAGATAAAGGTTTTGGTTTTTTTTTTTTTTACAAAAAAGCTCGAATACTCAACCGGGAACATGAAAAGTTCTGTTTGGACGACAATTCTGGCAGCTCCTGAAGGCAACATCAGTGGAATGCAGGAGGCGTGGCTCTGGGCCACCTATCAGATGTCACCACAGTGGGGTGTCATGTTTACGTGGTAAAAACATGGCCGCCGACTGCCAACAAGGAGACAGCCTCTAAAGTATGCGAGTGCAAGCCTCTGGCAGCTTACTTGAAGCCGGGCGGCGCACTTTTCGCCACCGGAGCCGACACGTGTCTTGTGGACATTACGCATGAATCTTTTTCCGTCTTGTTTTAGCTGCCGTGACGATGGAAGACGAGGAGAGGCAAAAGAAGCTGGAGGCCGGCAAAGCAAAGGTATATGTTAGCATAACTCTCATACTGCTATTATGGCTACATTAAAGTCACAATATCTCGTTGCTAATAACTTTTTTTTATGTCTTGTTGTTGGGTTCTGTCAGCTGTTCCGCCTCCCCTGTATGCCCCCCCCCCTCCTTCGCAGCTGTCAGTCCAAACATTCGCCCTGCTTTGACAGCCAAAGGGGGTTAGCGTAGCCTGTGCTAGCTAGCTACATAGTGCACAGACTACACCCCATTGTCATTCTGCATGATTACACTCAATTTTGTCTCTCCCAAGCTGGAGACCTTCAGTGAATGTTATTCAGGGTCAGTAATCAGTCAGTAAGTAGAGGCTTTCTGACGCCTGCTTGAAAAGCAAGGCTGGCAGGCAGGTGTAACAGGATTTACAGGACATTTATCCCCATCAGGTCGAGCATGCCAGAAGATCCGTGCTGCCTTGGCAGTATCAGTGAGCAATACCCCCCGCCATTTAAACAGAGTGTGCACGGGTTAAGTGGCATGGTGCATGTGAATTGTATTACTGTTGTCATGGAGTAGAGCTGCAATGTGGCAGCGTGAATGGCGCCCCACCTCCTAGTTTTTAACGTCTACAATCAGGTCGTTCATAGTTCTAAATGTCAGGTGTTGTGTTGGGAAGGATTCCGTAAGTATGTTGCCAAAATGTGGGGTTTTATACTGTACATCCAGATGTTTACTGGAATGATGTGCTGTGATAGCAGAAGATGCAAAATTATGATGAAATAGTCACAACTAGGGATGTCCGATAATATCAGAATGCCGATATTATCGGCCGATAAATGCTTTAGAATGTAATATTGGCAATTATCGGTGTCGGTTTCATAATTATCGGTATCGGTTTCAAAAAGTAAAATTCATGACTTTTTAAAACGCCGCTGTGTTCAAGGTACAGAGTGCCAATAAACCTTAAAGGCACTTCCATTGCGTGCCGCCCCAGTCACATAATATCTACGGCTATTCACATTCACAAGTTTATGCAAGGTATTCTTGATGAACAGCCATACAGGTCACACTGAGGGAGGCCGTATAAACAACTTTAAAGACCTACTGAAATGAAATTTTCTTATTTAAACGGGGATAGCAGGTTCATTCTATGTGTGATACTTGATCATTTCGCGATATTGCCATATTTTCGCTGAAAGGATTTAGTAGAGAACATCAACGATAAAGTTCGCAACTTTTGGTCGCTGATAAAAAAGCCTTGCCTGTACCGGAAGTAGCGTGACATCACAGGTTGAAGAGCTCCTCACATCTGCACATTGTTTACACCAGCAGCGAGAGCGATTCGGACCGAGAAAGCGACGATTACCCCATTCATTTGAGCGAGGATGAAAGATTCATGGATGAGGAAAGTGAGAGTGAAGGATTAGAGTGCAGTGCAGGACGCCAGGGTGTATCTTTTTCGCTCTGACCGTAACTTAGGTACAAGGGCTCATTGGAGTCCACACTTTCTCCTTTTTTTATTGTGGATCACGGATTTGTATTTTAAACCACCTCGGATACTATATCCTCTTGAAAATGAGAGTCGAGAACTCGAAATGGATATTCACAGTGACTTTTATCTCCACGACAATACATCGGTGAAGCACTTTAGCTTCGGAGCTAACGTGATAGCATCGTGCTTAACTGCGGATAGAAACAGAAGAAACAGGCCCCTGACTGGAAGGATAGACAGAAGATCAACAATAGTACTATTACTTCTACTATCAGGAGACACCGAACCAAACCCTGGACATGTAACCACACGGTTAATGCTGTCCAGCCTGGCGATGCCCAGCAATACTGTTGCTAACGACGCCATTGAAGCTAACTTAGCTACGGGACCTCGACAGAGCTATGCTAAAAACATTTGCTCTCCACCTACACCAGCCCTCATCTGCTCATCACCACCCGTGCTCACCTGCGTTCCAGCGATCGACGGCGCGACGAAGAACTTCACCCGATCATCGGTGCGGTCGGCGGCTAGCATCGGATAGCGCGTCTGCTATCCATCTCAAAGTCCTCCTGGTTGTGTTGCTGTAGCCAGCCGCTAATACACCGATCCCACCTACAGCTTTCTTCTTTGCTGTCTCCATTGTTCATTAAACAAATTGCAAAAGATTCACCAACACAGATGTCCAGAATACTGTGGAATTTTTCGATGAAAACAGACACTGTTTGTATTGGGACACAATGGAGTCCCAATACTTCCGTTCAATCCGTGACGTCACGCGCAAACGTCATCATACCGAGACGTTTTCAGCCGGATATTTCCCGGGAAATTTAAAATTGCACTTCATAAGTTAACCCGGCCGTATTGGCATGTGTTGCAATGTTAAGATTTCATCATTGATATATAAACTATCAGACTGCGTGGTCGGTAGTAGTGGGTTTCAGTAGGCCTTTAACACTGTTACAAATATGCGCCACACTGTGAACCCACACCAAACAAGAATGACAAACACATTTCGGGAGAACATCCGCACCGTAACACAACATAAACACAACAGAACAAATACCCAGAACCCCTTGCAGCACTAACTCTTCCGGGACGCTAAAATATACACCCCCGCTACCCCCCCCCCCACCACCACCACCACCACCTCAACCCCGCCCACCTCAACCTCCTCATGCTCTCTCAGGGAGAACATGTCCCAAATTCCAAGCTGCTCTTTTGAGGCATGTTCAAAAAAATAATGCACTTTGTGACTTCAATAATAAATATGGCAATGCCATCTTGGCATTTTTTTCCATAACTTGAGTTGATTTATTTTGGAAAACCTTGTTACATTGCATTCAGCGGGGCATCACAACAAAATTAAGCATAATAATGTGTTAATTCCACGACTGTATATATCGGTATCGGTTGATATCAGTATCGGTAATTAAGAGTTGGACAATATCGGGATATCGGTAAAAAAGCCATTATCGGACATCTCTAGTCACAACCATTTATAGTACGCTGATATGCCTTAATTTTGACTTGAAGTTTGTGAAACTTTTTTTTTTTTGTGAAGTCACATGCTTGAAGTGCTGGAAATACTGACAAAGATAATACATACTACATAGTGCAATCGTATGTATGCAATAAGTGGCCATCCATGGACAAACAACAAATAAATAAATAAATAAATAAATAAACTATCCCAACACCCACATACAATGGCTTCTGCGGTGCTCCAAGCCATTTTCTGTTCTGGTGGGGGGCTGCAGGGTCAGAGACAGGAACACAGACCCAACAGATGTTTCAGCCTCATTCCAAGATGAAATAAATTCATTTTTGTCCTCAAAATACCCCATAATGACAATGTGAACAAGGTTGTTTTTTTAATTTTTGAAATCAATTCAAAATAATAAACTAAAAAAATCACATGAACATAAGTATTCACAGCCTTTGCTCAATTCTTTGTAAATGCACCTTTGGCAGTAATTACAGCCTCAAGTCTTTTTTAATACGATGCCACAAGCTTGGCACACCTTACATTGGGCAGTTTTGCCCATTCCCCTTTGCAGCACCTCTAATGCTCCATCAAGTTGAATAAGAAGCGTCAGTGCACAGCCATTTTGAGATCTCTCCAGAGATGTTCAATCGGATTCAAGTCTTGGCTCTGGCTGGGCCACTCAAGGACATTTACAAAGTTGTCCTGAAGCCATTCCTTTGATATCTTGGCTGTGTGCTTAGCACTGTCCTGCTGAAAGATGAACCGTCTCCCCGGTCTGAGTTAAAGAGCGCTCTGGAGCAGATTTTCATCCAGGATGTCTATGTAGTTCGCTGCATTCGTCTTTCCCTCTATCATAACCAGTCTCCCAGGTCTCCCAGTTCCCGCCGCTGAAAAACATCCCCACAGCATGATGCTGCCACCACAATGTTTCACTGTAGAGATGGTATTGGCCATGTGATGAGCGGTGCCTAGTTTCCTCCAAACATAACACCTGGCATTCATGCCAAGAGTTCAATCTGTGTCTCATCAGACCAGAGACTTTTGTTTCTCATGGTCTGAGAGTCTTTTAGGTGCATTTTGGCAAACTTTTACGAAGAAATGGCTTCCGTCTGGCCACTCTACTATACAGGCCTGATTGGTGGATTGCTGCAGAGATGGTTCTCCTCCCTCCACAGAAGAATGCTGTAGCTCTGACAGAGTTACCAGCAGGTTCTTTGTCACCTCCCTGACTAGGCCAACCCTTGGAAAAGTCGTGGTGGTTCCAAATTTCTTCCATTTGCGGATGAAGGAGGCCTCTGTGCTCATTGGGACCATCAAGGCAGCAGATATTTTTCTGTACCCTTGCTCAGATTTGGGCCTGGACACAGTCCTGTCTCGGAGGTCTACAGACAATTCCTTTGAATTTCTTCTTGGTTTGTGCTCTGCCGTGCACCGTTAAGTGCAGGACCTTTTATATATTGACAGGTGCATGCCTTTCCAAATCATGTCAAACCAGCTGAATATACCACCGGTGGACTTCAATTAAGCTGTAAGAACATCTCAAGTATGATCAGTTGAAAGAAGATGCCTGTGAGCTTGCTTATGAGCTTAATGGCAAAGGCTCTGAATACTTAAAGGCCTACTGAAACCCACTACTACCGACCACGCAGTCTGATAGTTTATATATCAATGATGAAATCTTAACATTGCAACACATGCCAATACGGCCGGGTTAACTTATAAAGTGCAATTTTAAATTTCCCGCCACACTTCCGGTTGAAAAAGCCTTCGGAGGATGACGTATGCGCGTGACATAGGCCGGGGAACAGAGGTATGCCTTCCCCATTGAATACAATACAAAAAAGCTCTGTTTTCATTTCATAATTCCACAGTATTCTGGACATCTGTGTTGGTGAATCTTTTGCAATTTGTTTAATGAACAATGGAGGCTGCAAAGAAGAACGTTGTAGGTGGGTCGGTGTATAGCGGCTGGCTGTAGCAACACAACAAGGATTACTCACTTGGATAGCAGACGCGCTAGCCGATGCTAACCGGCCACCGCATGGATGATCGGGTGAAGTCCTTCGTCGCGCCGATGATTGCTGGAACGCAGGTGAGCACGGGTGTTGATGAGCTGGGCAGATGATGGCTGGCTGGCGTAGGTGGAGCGCTAATGTTTTTATCATAACTCTGTGAGGTCCGGTTGCTAAGTTGCTAAGTTAGCCTTAGCGTCGTTAGCAACAGCATTGTTAAGCTTTGCCAGGCTGAGATCTATTAACTGTGTAGTTATATGTACATGGTTTAATAGTATTGTTGATCTTCTGTCTATCCTTCCAGTCAGGGATTTATTTATTTTGTTTCTATCTGCATTTGAGACAGTTGCTATCACGTTAGCTCATGCTAATTAGCATGAGCTTTGTCGATGTATTGTCGTGGAGATAAAAGGCACTGAATGTCCATTTCGCGTTCTCGACTCTCATTTTCAAGAGGATATAGTATCCGAGGTGGTTTAAAATACAAATCCGTGATCCACAATAGAAAAAGGAGAGAGTGTGGAATCCAATGAGCCAGCTTGTACCTAAGTTACGGTCAGAGCGAAAAAAAATATGTATTTCACTGCATTCTAGTCCGTCACTCTAACGTTCCTCGTCCACGAATCTTTCATCCTCGCTCAAATTAATGGGGTAATGGTCCGAATAGCTCTAGCTGCGTTGAAAACAATAGGAAAATATGAGGGAGTGAACAACTGACAACGTCACGCTACTTCCGGTAGGGGCAAGTTTTTTTTTTTATCAGAGACCAAAAGTTGCGAACTTTATCGACGTTGTTCTATACTAAATCCTTTCAGCAAAAATATGGCAATATCGCAAAATGATCAAGTATGACACATAGAATGGATCTGCTATCCCTGTTTAAATAAAAAACACATTTCAGTAGGCCTTTAAGTACATGTGATTTCTTAGTTTTTTATATTCATTAGATCTGCAAAAAAATCTAAAAAAAAACCTTTTTCACCTTGTCATTACAAAGTATTGTGTGTAGAATTTTTAGAACAAACATTATTTATTTCATTTTAGAATAAGGCTGTAATACAACAAAATGTAGAAAAAGTAAAGCGCTGTGAAACTTTCTGGATACACTGTATACAAAGTATGGCATATATGACAAAATAACAAGGTAAACAACAAGGTAAAGGAGCCATTTGCAGTATTCCACTAAAATAGTCACAATAGTGCATGGTATGCTGCTTGGATTTTGAAATGTATTATGGTGTTTTTGACTAAAATCAGACAAATTAGATGTTTTATTGCGCTCAATTATGCGCTCAAATAGTCACTACAGTGCATAGTATACTGCTGCTTCCTAGGATTTGGGTTGTCTGGATTGATTTTGAAGCGAAATTTCGCAAAACATAAGAGGAAAAGACAAATGCGTTTGCATTACTGTATTTTGTTGAAATAGTCACACAAGTGCATGGTTGAATTGAGTTTGAGTTTATTTCGAACATGCATGCATACAACATATGTCACAATTTCCATTTTCTCTATTAAACATGTTCGAAAAGGAGTAGGAAGAAGCAGAGCTTATTTAATCCTACCCCTTTTCCTTTGCATAGCAGTTGCTAAACCGGCCGTGTCAGCAACCTGGTTCAATCCCCACATTCTACCAACTTCATCACGTCCGTTGTGTCCTTGAGCAAGACACTTCACCCTTGCTCCTGATGGGTCGTGGTTAGGGCCTTGCATGGCAGCTCCCGCCATCAGTGTGTGAATGTGTGTGTGGATGGGTGAATGTGGAAATAGTGTCAAAGCGCTTTGAGTACCTTGAAGGTAGAAAAGCGCTATACAAGTATAACCCATTTACCATTTACCATTTTAAAACTTTTGTTCACTTGCTGTTCTCAATTTATTCATAATATACTCCATAAGTAATAACAATAAAAATAAATACATAATTTGTGAAATAAGTTGTATTATATGGTGAGATGAGTAAGATTATCTAGAAAATTAATTGATGGATGAAATAAATTCAGAATGTTTATCATGGTTCTTCTTCTTTGTACTTTGTAAACACTTTAAGTTTGAAGAGTTTCTTGAAGTGGATCATATTAGTACATTGTTTGATTTCTTTGCTTAATCCATTCCATAATTTAATTCCACATACTGATATACTGAAGGTCTTAAGTGTTGTACGTGCGTACAAATGTTTTAAATTACATTTTTCTCTAAGATTATATTTCGGTAAGACAAAAAGACATTTCGAAGACTTTGCACAGAGAAGAGGAAGATTGCTTTAAAAAATGAGCTAGAAAAGCAAAATTTGGTCAATGTGTACAATGAAAATGAGGTTGATGAGGCATATGAACATTTCTTAAACAAGTTCATAATACTTTATGACAAACTTTGTCCATGGAAACAACTCAGTAGAAAGCAGAGAAATAATAATTAACCATGGATGACAATAGGATTAAAACATGCTTGTTAATAAGAAGAATACATTATATACAAAATGTATAACACGAAGAACTACAGAGGCAGAAAATAAGTACAAAAAGTATAAAAACAAGCTAACTCACATACGGTACTACGAACATGTAGAAAATAATATTACTGTCAATTATTAGACAGGAACAAAAACAGTATGAGAGCAACATGGGGCATCCTCAATAGCATTATTAAAAATGGCACTAAGAGGGATTACCCCCAATACTTCTCAGACGGAAACAAAAAATAATGACAACATAAAGGAATTGGTTGAAAGCTTCAATAATTACTTTGTAAATATTGGACCAAAATTGGAGGAAAGGATTCCAGACCCAGTTTCAATTGAGGACTATAAATGATACCATAGATAGAAATCCCAACTCAATGTTCCTCAATAATGTGACACAGGAGGAAATAGTTTAAATCGTGAAATAATGCAAGACTTCAACTGATTGTAATGGAATTTATATGGAAACGATAAAAAAAAGTTATAGAAGAGATCTCAGGACCATTAACGTATATTAGCAACCTATCATTTCAAACAGGTAAATTCCCAAACAAAATGAAAATAGCTAAAGTTGCACCAATTTATAAGACTGGAGACAAAAAACAATTTACCAATTATAGACCTGTTTCTTTACTTCCACAATTCTCTAAAATCATTGAAAAACTGTTCATTAACAGATTAGACAGTTTCACAAACAAATATAGAATACTCACTGAGAACCAATATGGATACAGAGCTAATGTTTCAACTTGATGGCTTTAATTGAAATTACAGAAGAAATTACCAAAGCGAATGTAGTAAAAAATGTGCGGCAGCAGTGTTGATGGATCCAACTAAAGCATTTGACACAATTAATCAAAATATTTTAATTAAAAAAAAATACGGTATGGCATCAGAGGGTTGGTCTTAAACTTGATTAGAAGTTATTTAATGAACAGGAAACAATACGTGAAGTTCGGCGAACGCACGTCTACAACGCTAAATACACTATATTGCCAAAATTATTTGGCCACCTCCTTGACTCACATATGAACTTGAAGTGCCATCCCATTCCTAACCCATAGGGTTCAATATGATGTCGGTCCACCTTTTGCAGCTATTACAGCTTCAAATCTTCTGGAAAGGCTGTCCACAAGGTTGCGGAGTGTGTTTGTAGGAATTTTCCACCATTCTTCCAAAAGCGTATTGGTGAGGTCACACACTGATGTTGGTTGAGAAGGCCTGGTTCTCAGTCTCTGTTCTAATTAATCCCAAAGGTGTTCTATCGGGTTCAGGTCAGGCCAGTCAAGTTCATCCACACCAGACTCTGTCATCCATGTCTTTATGGACCTTGCATTGTGCACTTGTGCACAGTCATGTTGGAAGAGGAAGGGGCCCGCTCCAAACTGTTCCCACAAGGTTGGAAGCATGGAATTGTCCAAAATGTTTTGGTATCCTGGAGCATTCAAAGTTCCTTTCACTGAAAAACAACCCCACACCATAATTCCTCCTCCGTTCTCCTGGCAACCTCCAAACCCAGACTGGTCCATCAGATTGCCAGAAAGAAAAGCATGATTCATCACTCCAGAGAAGGTGTCTCCACTGCTCCAGAGTTCAGTGGCGAGGTGCTTTACGCCACTGCATCCGATGCTTTGCATTGGACTTGGTGATGTTTGGCTTAGATGCAGCTGCTCGGCCATGGTAACCCATTCCATGAAGCGCTCTGCGTACTGTACGTGGGCTAATTGGAAGGTCACATGAAGTTTGGAGCTCTGTAGCAACTGACTGTGCAGAAAGTCTTAGCACTATGCGCTTCAGCATTCGCTGACCCCTCTCTGTCAGTTTACGTGGCCTACCACTTGGTGGCTGAGTTGCTGTTGTTCCCAAACTCTTCCATCCATCCATTTTCTACCGCTTATCCCCGATTGTAGCTGAGATAGGCTCCAGCACCTCCCGCGACCCAAACTCTTCCATTTTCTTATAATAAAGACCACAGTTGACTTTAGAATATTTAGGAGCGAGGAAATTTCATGACTGGATTTGTTGCACAGGTGGCATCCTATGACAATTCCACGCCGGAAATCACTGAGAGCGGCCCATTCTTTTACAAATTTTTACAAATGTTTGTAGAAACAGTGCTTGATTTTATACACCTGTGGCCGGGCCAGGTAATTAGGACACCTGATTTTCATCATTTGGATGGGTGGCCAAATACTTTTGGCAATATAGTGTATATCCTGTGGTGTACCTCAGGGATCAATACTAGGACCAAAATTGTTCAATCTCTATATAAATGACATTTGTAAAGTTACAAAAGATTTAAACTTAGTATTATTTGCGGATGATACAACAGTGTTTTGTTCAGGAGAGAACACACAGAAACTACTACAAATAACAGAAGAAATTAACAAATTAAAAATATGGTTTGATAA
The DNA here is from genome assembly GCF_033978785.1 of Entelurus aequoreus. NCBI lineage: Eukaryota > Metazoa > Chordata > Actinopteri > Syngnathiformes > Syngnathidae > Entelurus > Entelurus aequoreus. The sequence goes on along the minus strand of NC_084735.1, from coordinate 28,552,283 downwards.
AAACAGACTATCTTTGAATCTCAGTAAAACTAAAATAATGCTATTTGGTAACAGTAGAAGAGAAAGTAAAACACAAATACAAATAGACGAAATTGTAAGAGTGAATAAAATCAAATTTCTAGGTATAATGATTGATGATAAATTGAACTGGAAATCTCATGTAAAAATATACAACATAAAGTAGCAAGAAACACGTCAATAATGAATAAAGTTGTTCTAGACCAAAAATCACGTCATATTCTCTACTGCTCGTTAGTGTTACCATATCTGAGTTATTGTGTAGAAATATGGGGACATAACTACAAAAGTACACTTCATTCATTAACGGTGTTACAACAAAGATCAGTTAGAATAATACATAATGTTAGATATAGAGAACATACAAACCCTTTTTTTATTGAATCAAAAATACTGAAATTCTACGACATAGTGAATTTGCAAACAGCTAAAATTATACACAAAGCAAGCTATAATCTGCTACCCAAGAATGTACAACAATTCTTCTCAACAAAAGAAAAAGAAAAAACATTTGTACGGATGTACAACACTTAAGACCTTCAGTATATCAGTATGTGGAATTAAATCATGAAATGGATTAAGCAAATAAATCAATGTACTAATATGATCCACTTGAAGAAACTCTTCAAACTTAAAGTGTTTACAAAGTACGAAGAAGAATAACCATGATAAACATTCTGAATTTATTTCATCCATCCATTCATTTTCAAGATACCGTATTTTTCGGAGTATAAGTCGCTCCGGAGTATAAGTCGCACCGGCCGAAAATGCATAATAAAGAAGGAAAAAAACATATATAAGTCGCACTGGAGTATAAATCGCATTTTTTGGGGAAATAGATATTTGAAAGGCAATTTAAAATAAATAAAGAATAGTGAACAACAGGCTGAATAAGTGTACGTTATATGACGCATAAATATTTTTTTGATTGAGACTTTTATTAGTAGGTTGCACAGTGAAGTACATATTCCGTACAATTGACCACTAAATGGTAACACCCGAATAAGTTTTTCAACTTGTTTAAGTCGGGGTCCACTTAAATTGATTCATGATACAGATATATACTATCATATATACTATCATCATAATACAGTCATCACACAAGATAATCACATTTAATTATTTACATTATTTACAATCAGGGGTGTGGAGGGGGGGGGGGTATGGACATCAAGTAGTGGACATAGAGAGAGAGAGAGACAGAGAGAGAGAGAGAGAGAGAGAGAGAGAGAGAGAGAGAGAGAGAGAGATCTGAAGGCATAAGAAAAAGAAAAAGTATCTGCATTTGATTGTTTACATTTGATTATTAGCAATCCGGGGAGGGTGTTAGTTTAGGGTTGTAGCTGCCTGGAGGTGAACTTTTATTGCGGTTTTGAAGGAGGATAGAGATGCCCTTTCTTTTATACCTGTTGGGAGCGCATTCCACATTGATGTGGCATAGAAAGAGAATGAGTTAAGACCTTTGTTAGTTCGGAATCTGGGTTTAACGTGGTTAGTGGAGCACCCCCTGGTGTTGTGGTTATGGCGGTCATTTACGTTAAGGAAGTAGTTTGACATGTACTTCGGTATCAGGGAGGTGTAGCGGATTTTATAGACTAGGCTCAGTGCAAGTTGTTTAACTCTGTCCTCCACCTTCAGCCAGCCCACTTTAGAGAAGTGGGTAGGAGTGAGGTGGGATCTGGGGTGGAGGTCTAGAAGTAACCTGACTAGCTTGTTCTGAGATGTTTGGAGTTTAGATTTGAGGGTTTTGGAGGTGCTAGGGTACCAGGAGGTGCATGCGTAATCGAAAAAGGGTTGAACGAGAGTTCCCGCCAGAATCCTCAAGGTGCTTTTGTTGACCAGAGAGGAAATTCTGTAGAGAAATCTCGTTCGTTGGTTAACCTTTTTGATTACCTTGGTTGCCATTTTATCACTGAGAACATGCCTGGTATGTTAACGTGACATATTATGGTAAGAGTCATTCAAATAACTATAACATATAGAACATGCTATACGTTTACCAAACAATCTGTCACTCCTAATCGCTAAATCCCATGAAATCTTATACGTCTAGTCTCTTACGTGAATGAGCTAAATAATATTATTTGATATTTTACGGTAATGTGTTAATAATTTCACACATAAGTCGCTCCTGAGTATAAGTCGCACCCCCGGCCAAACTATGAAAAAAACTGCGATTTATAGTCCGAAAAATACAGTAATCTTACTCATCTCACCATATGAAATATAACTCACTTCACCAATTATTATTTATTAATTTATACATTTATTTTTATTGTTATTACTTATGGAGTATATTGTGAATAAACTGAGAACAGGAAGTGAACAAATGTTTTAGCATCTGCTATGTAAAGGAAAAGGGGTTGGATTAAATAAGCTCTGCTTCTTCCTACTCCTTTTTGAACATGTTGAATAGAGAAACTGGAAATTGTGATGTATCATGTTGTATGCATGCATGTTCGAAATAAACAAAAACTCCTCTTTTCTTGAGAAGAATTGTTGTATATTATTGGGTAGCATATTGTAGTGTGCTTTGTGTATAATTTTAGCTGTTTGCAAATTCACTATGTCGTGGAATTCCATTATTTTTGATTCAATGAATAGGGTTTGTATGTTCTCTATATCCAACATTATGTATTATTCTAACTGATCTTTTTTGTGACACTGTTAATGAATGAAGTGTACTTTTGTAGTTATTTCCCCATATTTCTGCACAATAACTCAGATATGGTAACACTAGCGAGCAGTAGAGAATATGAAGTGATTTTTGGTCCAGAACATGTTTTGCTTTATTCATTATTGACGTGTTTCTTGCTACTTTATGTTGTATATTTTTTACATGAGATTTCCAGTTAATTTTATCATCAATCATTATACCTTGAAATTTGGTTTAATTTACTCTTTCAATTTCTATTCCATCTATTTGTATTTGTGTTTGACATTCTCTTCTATTATTACCAAACAGCCAAAAAAAAGGCATCACTTGTGTGGAAGAAGCAACAAAACAAACAAAAGCACTGCAAGATGAAAGGCCATTTTCAGTACTACACTAAAATAGTCACAACAGTGCATGGTATGCTGCCTGGAATTTGACAAGCATGATATATTTTGATCAAAATTGTGCCCAGAATTGGCTGACAGTTAGAAGAACCTCACAAATCCTTTGGTAGTGTGTGGCATTTGTGTATACTCTATAACAGACCTGGGCATTGTGCGGCCCGCGGGCCGCATCCGGCCCTTTGTACGTCCCTGTCCGGCCCGCGTGAGGCCAATTATAAATTACAAAATAAATTTTAAAAAGCATCTATTTCGAGTGTGCAATACAACGGTGCTGCTTTTGTTTTGAAAAGCGTTATTTGTATTACTTCCGTGTGGACGTATGCTCGTGCGCGCAGCGGCAATCTCAAATTACAAAATAAATTAAAAAAAACATCTTTGTCGTGCGTGCAATACAACTGTGCTGCTTTTATTTTGAAAAGTGTTATATGTGCGTATGTCCTGTGAGGGAAGGCGCACAGCGACAAGTGATGAGAAAAGTTGATGACGAATGGCGTGTTTTCAACAAGACAAGTAAAGGTAAAGCTGTGTGCTTATTTGTGGTACAGAATATAGTGTAACGACCTGCTGAAGTAGATGTTGTCTTCTTGAGTTGCGTAAATGAGGAGTGAGGAGACGTGCGTGTGGAAGGAACGAGATATGTTGAGCTGTGTTAGTATAGCTTGCTCAATAAAAGTTTAAAAAGAGCGTCAGACTTGGTGTGCACTTCTTCTGGACGCTACAATTGGTGTCAGAAGTAAAACTTTGCGCATACTGCACTGTTTGTGTGCTACGTCATCGGGAGGTACGTGCCACGTGAGGAGCTCGCCGCAAAGAGAGAGAGAGAGAGAGAGAGAGAGAGAGAGAGAGAGAGAGAGAGAGAGAGAGAGCGTTTACAGGTGCAGCCACGCTGCTTGCCACGGGGGGAATTCCGCCCTCAATGAAGACTCCCAGGTTTGATGGCAAGGCGAACTGGGAGGCATTTCATCCCACTTGTGACATCAATTGTAGCGTCCAGAAGAAGTGCACACCAAGCCTGACGTTCTTTTTAAACTTTTATTGAGTAACCTATACTAACACAGCTCAACTTATCTCGTTCTTTCCAAAAAGAAAACCAATCCTCACTCCTCATTTCCGCAACAGCAACGCTTCTTCCTTCTTCGCCAATCACCTTACAGGCGTGCTACGTTCACAACAAAGAGGATGCAGGATGAAGTGACAGAAATTGACATTTTTGTATTGTAATATACATCAGGAAGTGTTGTGTAAGAAAGTGTTAAAAATAAAACCATCAAAAGCCATCTGCTTTTGTATAAAGATAAGTTAGGTTAAATGAAAATATTATTATTATTATTATCTATCTTACGGTATATCAAAAATAATTTGAGCAAAATTTAATTGAAATATTGTCAGTGTGGCCCTCCAGCAGTGCTCGGGTTGCTCATGCGGCCCCCGGTAAAAATTAATTGCCCACCCCTGAGCTAGACTCTCTGGCGGTGGTGTCAGAGAGGAGAAGTCTAGCAAAACTCCTAGCCATTATGGACAACACCTCCCACCCACTACACTCGGACCTTGCGGATAGAATGAGCACGTTCAGTGGAAGGCTCAGACTCCCAAAATGCAACACAGAACGACAGAGGAGGTCCTTCATACCGACAGCCATCAGACTGTATAATGCATGTGTTCCTTCTTGACAGCACTTAAATGTAGAATATATGTAAAATATATTTATATTATTCATATATTATATATATAATATATTATATATATTATATTATGTATTATTATTATTATTGTCTATTGTGAGCGAACTGTGGTGCTGAATTTCCCCCAGGGATCAATAAAGTACTTTCTATTCTATTCTATTTTATTCTATATTTTCCCTATTGCTCACAATCAATATGAGAGCCAATAAAGGAGATATATATATTTTTTGTGTGCATTCTAACTTGTAATTAAAAATCAGCTTAAATGGAGTCAATGGAAGGTCCTCTATTATGCCTTTTAAAGCCCTCAAAATAGCCATCCAAAAATCGCCAATAATACTCCATTTACTTTTGTGACATGAATATTAACCAAGTATTAGTGATATTGTTATCATAAGCGGAACACAGACAAACTATAATGAGGACATAATCCAAAAAGTTGATCATCTTTGGCATCCAATTTAGGGAATAGCGGGAAAGACATGAAAAGACGCTAGGTTCCACTTCCTTCTTTTCTTTGCGAGAATTATGAGTCATTTTTCATCCAAACGGGAATATAGCAACATCCGATCAGTCGGCATCCAAGTGACAGCAGACATGGTACAGTAAGTGATGTTTTATCATATTTGTTGGCTCTCAGGAAGTCTGCAGTGATTATGTCAATGATGTTGTCAAAGGAAAAAGCGAACGTAAAATGAATGCGCTGCCCGTATGCTCAATATTAGAGAAATATTTAAATGTTACATGTCATTATAAATGTGCCTGTTACTACATTACACATATACTTATAGTGTGTATAATAAACCTTGATGGTGATGTTTGGATATTTTTTCCGCGCATTATAAGCTGACTTTTGATCGCATTTATTTACTAATAGGCACAATTCCAAAAAAGTGCAGTTATTTCCCCTTCATTTAAGTGTGTTCCTAGTCCTACACAGGAGAACAAACTACTAGTTGTCTATTAAAGATGCAGTATCTTTGACATCATGTCCCCAACACAAAAAAGTGCATGTGTAAATATTTCCCAGCAGCTTATGTTGATACTCCTACGTGGTATGTCTACGAGCCCAGATGGAGGTGATTCGTCGCCGACTGCAGACTCCATATGCACGACTCTGGCTCGCTAAGTAGGGTAGCCGGGTGTGATAAGCAGCTCATCAAAAGACCGGTTGACGTTTCTTAGCCTGCTTCACTAACTGTGGCCTGATTTGGCTGCGCACACGACCACCCGGTGGTCCGTGTCCAACAATAGGGTTTGTGTTTTAGCTTCTTGTATGTGAGCGTGGAGTATGTGGACTGGAGGCTTGAGGGCTACAGATCAGAGTGCATTTTAGTTGCAAGGTGTAGATGGCGGATATGGCAGGGACACCCACTAGGAGCGCTTTCATCTGTTGGCCTCTAACCTTCTGTCCTTTTCTTCCAAAATGTGCTCGCTTGTTTGATGAGATTATTGCGGGTCATCTTAAAGTTCACCCTCTTGTTGCAGTGTTCTTATGGTGCTTCTGTCCTATCATGACACCTGTGATTTTGGCAGTGATTTGCAGATGGCTCTGCCTTCTTTTTGCTGCTGCCATCTGTTACACATTCATAATGTGTGCATTCATATATCCACACTCTATCATGAGCAGGATTTCCCCTGGGACAAAGACTAATTCACAAAGAATAGGTGCACCTGCGCAAGATAATGAAATCCAACACAAGAAGAAAATCTGAAAAATTATGTTTTTCATTGTGGTTGGTTTGGAGTAGAGGTGTCCATTTAAAGCCCGCAGCTCGGGTTTTGTTGGCTCTCCGCATATTGTCGAAGTAAAATAAAGAATTGCTTGGGTTGCATATGAAGTCACATTCGGCTCAAGTTCGGCTCATTGAATACGCTTGGTGGTCAAGCCGGCTTCTATTCTTAATGGGTACTAGGCGCAATTTAGCCTTTCTCGAGGAAAAATGCACTATGATTGTGTTGTTTTCGGCTACACAAAGGGTTCAAATCGCGAAAAGGATAAACGTGTCTTCAGAGTTCCTCGAGAGGTAATCGAGAAGGGCGGAAGAGTGCAAGACTTTATTATACGATGACGAGAAAAGTACCACACACTCTAGTCCAAGGAAGCACAGTCGAAGAATGCCCAAGTTTGCAGTGAGCACTTTGTAAAAGGTTTGTTTGATAATATTTTTAGTGTTTCCTACTACTACTACTACTACCCAAGAATGCACAATAATTCTTCTCAACAAAAGAGAAGATATATAACCTTAGAGGACAATTTAGTTTAAACAGAGAAGCTATAGTTTTACTTATTAGAAACATGGAAGAACTGGAAAAATACTGAAGAAAAAAATTGTTAGACAAATACAAAATGGATTAATACACATTTCCATGGACCCAAATATCAATACAACTGATAACATATATGACATAGAAAAAATTGTGATTACAATTCATTCATTCCTGTCATTAATGGATGTATATATTATACTGGAGATCATTTTAGTTGTACAAAAGGTCCTATGATGGACAAAGCATTATCAATCATTCATTTCAACAGTCGCAGTCTAAACTGCAATTTAGAAAAAATAACAATGTACTTAATTCATTTTCGTAAAAGCTTCAAAACGATTGCAGTAACAGAAACTTGGTTGAAAGAAACAGATATAAATGCAGTTCAAATTGATGGCTACCAGTAATGTAAATAGAACCGTTAAAAAGGGGTCGTGGGGTAGCCCTTTATGTAAGCACAAACTTAAAATGTAAACTTGTTAGTAATATGACAACCGTTGTGAATTATATTATGGAAATGGTCACAGTAAAAATAATGAACGACACAAGTACAAATATTTTTGTCACGTGTGTATAGAAAGAATATTAGTTGGTGGTATTTTGATGACATGTGAATGATCATCTTCCTGTATTTTGTGTTTATGACAACCAATGTAGTACTGTCGTGCAAGACAGTAATACAGAGATATTTGTACTCAATAGATAAATAGAAGCCTTGAACGCTTTGAGAGAAGACTTAAAGAAACAAAAATGGGATGAAGTGTACAAAGATGATGTGAATAAAGCATACAACTAATGTATTCATTTATTCATCTGTATGACAAGAACTGTAAAAAAAATAAAATCGGAGGCAGTGGCAGAACATTTTTGTTAACAAACCTTGAATGACTAATGGGATAAAAAATGCTTGCAAGAAAAAAAATCATTTGTATAGAATGTTTTTAAAATCAAGGACAAAAGACTAAGAAAGAGGTACAAAAAATATAAAAACAAATTGATATGGATTATGAGAAAACATAAAAAAGAATACTATAGTCAATTTCTAGACAAAAATAAAGACAACATAAAAGGTACATGGGGAATAATTAACAGGGTTCTAAAAAAAAGAAAAAGGACAACTTAAAATTCCAAATAATTTCAATAAAGATGTTTATGACAAAGATGATGTAGTAGTAAATGATTTTAATTTCTTTGTAAACATCGGTCCTGCCTTGGGTAAACAAATACCAAAAATTAAAGTTGATAAAAAAAACTGGAGAAACTATAATAGATAATACTAACAGATTTTTTTTGATAAAGTAGACAAGATTGAAATATTACAAACTGAAGTAGTGTCCAAATAAGACTTCAAACGATTATGTAAACATGAATATGGCGTTTATAAAGATCATCATAGGTTTAGTTATTGAACCACATACACTTGTAATTTATCATTCATGAAAGGGATATTTCCAGATCATTGTAGCTGAGATAGGCTCCAGCACCCCCCGCGACCCCGAAGGGAATAAGCGGTAGAAAATGGATGGATGGATGGATGAACATTGCTAATGTAATAGTAAGGTGTTAAGTACTCGTGTTTGTTTGCAAGGTGGAAACAAACACGAGTAGTCGAATTACAGACCAATATTACTGCTGCCACAGTTCTCAAAGATTTTAGAGAAATTGTTTGCTTTGAGGTTAAACACATTTATTAATATATGTAACATTTTAAGTAATAGTTAATATGGGTTTCAACCCAATCACTCAACAACAACAGCTATAGTTAATTTGGTAAAATACATTTTGACTGCAATTGATAGAAAACAATATTTAGTAAGTATTTTCATAGATCTTCAAAAAGTGTTTGATACGCTCGATCATAAGTTATTATTGGACACACTACAAATATGCAATAAGAGGAGTGGCTCATGAATGGGTCAAAAGTTACCTGAAGGACAGAAAACAGTTTTTGGAAGTTAACAATTGGAAGTCTGCCTTACATAATATTAGTTGTGGAATACCACAAGGATCAGTCCTTGGACCAATAGTGTTTCATGTTTCGAAACTGTTTAAGCCTATTTTATTTGCGGACGACACAACCTTATTTTATACAGGACAAAATATTACAGATGTGTTAGAGGTGGTTGCAAAAAGGAATTAATTAAGATTAAAATATGGTTTGATGTAAATATATTATCATTGAATACCAGTACTACTAAAACCAAATGTATGATTTTTTTGCAGTAGTAGGAAAAGTGTGCATGGCTCATTATGTCGAAGGAGTTGAGATTCAAAGAACACAAGAGATCAAGTTTTTGGGTGTTATGATGATGAACATTTGTCATGGAAATTCCATAAAAATTATACAAAGGCTAAAGTATGTAAAACTATTGCTATTTTACACAAACTGAAGGAATTGCTAAATCAAAAAGCATTGTATATTTTGTATAACTCACTGATTGTTCCACATCTAACATACTGTATTGAAGCATAGGGTAGTGTCTGTAAAACATATTTAAATCCAATCTTCCTTCTGCATAAATGAGCAATAAGAATCATTACTGGAAATGCATACAGGGAACCCATAAACCCAATATTCAAACAATAGAATGTATTAAAATGTTTGTTTATTCACTGTTCCGTTTCAAACAGAGGGAAAAAAGAAATGGGATAAAACGGCTGATATAAAAAGGGGTTGGATTAAATAAGCTCTGCTTCTTCCTACTTCTTTTCGGACGTGCTCTAATGAAACAACTGGAAATATGTGATGTATTACATTGTAATGAACTTATTAACATACATACATTAGTATATTTTAGGATACTGGTTTTTCTGTTTATCCTCAGATTATGGCACAATTTGATGCGTAAAAAGACACATGCAGCATAGCATGTAATGATTATTCCAGCATATTGTGCTGCAAACTACCTCTCACATTTGACTAGGGTTGGGTACTGTTCAGAATTGAACTGCAAGGGTACCAATTCTCGGTACCTAGGAATTGATACTGGTACTCAACGGTACCAATTTTTGGTACGTTTGTGTGTATTAATAGTTTTCGATAATAAAATATATTATTGCAACATTTAAAAATGAGTTGATTTGGATAACTGCTGTCCAATTGTTATCTTGTTTTATTATCACCACATTATCATTTGCACGTATGACATTTAGTTGCAATTACAGTTGCAAGTCCAAGATATTCGATAGCAGCGTTTAGTTTATAGTTTCAGGGTTTTTTTGTACTCTGAACTGTTAATACTTTAAGTATTCTACTAATTATGCACCAGCTCTTTGGTTGTAAGTTGTAGTCTTCATTAACAAATTTGGAGGTGTTGATCGCCATTGGAAAAGTGTTAATGCTAGTCTGTAGCATTTCAATAGCAAAGCCAATGTATATTAGCGTCAAGCTAGCGCATTTTAATTACACATTAGAGCATTTTTTTGAGTCAAGTTTTTCTGTTGGCATTGCAAATTGACAAATTACCTAGAAGTAGTTTGGCTGAGTCCGCTTTCAGTGCTGCTGGAGTGATCGCCAAGTTCCGAAGTGCAAAAAGTCGGCTGAGTGGGCAACTGGGCTGGACGTCACACGCAACCCAGGTACTGTAATATGGCACCGTTGGTCGGTGCTAAAAAAGTACCGGATTTGGTACCCATCCGTACATATGATAGCAGCAGAACACTTTTATTCATCCACAGACCCTTGGCACATTAATCCTAATTAAATGATCGTCATGTTCTAATTACTAGTAATAAGTCTTTACTAGGATGATGTTCTGTTGACCTCGACTGCGGATGTTGTGGATCGGTGGAGGGAATACTTCGAAGACCTCCTCAATCCCACCAACACGTCTTCCTATGAGGAAGCAGTGCCTGGGGAATCTGTGGTGGGCTCTTCTATTTCTGGGGCTGAGGTTGCCGAGGTAGTTAAAAAGTTCCTTGGTGGCAAGGCCCCGGGGGTGGATGAGATCCGCCCGGAGTTCCTTAAAGCTCTGGATGCTGTGGGGCTGTCTTGGTTGACAAGACTTTGCAGCATCGCGTGGACATCGGGGGCGGTACCTCTGGATTGGCAGAACGGGGTGGTGGTTCCTCTCTTTAAGAAGGGGAACCGGAGGGTGTGTTCTAACTATCGTGGGATCACACTCCTCAGCCTTCCCGGTAAGGTCTATTCAGGTGTGCTGGAGAGGAGGCTACGCCGGATAGTCGAACCTCGGATTCAGGAGGAACAGTGTGGTTTTCGTCCTGGTCGTGGAACTGTGGACCAGCTCTATACTCTCGGCAGGGTCCTTGAGGGTGCATGGGAGTTTGCCCAACCAGTCTACATGTGTTTTGTGGACTTGGAGAAGGCATTCGACCGTGTCCCTCGGGAAGTCCTGTGGGGAGTGCTCAGAGAGTATGGGGTATCGGACTGTCTGATTGTGGCGGTCCGCTCCCTGTATGATCAGTGCCAGAGTTTGGTCCGCATTGCCGGCAGTAAGTCGGACACGTTTCCAGTGAGGGTTGGACTCCGCCAAGGCTGCCCTTTGTCACTGATTCTGTTCATAACTTTTATGGACAGAATTTCTAGGCGCAGTCAAGGCGTTGAGGGGATCTGGTTTGGTGGCTGCAGGATTAGGTCTCTGCTTTTTGCAGATGATGTGGTCCTGATGGCTTCATCTGGCCAGGATCTTCAGCTCTCACTGGATCGGTTCGCAGCTGAGTGTGAAGCGACTGGGATGAGAATCAGCACCTCCAAATCCGAGTCCATGGTTCTCGCCCGGAAAAGGGTGGAGTGCCATCTCCGGGTTGCGGAGGAGACCCTGCCCCAAGTGGAGGAGTTCAAGTACCTCGGAGTCTTGTTCACGAGTGGGGGAAGAGTGGATCGTGAGATAGACAGGCGGATCGGTGCGGCGTCTTCAGTAATGCGGACGCTGTATCGATCCGTTGTGGTGAAGAAGGAGCTGAACCGGAAGGCAAAGCTCTCAATTTACCGGTCGATCTACGTTCCCATCCTCACCTATGGTCATGAGCTTTGGGTTATGACCGAAAGGACAAGATCACGGGTACAAGCGGCCGAAATGAGTTTCCTCCGCCGGGTGGCGGGGCTCTCCCTTAGAGATAGGGTGAGAAGCGCTGCCATCCGGGGGGAGCTCAAAGTAAAGCCGCTGCTCCTCCACATCGAGAGGAGCCAGATGAGGTGGTTCGGGCATCTGGTCAGGATGCCACCCGAACGCCTCCCTAGGGAGGTGTTTAGGGCACGTCCGACCGGTAGGAGGCCACGGGGCAGACCCAGGACACGTTGGGAAGACTATGTCTCCCGGCTGGCCTGGGAACGCCTCGGGATCCCCCGGGAAGAGCTGGACGAAGTGGCTGGGGAGAGGGAAGTCTGGGCTTCCCTGCTTAGGCTGCTGCCCCCGCGACCCGACCTCGGATAAGCGGAAGAAAATGGATGGATGGATGGAAGTCTTTACTATTCCAGCGTAAAACTAGTGCAAACGGCCTTATATTGTCTTCTTGTTCTTTTGTGTGTTTTGTCATGTCTTCCACACTCTGAACAACAGCAGAGCACCTTTTATTGTCTAGATTTTTGGCACATTTATCCTAAAAACAATCCTGATAACCTAATTACTAGTAGCAAGCAGCATACCATGCACTGTCATGACTTTTACAGCGTAATACTTAAAAATGGCAGTCCAAACTTTGAGCAACAGCAAAAGGCCTGTACTTTTCCACAAATTTTTGCCACTATTAACCTTGTTGCTGTTTAAGTTCTGGACAATCCACTACACAAATTGGCGTCACGAACAGGATTCGAACCTGTGCGGGGAAACCCCATTGGATTTGTGTAGTGGATTGTCCAGAGCTTAAACAGCAACAAAAGTGAATTTAGTACAAGTTTATTTTCTCATAGTCAAATGTGCATAAGTTGGATTGTTTTGTCCCTGAAAACAAACGAACGTCCTCCGGAGGACTCACAAAAAGCAATCTCTCTCGAGTCCCGGTCTCCTGCCATTTTTATCTGTCTCTTCGTGCGTCACTCTGTTTTTTTCTCGTGCGTCACTCTTGTGGCCTTCGACATGTTTGTTTTTGCAACATCCTTGGATCCCTTAATCATACTTAGACAATCAAAACATTCTGTAGCCAGGTTGGCACGACTTAATATTCACTTTTGTCCCACACCCGGTTCATTCAATGGCACAGAATAGAAGAGAAATTAAATGAGCATACATTCTTGACAGACATGAAATGGAGGTCAAAGGTCAGAAATTCTACTACATACACACTGAATTCCACTCTGAGCATTCAGTGGACCACATGTGAGCAACATCAGACACACAGCAGCGCACCTGTCCCAAACCTGACATCATAGCAAGTTAAATGTCTTATGATTTTAATCAAATGGCAACAGTCATTTCCATTAGATTATTTTCTAAAGTAAAGTAAAATGAGCTATGTGTTAGTATTGTATGTCTGGGTGGGGATCCCGTTTTTGGAAATAATTTGTACCCCTTTCGGAGATTACATTTAGTACCCCTTAAAAAATTCACCAGTTGCACAATGAGATGTTTGCTGTAGCACAGTGACGTGCAGTCAGTGGAGGCAGGTGAGGCCGGGCCTCACGTGCCACCATGGAAAGAAAAAAAATGTAAAAAGAAAAACATTTATTTAATTGTAATGTATCCAGTGATTATACTTTAGTTATTTTCCATTTAACTTCACCAGTTTTAGATTATTTTTATTCAAAATCGCAGAATTTTCACATTTGCCATTCAAATACTGAGAAGAGACTTGCTGTGATCAGCAGCCAGTTGAGGCACGTCACTGCGTTGTGCCTCAACATGGATTGCGGACTCGGCTAACTGCTGGCCTGCTGTGCAGTGAGACCGTATTGCTATATGAATTATATTATACATTTCCATTGTTTAGTTAGCTGAGGTATATAATGTACAGTGTATTTTGTCAACAACTGTATGTGTGTAAGTATTTCTTGTGCTGAGCAATCATAAAACGGCTGCAAAAGACGCACTGGCTGAGGCTCGCAGTAATCCCGCCTCCTGGTGGTAGAGAATGCACCCCCGCCGTACAATGCACCCCCTGTCGGGAGTGTTATATCAACTAAAGCCCACACTTAAACTTTCCACGTGCAAGATTGAATCTATTTAAAAAAGTTATTTAATAAGAAGCCAAAAAGTGCAAAAACAATAATGTTCGTGTTGGAGGAGTTGTGAATGACTGCTGGGCCACAACATTAGGTACACCTGCAGACTGCAGCACGGATTTCATATTTCATTCATTCACAACTCCTCCAACACGAACATTATTGTTTTTGCACTTTTTGGCTTCTTATTAAATAACTTTTTTAAATAAATTCAATCTTGCACGTGGAAAGTTTAAGTGTGGGCTTTAGTTGATATAACACTCCCGTCAGGGGGTGCGTTCTACGGCGGGAGTGCATTAATCCAGCACAACAGCGGCGCATGGACTTCATTTATAAGTAAAGGTAAGACCATAATAACATTTTTTTCATTAAATGTGCTTTTTTGTGTGCTACAGTTTGTATGTTTAAAGTTAAAGGCCTACTGAAACCCACTACTACCGACCACGCAGTCTGATAGTTTATATATCAATGATGAAATCTTAACATTGCAACACATGCCAATACGCCGGGTTAACTTATAAAGTGCAATTTTAAATTTCCCGCCACACTTCCGGTTGAAAACGTCTAGATATGACGTATGCGCGTGACGTAAACGGTTGATAGAAGTATTGGTACCTCATTGAATACAATACAAAAAAGCTCTTGTTTTCATTTCAAAATTCCACAGTATTCTGGACATCTGTGTTGGTGAATCTTTTGCAATTTGTTTAATGAACAATGAAGACTGCAAAGAAGAAAGTTGTAGGTGGGATCGGTGTATTAGCGGCGGACTACAGCAACACAGCCAGGAGGACAGAGATGGATAGCAGACGTGCTAGCCGCCGAACTCACCTTAACTTCCTCCGTCTCGCCGACCGCATCTGTGATCGGGTGAAGTCCTTCGTCGCACCGTCGATCGCTGGAACGCAGGTGAGCACGGGTGTTGATGAGCAGATGAGGGATGGCTGGCGTAGGTGGATAGCTAATGTTTTTAGCATAGCTCTGTGAGGTCCGGTTGCTAAGTTAGCTTCAATGACGTCGTTAGCAACAGCATTGTTAACCTTCGCCAGGCTGGAAAGCATTAACCGTGTAGTTACAGGTCCATGGTTTAATAGTATTGTTGATCTTCTGTCTATCCTTCCAGTCAGGGATTTATTTATTTTGTTTCTATATGCAGTTAAGCACGATGCTATCACGTTAGCTCCGTAGCTAAAGTGTTTCGTCGATGTATTGTCGTGGAGATAAAAGTCACTGTGAATGTCCATTTCGCGTTCTCGACTCTCATTTTCAAGAGGATATAGTATCCCAGGTGGTTTAAAATACAAATCCGTGATCCACAATAGAAAAAGGAGAGAGTGTGGAATCCAATGAGCCAGCTTGTACCTAAGTTACGGTCAGAGCGAAAAAATATATGTCTTGCACTGCATTCTAGTCCTTCACTCTAACGTTCCTCATCCACAAATCTTTCATCCTCGCTCAAATTAATGGGGTAATCGTCGCTTTCTCGGTCCGAATCGCTCTAGCTGCATTGAAAATAATAGGAAAATGTGAGGAGCCTTTCAACTGACTACGTCACGCTACTTCCGGCAAGGGCAAGGCTTTTTTTTTATCAGATACCAAAAGTTGCGATCTTTATCGTCGTTGTTCTCTACTAAATCCTTTCAGCAAAAATATGGCAATATCGCGAAATGATCAAGTATGACACATAGAATGGATCTGCTATCTCCGTTTAAATTAAAAAAAAATCATTTCAGTAGGCCTTTAAGTTAAAGTACCAATGATTGTCACACACACACTAGGTGTAATGAAATTTGTCCTCTGCATTTGACCCATCCCCTTGTTCACCCCCTGGGAGGTGAGGGGAGCAGTGGGCAGCAGCGGCGCCGCACCCGGGAATAATTTTTGCTGATTTAACCCCCAATTCCAACCCTTGATGCTGAGTGCCAAGCAGGGAAGAATGCTGGTATGAGCTTTTAAACATAACCCGTTAACTGCTGCCAATCAAATGGTGAATAAGATACTCTTTATGGTTCATATGTTTGTAAATCTGACTGTGATGAAGTCAGTGCCTCACCGCACGTCACTGCTGTAGCACAAGCATGGGATAAAGTGAACATTCCTGTAACTTTCTGGCTGTAAAATATATCATTGCAGTTTTAATAGCATTTTTGTAAACAAGTACCAGCATTTCATGATTAATATCCATAAATTTACATTCTTAATAAAATACGGTATAATAAGCACACATCCGATTGGGGAGTGTTGGTGTATATAGGCATTGGTACCGAATCCAGTACTTTTTTGGCACCGACTGAATCTTGTCGGTCCTACCGGGCACCGATTCACATTAAATCCAGTGGCGCCATGTTTTGGTACCTAGGTTGCGTGTGACGTCACACCCGGTTGCTGACTGGTGATCACTCAAGGCAGCACAGAGAGCTGACTTACCAAAATTACATCTAGGTAATGTTGCAATTTTTAATGCCAACTAAGAAATTGACGAACGCTCCAACGTAAGTTAAGGAAGGCTCCCCGTTTCCAAAAATGCACCAGCTTGATTATACATTGGCTTTCTATTGACATGCTACTGATTAGCGTTAGCGATTTTACATGGCGATTTCAACACCTCCAAATTTATTATTGAAAACTTTTACTAAGATTCATGTTACAATCAAACAGCTGGTGCGTAATAAGTACAATACTTACAGTAATTACACTTTAGGGCACAAAACAACACAGCATAAACTACACACAACAGCCATCTAACATCTTAGACTTGCAACTTTATTTGCAACTTAATGTCAGACTTGCAAATTAGACTCAGATTTGTGATAATAAAACAAGATATAACAACTGGACAGTGGAAAGCAGTTATTATGAAAACTCATTTTTAAATCTTGCAATTAAAAATTACATTAATTAACAAAAACAAATAATATTTATTAACACAGGCGAAATTACCAAAAATTGGTACCATTGAGTACCGGTATCGATTCCCAAGTACCGGTAATTGGTACTGTATCGGTCCAAATGTGAGTGTTACTCATACTTGCCAACCCTCCCGAATTTTCCGGGAGACTCCCGAATTTCAGTGCCTCTCCCGAAAATCTCCCGGGACAACCATTCACCCGAATTTCTCCCGATTTCCAGCCGGACTTAAGGCACGCCAACCAAAAAGTAACCACAGAACACTATACCGTATAGTGTTCTGTGGTTACTTTTTGGTTGGCCAATGGTTTACGTTGTATTGCGCACCCTGACGGCAAGTGTGGGAGTCGGTTCTTAAGTATGAAGTAAAGAGACGTAACTTCGTCACCTCGCCTGGTTATTGACTCCAACCCAGAATATTACACTGCCCATACCTATGCTCCTTCAAAGGCTGTGCTACTGGTTGCAAAGCATTGCACTTTCAAATACAACAATGAGTAGAGAGGAGTGTTATGTGTGTATATGTGTAAATAAATGAACACTGAAATTCAAGTATTTATTTTAATCATATATATATATATATATATATATATATATATATATATATATATATATATATATATATATATATATATATATATATATATATATATATATATATATATATATATATGTATATATATATATATATATGTATGTATAAACAGTTTTGCTCAATAAAATTATTTACAGATGTTACAATTATTCAACATTGTTGACAAACATTGTTTTATCTGTTGTGGTCACCTGTCACTCACAGAGTTGCATTGCAAAATCGTAGAGAATAACGTTACGTGTTTATTTTGTTCAAAGATTTGGTTGGGTTTTATTTTGTGCTCGGCATAGATTTTGGACGTGTGAGCAGTGCGCAATTGCACGGGCGCACACCTTAGTGCTGGGGTCCCCAACCTTTTTTCAACCAAGGACCGGTTTAATGTATGCAATATTTTCATGAACTGGCTTTTCATGTGTGGCAGATGAAAACAGAAAAAAAATGAGCATGAAAAATCAACTCACAATAACGCTGAAGTAGTGGGAGCCCTGGGCATGTTTCTTTGCGAAGAGATGGCATATACTATCTACCAGTGTTTCTTAACCAGTGTTGGGCCGCGAGCACCCCTTAGAATGTAATATATCTGTTTTTACAGCTGTGGTCCGCATAGACCACATTTTTCTACCACTAGTGGCTGTGGCAGTAATGACAATATAAAACAAACAGAGGACGTCTGGCGTTGTCATAGAGAAATTTCTTAAGCGCAGAAATTATGATGTAAGTGGTGAAGCTGTATTTTCCTTCGCACTTTGATTTTATTGACAGTTTAGTTAAGAAACATATTTATTATTTATTTAGTTTATTTATTTTAGCACAACATAATACGTATTGTATACACATGTATTGTTCATTTGGTTAGTACTTATTTTTCTAATCAGTCTGACCTAAGCCGAAGGTTTATTTGTTAAATTTAATAAAAAATCTTTGTGCTTAACACATGCTTTTATATAATTTTCCAAGGTAGTTAACGTAAGTAGGTTAGATATATTATTTTATTGAATATGATCTAAATCAAGAGTAAATGGGCGCCTTGTGGCGACCCATCAGCGTGTGCTGAAAACAAAGTTTTGTTGTACTTGTGCAATGACAATAAAGACCTACCTACCTAAGTGTTAATACTGGAGTGGTCCCCTGGTCCCTCTGTAGTGGAAATGTTGGGTCCTGGGGTCAAACAGGTTAAGAACCCCTGCTATGACCCTGCAGATGTAAATTAGCCTTTGGCTAGGTTGATTGGCAACACTAAATTGGCCCTAGTGTGTGAATGTGAGTGTGAATGTTGTCTATCTGTGTTGGCCCTGCGATGAGGTGGCGACTTGTCCAGGGTGTACCCCGCCTTCCGCCCGAATGCAGCTGAGATAGGCTCCAGCACCCCCCGCGACCCCAAAAGGGACAAGCGGTGGAAAATGGATTGATGGATTGATACAATCTGGCACATTAACATTTTATATGTTCCATAATGTGCATTAATATTCTATAACAAATGGCGACTTCCTATCATGAGTTGTAATATACATCTATAAACAAACTTATTGGTGTGTTTAGTGGGATAGGCGAAAGTTATGTTGGAGAAAATGCGGTAGTTTATAAATGTTTCTTTGCGGCCCAGTAGCAAATGCGTCACGGACCGGTGGTTGGGGACCACTGAGTGAACATTGGTCGTGACTCGTGACTCTTTCAGTGTAATACTTTGAAGAGCTTCTGATTTTTATTGTCTTTGTCACCACCTCACATTCTTTGACCAGTTGATGTTAGTATAGCACTTTTTACATGTCCAGACAGGACCAAAACTAGGCTATCTGTATTAAAAAGGGCTCCATCCAAAGTTTAAAACTGGATACAAAGCCGGCAGCAGCGTGCTGTGGATTAGATGAGCCTCGGTTTAGGTGATCTAATTCAGTTAATTGGAAGTCTTAGTTGGTGCACATGTCAGCTCAACATTAAACATGTCTACCAGTGAGCGTATTTGACCACATTGAAAGGAAATTGAAAACCATTCAAATTGATAGTGCAATGGTTTTTATATGCGTTTTTAATTGAGCGAAAAGTCTGACTTGTATTTTGGTAGCCATCTAAAAGATGCGCAAACTTGGCACATGGCTGCAGAAAGTTTATATGGCGGTTTACACTGATTGTTGACATGGTTTGAAGTGTAATCCTTTCGTGAGGATTAGCTTCTGGCACAGCATAAGGTTGCTGTTGGATTCTATGGACGCAGGTTCTCAGAGCACGGACGAAGCCTTTTTGGGCAATGCCATGTTTCGCTTGACTTTCCCCAAACTGTGCAGACAAAGAGTAAGTTTTTTTTTTGCTTTTTTCTGTGTGTGGAATACACATGTCAACTTTTTATGAAGCACGGACTGAGGCTTTTCTTGTCTTTCTGCTGTTTTTCCTTTTTCCCCAGCTGGCCGAGTACCGTCAAAGGAAGGCTCACGCAGATTCTCAGAAAAAACAGAAAAAGAAGAAGAAAAAGAAGTCAGAGGAGGATTCGCAGGGAAGCGTGGACGTCGAGTATGATTGTTCTGCGGGACGAGAGGACAACTCGGTCGGAGCCCGAGATGAAGCTGAGGAAGGAAATAAAGAGCCGCCCACCACCGAGCAGAGTTTCTCAAGGACGCTACGCAGTGGCGAGACGTTCAAGCATGATCAGACCTACACCATAGAGGTAGACACGTAAACACACTCCTAACATTTATTCATTTGAATGAAAATGGCAGCAAATTGGAATGCAACTGAAAAGTATCGGAGAAACTGTTTGTGCTTCTCAAACTTTTTTCACCAAGTT
Organism: Entelurus aequoreus; assembly: GCF_033978785.1. Lineage (NCBI taxonomy): Eukaryota > Metazoa > Chordata > Actinopteri > Syngnathiformes > Syngnathidae > Entelurus > Entelurus aequoreus. The sequence goes on along the minus strand of NC_084735.1, from coordinate 28,531,854 downwards.
TTTTGTTTTTTTGCTGGCTCCTCTTCTTGTTGGGAGATAGGGGTCCATCGTCCCTAAGAATGATGTGCTCTGTAGTGACTGTAGGAGCCAATACGAGCTTTGAAGTTTCTGCCGCATATCGGACAGATCAGACCATTTTGGGACAGGGCTGGGCGATATGACCTTTTTTTAATATCTCGATATTTTTAGGCCATGTCACGATACACGATATATATCTCAATATTTTGCATTAGTCTTGAATGAACACTTGATGCATATAATCACACCAGTATGATGATTCTATGTGTCTACATTAAAACATTCTTGTTCATACTGCATTAATATATGCTCATTTTAAACTTTCATGCAGAGAGGGAAATCACAACTAAGTCAATTGACCAAAACTGTATTTATTCAACAGTTAATAAGCAGTGGCACAAACATTCATGTAATTTCAAAACAGAAAGTGCAAGATTGTCAGAGACATTTTAAAACAAGCTATGAGTGCAAGTTTGTGCATGATGTCACTAAAATGACATATCAAAACAACATTAAATTAAAGTGCACTTTTTGTACAGAACGCCACTACAATAGTTTAAAACAAATAAAGTGCACTTTTGTGCATGATGTCACACAACATATTTCAATAACTGACAAATAAAAATGACCTGCATAATAGGAAATCAAATAGTGTATGTCCTTCGCTATGTGGTAGGTTCCTGCGGACGTTATCTCCTTCTGTTGTTGACTATTTTTTTCATACAGTGTTGATGTGGAAATGGTGGCTTGGGCATTTTGTTGGTGTGGCACCGAATGGAGATGTTGACATGCGGAGTTTCAAGCACTCTACATTCTCTAGCAGGTGACTTTTCAAATGATGCTACATATTAGCAGTAATGCTACTTTTCGTAGCAACGCTTTTGCCCCACAATTGACAAATTACGGTTGTCTGTTTGACATATTCCCACTTGAAGCCAAACCACTGCCAGACGATGGACCCTTTGCTGTTTTTCTTGGGAATTAATTCTTCCTTCATTTGTTACCAGATTCGCACCTTCTTTCTCTCGTATTACCACTCGCACCACAGCTAACGTTACCCATGCCGCTACCTCTCTGCTCCGCGAGGGCGTATACGTATGTGACGTATGTAAGAAGGTGCGCTTGTTTTACGTCTCTGCTCCGCGAGGGCGTATACGTATGTGACGTTTGTAAGAAGGTGCGCTTGTTTTATTTCTCTGTGAGAAGGAGAGACAACAAAGAGTGAGAAGAGCCTGTAGTGTAATGCCCGCAGCTAAAAGCAACTGCGTGAGAACGTATACTCGAATATCACGATATACGGTAGTCATTTTCTATATCGCACAGAGACAAACCTGCCATATATCGAGTATATCGATATATCGCCCAGCCCTATTTTGGCATGACTCTTCTTTCCAGTCTCCTCCTCCTTTTTTCAAGTATCATAGATGTTCTTTTCTCCTCATACTTTGTCACTCCTTCACTGACTGCAGCTCTCCATGATATTCTGTCTTTTGCTAGGTCTTTCCAGTATGTAGTACCTATTTCACATTGTTTCAATGTCTTTTTCAAGCAATCTTTGTAACGTTTTCTCTGCCCACCAACATTTCTTTTCCCTTCATTTAGCTGACAGTACAACATCTGTTTTGGCAGTCTTTCGTCATTCATTCGTACAACATGCCCTGTCCATCGTAGTTGGCATTTAAGAATTGTACTCTCTACACTGGGAAGCATGGCCTGTTCAAGTACACTGATGTTTCTCATATCTTGCCACTTAATATTCATCATCTGGTGTAGAAAATCGCTGTTGAACCCTTTCATGTGCTGTGATATGTCTTTGATGTGCTGTCCATGTAGCAAAGTTGTTATAACAATTGCTCTAAACACTTTGATTTTTGTATCTAATCTGATGTCATGAGTTTGGAACACTCGAGTCTTAAGCTTTCCACTTGACTTCTGCATCAATGTTTTAGCATTTGAAGACATTATACTACCAAGGTATGTGAAGCTTTCTACATTTTTAAGAGCCACTTCTTCTATCTTTATTGCTGGTGGTTGCAGGATGACGTCTTTTGGCGATGGTTGGTAGGGTACATGTGTTTTCTTTGCATTTATTTTAAGTCCAAGTTGTGTGTATGCATAGTTAAATGCATGCATCCGGTATTACTTGAAAATCTTCTGCACTCTGAGCTGCTATTGCATTATCATTGGCATATTGAAATTCAATCAATCAATCAATCAATGTTTATTTATATAGCCCTAAATCACAAAAGTCTCAAAGGGCTGCACAAGCCACAACGACATCCTCGGCACAGAGCCCACACAAGGGACGTCGATGTGAATGACTATGAGAAACCTTGGGGATGATCGCATATGTGGGTAACCCTCCCTCTAAGTACAGTCCCTAGTGGATCCAACATAACAGTGAGAGTCCAGTCCATAGTGGGGCCAGCAGAAGACCATCCCGAGCGGAGAAAGGTCAGTAGCGCAGAGACCTTGAAACTTTTTTTCTGGCTTGCAGCTTCCTCAGGTTAAACAGTTTTCTATCTAGCCAAAATGCAATTTGAAATAGCTCAGCTGGTATTCGTAAATATGCAATGTGGATCACAACAGAGATAAAGACGGAGAACAGTGTTGGTGCTTTCAGGCATCCCTGTTTTACTCCAGTTTTTACTTCAAAAGGAGCAGAATCATCGCCATTCTCAAGTACTGTAGCTGTCATATTGTCATGCATCAATCGGACTATACTGATGAATTTTGGAGGACATCCTGATCTTAGTACTTCCCAAAGTAGTTCCCTGGAGGCCGTGTCAAATGCTTTTGTGAGGTCAATAAATGCCATATAGAGGGGTTTATTTTGTTCAATGCATTTTTCTTGGAGTTATCTTACCGAGAATATCATGTCAGTTGTTCCTCTGTTTGGTCTAAAGCCTGATTGAGATTCTGGGAGTATGTCCTCAGCAATGGTCTGAAGTCTTGTGTTGAGGATTCCTGAAAGGCCTACTGAAACCCACTACTACCGACCACGCAGTCTGATAGTTTATATATCAATGATGAAATCTTAACATTGCAACACATGCCAATACGGCCGGGTTAACTTATAAAGCAATTTTAAATTTCCCGCTAAACTTCCGGTTGAAAATGTCTATGTTTGATGACGTATGCGCGTGACGTCAATCGTTGAAACGGGAAGTATGTGGACACATTGAATCCTATACAAAAAACTCTGTTTTCATCTCAAAATTCCACAGTATTCTGGACATCTGTGTTGGTGAATCTTTTGCAATTTGTTTAATGAACAATGAAGACTGCAAAGAAGAAAGTTGTAGGTGGGATCGGTGTATTAGCGGCGGACTACAGCAACACAACCAGGAGGACTGAGAGATGGATAGCAGAGGCGCTAGCCGCCGAACTCACCTTAACTTCCTCCGTCTCCGGGCTGCCGACCGCATCTGCGATCGGGTGAAGTCCTTCGTCGCACCGTCGATCGCTGGAACGCAGGTGAGCACGGGTGTTGATGAGCAGATGAGGGCTGGCTGGCGTAGGTGGATAGCTAATGTTTTTAGCATAGCTCTGTGAGGTCCTGTTGCTAAGTTAGCTTCAATGGCGTCGTTAGCAACAGGGTCGGGGCGTGGGGCGTGGTTGGGGGTGTGGTTAAGAGGGGAGGAGTATATTTACAGCTAGAATTCACCAAGTCAAGTATTTCATGTATATATATATATATATATATATATATATATATATATATATATATATATATATATATATATATATATATATATATATATATATATATAAGAAATACTTTCAGTGAATTCTAGCTATATATATATTTATTTTATTTCATATATATATATATATATATATATATATATATATATATATATATATATATATATATATATATATACAAATAAAATAAATACTTGAATTTCAGTGTTCATTTATTTACACATATACACACACATAACACTCATCTACTCATTGTTGAGTTAAGGGTTGAATTGTCCATCCTTGTTCTATTCTCTGTCACTATTTTTCTAACCATGCTGAACACCCTGTCTGATGATGCATTGCTGTGTGGCACGCACAAAAGTGCTTTCATCAAATGCACTAGAGTCTGGCATCGCCACGGCTGTATCTTCCTCGTTCTTCTGCTTCGTCTCCTTGTTGTGTGCGCAGTTGTGCGCTGCACTCTCTAAAAGCCGTAGATGTTATTGTCACATATGCATGTACAGTAGATGGCAGTATTGTCCTGTTTAAGAGTGTTACAACATTGCTGTTTACGGCAGACGAACTGCTTTACGCTAGACGAAAACGTGGCTGCTGTTGTGTGTTGTTACCGCGCTGGGAGGATGTTAATGAAACTGCCTAACAATAAACCCACATAAGAAACCAAGAACTCGCCCTCGATCATTCTACAGTTATAACGTCATTGGGCAGGCACGCTGTTTATATTGTGGGAAAGCGGACGTGAAAACAGGCTGTCCTCACTCAGGTCCGCATGGAGCTGGAGGTGGCGTGGCCTCCAGCTCCGCCTGAATTTCGGGAGATTTTCGGGAGAACATTTGTCCCTGGAGGTTTTCGGGAGAGGCGCTGAATTTCGGAGGGTCCCGGAAAATCCGGGAAGGTTGGCAAGTATGTCTATCACCCTTTCTTTTGTATATCTTCACAATGTTGGCATTCTTTAGCTCTGGTGGTATTTCTTCCTCGCTCCAAATTTGGAATATAATTGATATAGATGTTCTTGTAGTTTGTTTCCACCATGCTTAAATATTTCAATTGGAATTCCGTCTGGGCCTGCCGCTTTGCCAGCTTTCATTCGTGAGATGGATTTCTTCATTTCTTCCAGGTTTGGTAAGTCTCCTAGGTCCATTTTGATGGTCTGTTGGGGTATGGCATTGAGGGCATCCCTGTTATAGACAGTTTGTTGGTTCAGTAGTTTTTTGAAATGCTCTCGCCACCGCTCATTGATTACTTTTTTGGTCTTCAAAATGGTACCTCCGTCCGTCTTTGCTCTTGAGGGGCACCTGGCCTTGTGTAGATGGTCCATGTATCTCTTTTGTCGCTGTAAAGAATGCCTTGCAATTGTTGTTATCAGCTAAGAGTTGTATTTCTTCAGCCCTTGACTGCCACCATTTATTTTTCATGCCTTGCACCGTTCGTTGTACATCACTTTTGATTTATTGATACTGATTTTTCTTTAAAATGGAGTTTGGGTCATTTTTAAGTTGTATGAAAGCTTCCCTTTTTCTATTCATGAGCTGTTGCAGTTCCGTGTTGTTTTGATCAAACTCATGTTTCCTGGTTTTGTACCCAATTGAGTTATCACATGCTTTTCTGATTGCTACCTTTGTTGGGTATTGTTTATTCCAGGTTTCTTACTAATTCCATGGCATGCTCATCTTCCTTTAGACATTCAACATTGTATTTTTTGTTGTGTGGTTTGTTGTGACATTTTCTTCGAGCCTTTAGTTTCAGCCTCATAACAGATGCAATCAATCTGTGATCTGACCAGCACTCATCTGCACCAGTTACAGCTCTGGTATGAAGCACATCTTGTTGGTCCCCTCTTCCTCACTATAACATAGTCAATCAAGTGCCAGTGCCCTATTCCTCACTATAACATAGTCAATCAAGTGCCAGTGCTTTGATCTTGGGTGTTGCCAGGACACTTTGACATAATTCCTTTGTCTAAAGATGGTGTTGGTGATTATTAATCTGTGTTCCGCAGATTTGGTCAGAAGTAAGGCCCCATTTGAATTGGCTTTACCTACACCATTATGTCCAATTACACCCTCCCATATATTGTGATCTTTTCCAACTTTTGCATTGAAATCACCAAGAATAATACGTTTAATGTGTTGTAGAGATGAGCTCATCTAACCTCGCATAGAAAGCCTCCTTAGTTTCTTCTTCAGCACTTAGAGTTGGGGCATATGCACTTAGAGTAACATGTTGGTTGTGTTTTAGGCTGATTCTCAGAGTCATAAGTCTTTCATTTATACCCACGTAGTTAATTTCTAATGGCAAAGCCTACCCCGTGTGTTCTGGGTTGATCTACTGTGTAGTTGCCCTGTTCTTCCCTCAACTGGCCTTCTTCCGCTCTCCTGGTCTCTTGGAGAGCAACAATATCAAAATTTAACTTCTGATGTTCTCTTGCCACAAAAGCTGTTCTTCTCTCTGGTCTGTCTGTTTTTTCATTGTCTATTAAAGGCCTACTGAAACCCACTACTACCGACCACGCAGTCTGATAGTTTATATATCAATGATGAAATCCTAACATTGCAACACATGCCAATACGGCCGGGTTAGTTTACTAAAGTGCAATTTTAAATTTCCCGTGAAATATCTGCTGAAAACGTCTTGGTATGATAACGCTGCGGATGTGACGTCACGAGTTAGACAGGACATTTTAGTTCAGCACCGCGCCCAACTTAAAGTCGTCAGTTTTTATTGCAAAATTCCACAGTATTCTGGACATCTGTGTTGGCGAATCTGTTGCAATTTGTTCATTGCATTATGGAGAAAGAAGCTGAGCAAGCAAAGAAGAAAGTTGTCGGTGCGAAGCGGAGTATTTTGCGAGGGAAGTCAGCAACACAACACAGCCGGTGTTTCATTGTTTACATTCCCGAAAGATGCAGTCAAGAGCGAAGAACTCGGACAACAGAGACTCTTACCAGGAGGACTTTGACTTCGATACACAGACGCCTGTAGACAACTGGGACAACACAGACTCTTACCAGGATTAATTTGATTTGGATACACAGACGCAGACGCGGTACCGTGAGTACACAGCTGCGCTTCCAAACATTTGATCGCTTGCCCGTACGTGCGTGTCACGTTCGTAACTTTGGTTAAATATATAAGCTTTATGAACCTTGGGTTAGGTGAACGGTCCTTTGGGCTGAGTGAGTGTGTGTGTTGTGCAGGTGTTTGAATTGTATTGGCGGGTTATATGGACAGGAGCTAGTAGCTAGGAGCTAGCATAACAAACACCTAGGTGTTTTTATGCGGGATTAATTTGTGGCATATTAAATATAAGCCTGGTTGTGTTGTGGCTAATAGAGTGTATATATGTCTTGTGTTTATTTACTGTTGTAGTCATTCCCAGCTGAATATCAGGTCTCACCCGCGCGCTCCCAAACATTTGATCGCTTGCCCGTACGTGCGTGTCATGTACGTAACTTTGGGTAAATATATAAGCTTTATGAACCTTGGGTTAGGTGAACGGTCCTTTGGGTTGGTTGTGTTGTGGCTAATAGAGTATATATATATGTCTTGTGTTTATTTACTGTTGTTGTCATTCCCAGCTGAATATCAGGTCCCACCCGCCTCTCACAGCATCTTCCCTATCTGAATCGCTTCCACTCCCCACTAGTCCTTCACTTGCACTTTCCTCATCCACAAATTTTTCATCCTCGCTCAAATTAATGGGGAAATCGTCGCTTTCTCGGTCCGAATCGCTCACACTTCTGGCCGCCATCACTGTAAACAATAGGGAACTTTGCGGAAATGTACAACTGACTACGTCACGCTACTTCCGGTAGGGGCAAGGCTTTTTTTTGTCAGATACCAAAAGTTGCGATCTTTATCGTCGTTGTTCTCTACTAAATCCTTTCAGCAAAAATATGGCAATATCGCGAAATGATCAAGTATGACACATAGAACAGATCTGCTATCCCCGTTTAAATAAAAAAAAATAATTTCAGTAGGCCTTTAACATTCGTATTTTCCAAGTACCAAGTTTTATATTTTTGTACATATCCTTCTTTTTCCTACTGCTTGGGTGGTGCTCCCCTGGGCGCGGTGTCCCAGGCAGAGTAGGCGAAGTGTAACTGTTTAGGGCACCTTTTCTAGCCCCCTCCCAAAATTGGGTGAGCAGAGTGGATCCTAAATAGGACTGCTCAGCCAGAGCACCGCTGACCAACTTGCTTCTTCACTTCAAATCCAGAAGCAAGAACGACATTATAGCAAGTGTTCCCGCTGTACGCGCCAATTCTGACTAGGGGCTCCCAGCCTCACGAGCCTGCCCCCATTGCCGATCCTTGATCGCCGACAGACTTTTACTGTTGTATGATGATGTAGATGACATAAATGAGATGGACGCCTGCGTGTGATTTTTTTTTTTATGTATCTGAAGTTGCGCTTCGTCAAACACACAGCACTAGGCAGATTAAGAAGTGGACTCCGTGGCATGGAGAACCAAGACAAACGGCACTTCTATGGTCTGTTGCAGCCTTCATCCGCCCTCACAGTTGCCTGTTTAGCCGTTGAGGTCTTGTTTTCTGTTAGGGTTGTCTCCCTTATGTGGCTCCTTCTCACAAACTTTCATCATGACTAGTTTACTCCTGGTAGGTGAGTTTTTTGGGTCCTGGGGGTAGTCATGCTTAAAGTTTGGTGTACTGGAACTTGCTAGATGGCCGTTGGCACTCTTGTGCTCATCCGCCCTTTGATAGATATTGTTTTTGTTCTGCTGGGTGTCTAGCCACCCTCCTCATCAAGTGCACTTGATGGGGGTGCCGGTTTAGTCGCCGGCGGCTCGACCATGGAACAGGTAGTACCATTTTACATGTTACCAGTAGCACTCTCTCGAGCGACCTGACTACCTCAGGAAACACTTGGCTGTCCAAATACCACCATAATGACAAAAATTAAAATACAGTAGCTTAGTAGGCCTAAATATTAATTAAAAACAAGGCAGAGGTTTAATTTAATAAATATATTTAATATATTTATTTGGCCACTGTAACATTACACAGAGTTGGAACAGTAACACGGTCTTTAAATATTTGATTAAGTGATTCTTTTGCCTGCCACCAGATGGAGTCTGCATACCACAGTTTGCAGAGCTGTGAATAGGTTTTATTCCATCACGTGATTTTGGCACGAAAGTAAACGAAGTGGTGGGCCACCAAACCAATATGGCTACAGTGGAGCAAACAGACTGCAAACTATCTGAGTACGCAAGGAGCCTAAATCTTACCATTAAAATCAGATACGAGCAAAAAAAATCGAACTATGCAATGGAATCTATCGTTATACCGTATTAAAAAAAAAAAAAAAAAAAAGATTTGACGAGTGATCCCAAGGATTATCCATCCGTCCGCCGCGTTACCAGACATTTCAAACTATATGGTGCTCCAGACATCATTCTACGTGACAAAACAGATGAAAACAACTTCTTTGTGTGTGGCTGGGTCAAGGAAAATTGTATCAAGACTCTCTCGCATAAATCATGCAGCGTTTTTGCTCCGGTTAGGTTGTATTTCAGGATTTAACTTCACGTCTAGAGCCATGTTTGTTCCACGCCCCGTTTACGAGTATGCTCGTTTTCCCCCGTCTTTATTATAATATAACTATTAACCCAACTCACCAGAGGTGTGGACTCGAGTCACATGACTTGGACTCGAGTCAGACTCGAGTCATGAATTTGATGACTTTAGACTCGACTTGACAAAATGTAAAGAGACTTGCAACTCGACTTAGACTTTAACATCAATGACTTGTGACTTCACTTGGACTTGAGCCTTTTGACTTGACATGACTTGCTACTTTCCCCAAAAACTAAAGCTTAAAAAGTTATTTGGGAGCGAGCTTAAAAAGTTATTTGGGAGCGCTCCGTAGCTTTCATTTTGTACATGTCTGTCTATCAGCGTGTGTGCTGCGTGTCAGCGTGTGTGCTCTCAGTACAACAGCCAATCAAATTAGATCTACATTGTTTTCATCACACAGCATTCAGCCAATCAAATTGCAGGACAACCAATGAACAAGAGTTGTCAAACAACGCGCCAGTGAGAAATATTTATACCAAAGTTGGTTTCGTTCGGGTATAAAAACTACGACTTGGTCAACAAAAAACGAATCGCCGTATGCAAATTACGCAGTTCGAATATTACAGACGGAGACGCAACAACTTCCAACTTCGTTCGACATTTGAAGTTGCACAAAGAAGGGTAAGTTTTGAATGTAAGATAACGTTTACTGGCTAAGTAACATGACTTTTATTTGCTGTGTAGTTAAATCAGTGAGGCTGTAAACTCACTGCTAACGTTATAACCATAGACATCTTATAAGTAGACGCAGCATCGAGGGCTACTGCCTACTGGCGCAGACGAGACGCGTGGCCGCCATCTTGGAGTGGTGATCCGCTCCACTCAGTGCAATTCATTTGGCAGGAGCAATGAACTGTCAGTGCATTTAATTCATTTTACCTCACTGAATACCACTCATTTTCACGCGCTTTTTTGTCATACGTGTAGCTATGATAAAGGACACATGTTTTATTATTCATAGTTTGCTTAACAGTAATATAATATTCTTATATGCTATAAGTGACCAGACGTCCGAGATCAAAACTGGGAATATAAGCCCAGAGAAGGGGGAAAAAAACGGTCAGCTATTTTTAAGTTGAAGAAACAATATGATTACGTTATATATACATGCGTATATCCTACATAAACAATGTATGAATACATTAGATATCTATATATCTTATAGACCAGGGGTCACCAACGCGGTGCCCGCGGGCACCAGGTCGCCCGTAAGGACCAGATGAGTCGCCCGCGGGCCTGTTCTTCAAAAAAAAAAAAAAAAAATTTTTTTTTTTTTTTTTTTTTTGAAATTAAATCTTCATAGAAAAAACACAAGATACACTTTCAATCACTGCATCAACCCAAACAACCTCCCCCATGCACACTCATCCACACCCACTCACACAAAAGGGGTTATTTCTTTCTGCTACCAATATTCTGGTTCCCACAACATAGACAACACATCTGCAAGGGACACAGTCCGTGAAGCACACATGATTGTATAGGCTGCTGGTCCACTAACATTTTCCTTAATTACTATTTTTTATGTAATTATTTTTATATTGTTTTACTTTCTTTTTTATCCAAGAAAATGTTTTTTATTTATTTTAAAAAAAGGGCCTTATCTTCAACAGACCAGGTTGTCAATGAAATTAGATTTGTTTAAAGGGTTTTTTAAACCAGGCCCAGTCCAGATAATGTCCAAGTCGGACTCAGCAACACACACCTTCATTCATGTACACAGAAAAAAATTAGGGAACACAACAGATTGCATATAATTTATAAACAAAATTACATTTTCAAAATAAGCATTTATGTACAGTCCAGATTATGTCCAGGTCACTCAAATTAGGGAACACAACAACAGATATCATATAATCTATAAACATAATTATACTTTCAAAATAAGCCTTTGAGGACTTCTCATCTTTTTTTAATGTTTTTTGGCATCATTATCGTTTTCAACCAGGTAACTTTCTAAAGTTAGAAAATACTGAATAAATGTTTTAAAGAAAGTAATACTAAGTGAATATCTGTTTTTGGCCTTAAAAATAAACATTTTACCGAGTACTATAATTAAATTGACTAAATCATGATTGTCAATGAACTCTCCTAAAATAACAGAAACCACATTAAGCTTCATAAACAAACCAATCCTTAAACACATTTTTTCAACTTCCACCCAAAACAAAGACACAATATGACAATACCAAAACAAATGTAGGGTGGATTCAGGCTCCTGACAACAAAATCGGCAATCATCTGACTCTGTCATATTCCATAATTTTAACATTTTCCCTGTGGGTAAGAAGTTATAAATAATTTTAATTTCAAAATAACGATTTTGCACATCGATAGTGGTTTTATAGATTAGTTTGAATATGGCATCCCATGGCAACGGGCAGGCAAAAAAGTCCTCCCATTTTCCATTTGTGTTGTATGAGGCAGCCTTCAAAGATGTCTTTATTAAATAAAAATTATATATTTTTCTATTTATTTTAGTTCCTTTTTGCCAACTAGAATTTCTTATTAGAGGTTTACAAACTAATAATTTAGTAGTTCCATAATTAATTATTTGTTTCCATCTTTTCCCAATTACTCCAGTTAGTTGATAAAATGAAAAGCTTGAGCAAGCATCACCATACATAGCTCTAAATTCATCATACTTCATAATTTTACCATTCTCATTGATAATATCATTGACAAAAATGATTCCTCTTTCAAACATATTTTTCCAAAAGAAAGGCTTTCCATCTATTACAATATTAGAGTTCATCCATATTAACTGCTGCAAAATATCGTCTCTTTTTTCTGGCACATAAAATTGAAAACACCACTATGAGTGGATTGTTTCCTTTATGAACCCCGCCATGTTTCCCAGCAGACTCTCTGGGAGGGGATCACTTGTAAAAAAGGATACAATTTCTTTTGATACAGTACATGTTTTTTGTCCAACAGGACATTTGTGTACCACTCAATGTTTAAATACATCTTTGGAACAATTGATGCTTTTAAAGACAGACACATAGCTTCAAGGTTGAGAAGTTTCAGGCCCCCATATTCATACTCTTTGTACAAAACCTTTCTTTTAATCTTTTCTGGTTTGCCATTCCAGACAAAATCGAAGACCCTCCGCTCATAAATCTTAAAAAAGTTTTGTGATGGAGCTGGTAAAGACAAAAACAAATAAATAAATTGAGGAATAATTAACGAATTGGCAATAGACATTTTACCATACAAGGTTAGGGATTTCCCTTTCCATAATTGCATAATTTTATCCAGCTTTCTTAGTCGATTATCATAATTTACTGAGCCTAGATCTTCCAGATTTTCTGGGACAACACCACCAAGTATGTTAACTGGTCCATCTGTCCACAAAACAGGCACTTTGCATTCCATTCGAAAGGACGTTCCCTTTAGATTTCCGATCCTTAACATTTTACATTTATCATAATTAAGCTTAAGGCCAGATTGCTGTGAAAATATGTCCAAAAGATTAAGAAGGTTCCGCAAACAATGAGGAAAAATCTTATCTTTGTGAATCAGCCTTTTCTGACATGAACTTCATCAAGAACAAACACAGAACACGCCTCACTGATGCACATCTGCAAGACTCACTCAGAGTTGCAGTGTCAAGTTACACACCAGAGTACAACACACTAGTTAACAGCATGCAATGCCAGGCTTCCCACTAACTGACAAAGAAACAGATAACAGATTTGGTGTCCAGTTCAAAGTGTGACATGATTTAAAAATTTGAGAGTTTACTTTTGTATTTTACATGAGTTATTATTTGTACAAACATGGTGCAAAGTAATTCATGATTTGTTAAAAAATGTTAGTGGCTAGCTAGTTAAAATGGGATATTGTGATTTCACAAGACTGTCTTAGAAGTGATCATTTGAAAATGTTCAATTTGAAAAATGTGCACTTAGAGAAAATATAAAAATAAAGTGTTGCATATTGATATTTATCTGTTTCTATATATATTTATTGTGAGAAATCATTAAGATGATCAGTGTTTCCACAAAGATAAATATCATTAATTATTAATAACAACAGAGTTAAAGGTAAATTGAGCAAATTGGCTACTTCTGGCAATTTATTTAAGTGTGTATCTAACTGGTAGCCCTTCGCATTAATCAGTACCCAAGAAGTAGCCCTTGGTTTCAAAAAGGTTGGTGACCCCTGTTATAGACCGTATCTCTGTTGCTGCAGCAGCAGAGAGTTTATTCTGTCTTGACACTTTGTATTGATATTTTGTATTACATTCTTCCCTTAAATGATCATGTTTACAGTGATTGTTATATATGTATTTTGTACGTATTTCGCTTTGGATAAAAGCGTCTGCCAAATACTTCAACATAAACATATATAAACACCTGAAAGTCCTTATATCAGCTAAAACCACCAATCTGTTTCACTGGATTCAGAATAAAACCAAATGCTGTCTTACCCAACAATGTTAGTATTTGAATATTGTTACTTGAAGACTTATTCCTGGTTACAATTATACTGTTAAGAAAGTATTGTCTTATATTTTTCCTAAAATGAGAATGCACCATAATCAGTGGCGGCTGGTGAATTTTGTTTTAGATGGGGCTGAAAGTTTGTAAACCAAACCCCTGTAGGGGCGTCATCCTCCACCAGAAGATTTATTTGTGATTTTCACATACAAATATTGAAGATCTTTGCTCCTTCTCAACTCTGTGGTAATGTTATTTTCATAAAATACAACCAATAGTACCAATAGTACATTAATGTTAAATCTTACTTGTGAAAAGTAATCCCCCGATTCCTATTTTCAACAGTCCGCTCAACGCTGAACACCATCTTTGTTTTCTACCTGTCAACTGTCAGTTTAGGCTGCTCGCCGGCTCCTCATACTCCAGCTCATAAACTTACAATAAAACATGCTTTTCTTGCAGCGAAGTATAATTTTGGAGCAATTTAGTGGCCTTATTTGATGCACTCTGCTGCTACATTCATGCAGTATTAAGTCACCAGCTGGCTCTAATACGCTCCCTTCGGCACAATGTAAATCAGAAAATTCCTTAACAACCAAAAATGAACTTATTACCCTAATTTTGCCAAAATCCTCATCAGCTTTGGACCAACAACTCGACTTGCGGATCACAAAACAAACAAACAGGCACTCGGCGAGTCTAAAAAATCACTGTGGGAAACGATCAATTTCAAAAATATTTGGCAGACTCACAGATAAATGCATAACTAATATTTTAATAGGAATTCCAATCAAGTTTTTACTCACAGTCTCAAGACGAGCCATGCCTCGGCGGGGAGCAGCTTTTAAGCTCTTAACTGCTACAAACTTTCCTTGGCAAGATTGGATAACCCTCCAAAACAGAAATCAACGTCTGTGTTAGTGAGCCACTCGTGTAGAAAACATGGTCACTACCGCAGCTCTGTTCAGCTCTCCATTCCGCAATCATATGAGGCTTCCGGTCAAATAGTTGTCAGAAATCTTGTCTTTACAATCGAAAAAAGGTCTTCAGAGGATACAGGTAAACGAGTCCTTTCTTAGCACGTCAGGTTTCTTAGCCCCCAAGCAGCATACAACACAGCATGTTTATGCGGCGGAAAACTAAAAATCTAGTGAGGAAGTACAATACAGCATAAGGTATGCATCAAAGTTGGTAGCAATTATGGCGCTCTGAAGTCACCTGAGTGCCTTTTGACCAATTATTGAGAAGATCGCCTGAAACTAGGTTTGTCAAACTCTCTATACACGGCTTTGAAAATCACTCAAATGATTAATCAAAGCAATATAAATCAAATCGGTTTAGTTGATTAAACATTGCAGTCGTTTTGTTTTTATGAGTGGCTACACATTTAATGATAGCCAACGTTGGTAGCTAAACTCTGCCAAATCGCTATCATTAGTTGACAACAAACAAAGCTAAGTGAGGCTTGTGTTATATGGGGCAAATTTACACGCTCAAAACAGGAGGAAGAAAAAATGTAGCCGCATGAAGGTAGCTAACCGCCTCTTTAATCTTTTGACAAGTTTTTCGGATTGATGAACCTGGAAAATGAACTCTATATATTCACTGTAACAATAATATCAGATGGCAGAATATGCTAAATAAATCTTGTTTTTATAGAGTAATATCTTCATTCTGAGAACAACAATTGTTTTCTGTTTTGATTGAACAAAATTCAAACAAATAAAAACATCCAAACAAAGTGGTTGAAAACACTATTAACGTGCTAACCCTGACAGTCTGGAAAACTTCATTCACGTTCCAATAATTAAAAACTCTCGCATTAGCATCACATGTCAGAACTACAATAGAACTACTGTCACCTCCTCTTTTGATTTCTTCTGCAATTTGTGTAGACAGTAAACTAGTTAATACTTGCTGCTGGTTTCTAGCCTTGTAGCTGGGTTATTAATACTATAAATCAGTTACTTAATGGCTCTCCCTTTTATTTAGTTACTGGTTTTGTGTTTGGTGATATCTTAAAGCTGTCCAGTCTGCAGCCATGTTGTTTTCTTCTGCACAAGGCAGCTTTTTGAAGTACATTTACTTCCCTTGGGGCATTTAGAGGCATTTGACAGTGCAAAAAGACAGTTTTGTAATATAAGATGCAAAATGAATGTATTTTTTCATGCAGTCTTAGTATTACATGCATGCTTTCTTTACAAACCTGGATGATTACATTTATGCATCTTTCCACCAGGGCACAATATTCCCACTTATGTCAACAGTTGTCCAATTATTGAGCTTGGTCTTTCAGTCTCCCTGAACCCTCTGTATGTCTGGTGCGCACTAAACCAGCAGTTGCCATGGAAACAGACGGTCTGCGTAACCAATTCTTGTGGCCTTGCAGCACTTTTAAGCAGAACTTGGGGGTTGATCGGATCTATTAATTTGTTACATGTTGAGTTTTTCAGTGCAAAAGTGACCCTCGTTTGTCACTTTTGAACTCAAAGCAGCTTTTCTCTTTTAATTGCACTTACTAAAGCGTTTGAAGTGAGCTTCACCCTTTATCACCTGTATCTATACTGTAAAACATAACTGTTTTATGTTCTATATAAAAAAATGGCTTTAGAGATACTTTTTTTGTGTTGCAGCCTGAGAGTGAAGTGTCAACGACTGCAGAAGACTATTCCTCAGAGGTAAGATGATGTTTTTTTAATATTAGCAAGAAACTTTACACAGCTGTTTTTTGTTTTTTTTTACTTTTGCAGCCAAATATATATTAGATTTTCCAGCTTATAGATTTGTGTTACTCATACATGGGTAACTCTTATAAGTAGCCACATAATCTGTCCCCCAAATTACGTTTTTGGCTCACACTTTGTGAATTAGCAGGTCAATGGCTGCCGTGAGATGACGGACAATCTAATGACGTCCTCCAAGGATTTTATTTGGGTACAGTAATCCGATCAGGCAGCTCTGCTCGCTGCTCTAATAGTGAATCCGTCGTCTGCCGCTGCTGACTTTGCATTCATTTAACATGTTAAAGATTCACTAACCATGCCTTTCTAATGATTCGCTTTATACTAACATTTTTGAAAATAATCTTGGTGAGCAAGGTGACAACTTTAGTTATGGAAGGAGTGAATGCTGCATTCATATTAGAAGAGAGGAAGCATGAAGTGGACGTGCTCATGAATTAAGGGAATGAAAGCAGAGATGTGGTTAAAAAAATAATGTTATTTGGAGAATATTAATCATGATCGTATCCATTTTGTACAATGGAACTTCGTTTTACGGACTTAATTGGTTCTTGAACGGGGTTTGTAAATCAAAGTTTGTGTAGTGAAGCAACTTTCTCAATTAACAATGTAAATATAAATAATGGGTTCCAGGCTCAACGAAAGTCCATACTTTTGTGAAGCTTGTACACTTTGAACACAATATAAAGTGCTATACAGTACTGTATATCAAACAAACATAACAAGGAGGTGATGGATCATTTTTCTCTTCATTAACAAGCCAAACCAACAACAACAAGCTGCTGTCCTCTGTATGCACTGCTCTATCAGCACTCGCACACACACAAATGATCAGAATTCACAAAAATCTTCAACTTTAACAACCATAATGCTACAATAATAAACATTTAAAAAAGTAAAATCCATCCACTTACATTAACATTGGCAGAGGAGCTGAAGAAACAGAGAAAGAGAAGGAAGTGGACAGGGTTTGGGGCTGTGTTTTCATGTGTGTGCTTTTGTGCCACTGAACGACAGGTAGTGTCTTTTACTCTGCTGTAATGGCCGCCATGGTACTGTGTTCTCTCGTCGTCGTTGCATTTTTCTTTGTTTCTTGCATTGAACCAAGAGAGCACAGTCTACCAAGTCAAATTCCTTGTGTGTTAAACATACTTGGCCAATAAATCTGATTCCTAAATAGGCTGCTAGCATCTTTTTCCAGAAAAGTCTAGTCTCAACCCAAATTTAAACTTGCTATGGTAAATTAGAGGTACCGGTATTTGTACATCGAGGTTCCACTGTATTTCTAACAATAACTACGCATGCTCTCTCAAATCTCTCTGCTTATACAGCTAACTGCATTGGTGATGATTAATTAGCCTGTCTTCTTTTCACTAGCCTTAATATCTCCTATTTACCTGTTCAGGAGGAGGCGGAGCCCCTACCGGAGTTGATGAAGGGAGGCAGGATGCAGGACATCGCGGACGCGCTGGCGGTCAAGACCCAAGCAGTGGAGGAACTGAGTCAAGAGCTGGAGGAAATAAGGGCTGCATTTGGAACGGAAGGTGTGCAGAAGGTAAACGTCGACGAGATGGGAAATCTCATATCTTAGGATGTGTTCAAATGCTCAATGCTATCTTATGATTCGTAGCTGCAGGACTTTGAGGCCGCACTGAGGCAGAGAGATGGCATCATCACCCAGCTCACTGCAAACCTGCAGCAGGCTCGCAAAGAAAAAGACGAGATAATGAAAGAATTCCTGGAACTGACGAAGCAAAGCCAAAAACTCCAAATACAATTTCAGCAGGTGGTTTTTTAAAATTATATTATTTGGAATTGTACATGGTGTTATAGAACCTCAGCCTTTATTCACAGCTGCAAGCTGGGGAAACGATGAGGAACACCAGCCACAGCAGCACAGCAGCGGACCTCCTTCAGGCCAGACAGCAGCTAGTGCAGTACCAACTGCAGCTAGACGAAGCCAACAACGAAGCCAGGAAGAGCCAGGATAGGAGCCGTGAGCTCATCAGCCAGCTCCAGCACAAACTCAGCGACGTGGAGATGGTGAGAACTTCCAAGTAATGGTGAATAGAAAATGGATGTTCTTCTTGTTTGTCTAATGCTTGGCTTTTATTGTAGTCAGGGAGAAAATCAGAGGAGACATTAACACAAAGGATACATGAGAGGGATGTGCTTATAACTGAAAAGGAAAAGGTCATCATGAATCAGGAGCAGTCTCTGACACAGTTGAGAACAGCAGAGGAGGCTCTTGCCAAAACGTTGAAGGAGAAAAATCAGTTGATATCTGACCAGATGGCCATGATCAAAGAACACGAGCAGTCATTAAATCTCTTCCGAGAAGAAGTTGCTGTTTTGGGAAGGACAACAAATGACAGCATCATTCAGCCGTCTGATGATAAGGATTTGATTATAACAGAGCAAGAGAGAATCATTTCAGATCGGGATTGTTCTCTTAGCCAGCTGGAGGAGGAGCTGGAGACGTTGCAGCAAAACCTGTGTGGCCTCCAACAGCGAGTGGCCGCAAAGGAATTGGAGCTTGAAAGATGTCTGGGCGACCTGGAAGGCACTAAGCGTGATTTAGAAAGCTGTAAATGCGAAATGGAGAGATGTAAATTACAGCTGGAAAAAGAGCAAGATGAGCTGCAAAGCTGTAAAAGTGAGCTTGTGAGCTCTCGTGACAAGGAGCGAATGTCATCAGATGAGATCAAGCAGCTCATGGGAACAGTGGAGGACCTGCAGAGGCGCTGTCACCAGGGGAGTCTCTCTGAAGGAGACGCTGTGCAAAGAATGCAGGAGGATACCACCAGGAAGATGGATCTTCTCAGGGCAGAGCTTGACGAGATGTACGGACAGCAAATCGTCCACATGAAGCAGGAGGTCAACTTGCGTCACACGGTGCGTTTGGAGGAAATGGCGGCGGAACATCATGAAGAGATTGAGCTTCTTCAAGGACAAAGATCCACTGAGACGGAGACTCTCACTGTTAAGCTCAGGGAGCTTCAGGAGACATTAGATCAATCCCAATTGAGCCATAATAAAACCAAGCATGAACTTACTCAAGAAAAGCGCAACCTCAAAGTTAAAATTGAGAACCTCCATCGAGATCTTCGTTCAGCAAAGGAAAAAGTGGTACTGGTATCCAGCAGTTTTGTCTCGCAGGCGAACCATCAAAGCGAGATGCAGCGCCTTCAGGAGACCATTAGTGACCTGCAGTGCCAGCTGGTCGATGCTCACGAAGCTGCACTGGAGACCGAAACAAAGCACGAATCAGAGACGACTAACTACAAGATCAAGCTGGAGATGATGGAGAGGGAGAAGGATGCCGTTCTGGACCGCATGGCCGAATCGCAGGAAGCCGAGCTGGAGCGACTGCGAACTCAGCTTCTGTTCAGCCACGAGGAGGAGCTTGAGCAACTTAGAGAGAAACTCCAAAGAGAGAGCTTCCTCAACACTGAAAACCTCCTCAACGAAGCTTCTGTCAAACACCAAAAAGCTCTGGATGACCTTCGCCTGGCTTATGAAGATGAGCTGCATTTGTTACAAAGGGAGAAGTCTGCTTTTTCTACAGAGAGAGAAGAGCTCATGCACCAAATTCTTGGCCTCAAAGATGATCTGAAGCTGGCGTTAGACAGCTCCAAAGCAGATGAGCTCGTGCAGCAGCTTGAGGAGCTTCAGGTGGAGCTCAAAGATCTCAGGAAGGGAGGGGATCAGCGGGTGAGACTGGAGAGGGAAATCCAAATGTTACTGAAAAAGACGGAGGTGCTTGAAAATCAAACACGAGAGAAAGAACAATGTTGGGAAAGCCAACGAAAAGCACAGCAGCAGGACGTGGACTTGAAAATGGCCAAATTGGAGACACTTAAAGCGGAATATGGTCAAACGCAGCGCCAGGTGGCTGAGCTCAGTGAGCAAATCTTAAAGCAGCGCACCACGTTCTCCTTTGCCGAGAAGAACTTTGAAGTGAACTACCAGGAGCTAAAGGAGGAATACAAGAGCCTTGTGGAGGCTAAGACACAACTGGAGAAGAGAACGCTCAAGGAAGCGCTCGAGTATGAGGCCAAAATAGCCGGCCTCCAGTCACAAGTTCAGGAATTGGACAACATGAAGGTAAAAATGCAAGAGCAGTGCAGGGGGGTTGAAGAAGTAATGGTGCACAAAGATACTACTGAGCTCATGGAGAAGCTTAATGTTACACTGAGTGAGAAGGAAAGCCTTACTGTGAGGCTTTCTGAAGTTACAAAGCAACTGGTGTTGACTGAGGAGAAAGTGGGGCAGCTGGAAGAGGAACTGAAGGATGTGAGACAGAAAAATGCAAAGTTTGTCGCTCAAAATGAAAACCTGGTCCAAGAGTTTAAAAGAATGAGGAGTCAGGACAGAGAAGGAAGGGTTAAATCCCAGCAAGAAGAACTGAAGTCTGGGGGCTCTTTTGAGGACCATCACACTCTCATTCAGTCCGTTCGAGGCAAGATCGAGACTCCGCACTCACTTTCAGCAGAGAGAGACGGTATCCAGCAGAGGCTTTCTCCACCTCCTTCGGGGGAGGGTCCTGTCGAAGGACGAGTCCCGCAGAAGCTGTCAGTGTCGGGCTCAAACCGGCGCAAGAGGAGGCAGAGGTTGAAGCAGGAGCGCAAAGTGAGTGGCACCGAAGCTGGAAAGCAGGAGGAGGAGGAGGAGGAAGGCACAGCTGCAAGTGCTGCAGAACCAAAGATGCAGACACAGAGCCAGGTTCTCGGCGATGGGGATTCGGCTGCCGGCTGCCAGGGAGACGGCACCATCAAGCAGGTAATACACTCGCATGCATTCACTGCATCAGCCTTTTGTCTCGGCCCTGTTTTTCATGTTGCTCGCATGATGATGAAAGGGCATTTCACACTGAAATATGAGCAATGATCGTTCCTCACTAGAGGCACAATGATAATGGTTATAAATGTACTTTTTGCAAGCTTAGTCTCTAAGGTGCAGTGACAACCTAACTGTTGCGTCGATGCAATTGTTTTTATGTCTGTGCAACTCATTAATTGTGGTTGCTATTGCAGAAAAAAACATAAAATACAGCAACAAGTATTAAGACTCCATCAATATGCTGCTCATGTCTACTTTTAAATGGATTCTCTGCAAAATGTCTGTATGTTTGAAGCTGCTCGGCCTTAAAAAAAACAAAAACATCTTTGAGGTTTCTGTCCATTTTGCAGGAACAGTGAGTTGTTTAAGGTTAGAGGCCATTTTAACCCTGTCCTCACATGTGTGTTAAGTTGTATTAATTAAGCAAAAAGATACCATATCTCTTCCATTTTGCGTGCGTGCATGCTGGGGTGCGGGCGCTTTCTCACCTCCTGAGTTGGAACACCGGACTTAGTTTGCTGTCACGTGCCCTAATAGACAGTAGTATCACAACTGTTGCCATGGGAATGATTCTGAACGCCCTTAAAATAAAGACGCTAATAAAAAAAACGCATTCTAAAGTGAATAAAAAATTATGAAAGACTTCGGAGCATCTTAGGCATTAAAGTGAGAACAGTAAATACATTTCACTGCTGAGACTGATTTTTGGCAAATAATACAATGTGCATATTGCGCTTGTTTCTTCACCAGGTCAACAGACCCGAGGGAGAAAACCACTCAGGGTCAGTCGGATGTCTGGGAGTGGTGGAACAGACACCTGAGCATGTAAATATACATCATTTTATATAGTGTGTATGTATTTTCTATTGTACTAATTGTACTGCATTTTGCCAAGTATCCTGAAAGGTGCTTGTAAACCAAATTATCTATTTTTTTAAATTACTTTTGTTTACTAAATGTGCCAATTGCTTTTAAAAGGCTCATGTTATTATTATTTTTCTACCTCTAAAACACTACTTTGTGGTGTACATAGCATGTAATGGTGGTTCTTTGGTCAAAATCTTGCATACCGTATTTCCTTGAATAGCCGCAGGGGCGTTAATTAATTTAAAACCTCCTGTCACTCCTGCGTTTACCGGAAACCGGCGGGATGGCCGTGCATGCGGTAATTATTTTAAAACCTCTTCTCACTCCGGCGTTTACCAAAAGGAATCCATAAAATTTAGACGTGCGCTTTGAGTGTGATGTAAGCATACCATCATGAAAAGCACATTTAATTAAGAAAACGTTATTATGGTCTTACCAGTACTTATAAATGGAGTCCATTTGCAGCTCCTTCTGACAAAAAGCATCGATAACTTGTTTATAGAAGTCTTCATTATTTTCTTTTTTCCGTTTTAAAAGTCTCTGTCTCGATGGAGATATTCCTTTAATTATTACCTCCTGCTTCCATTGAAAGTCCCGTTTAGAAAACTGTTTTATTTTAGATACCGGTATGTAATTCTCCATGTTAGAAGGAAGAAAAAAAATCTCTTGCCGCGTGTGTTCACTTCTTCTGCAGTACCGGAAGTCGCAAGAAGGATCACTAGCGCGGCAGCGCCCTCTACCACCAGGAGGCGGGAGTCATTTAATGACTTATACAGTATTTCACACACGCAGCTACGGTATATTAATAAAACATAGCTTCTTACTGTTCTCTTTAGCATACTGTACCGGTATTCAATAGCTTGGACCTTAAATCCTACTGAATAGCTCTTTATCTTTTTTCCTTTGTGCGATTGTAAACTACTGAAAGCAGCTTCCTCCATTTTGAAAATGAGGACAGATGCGTCACTCGTGACGTAACGAATTTGACCCGGCGGAAGTTCTAGCCATATGCTAAATATTTTGCGAAACGAGTTTGACCCGGTGAAAATTATAGACATGCGATAATAAAATTAATATTTTGCGAAACGAATTTGATCCGGCTTCAATAATAAACCGGCGATAAGGCCAAGCATGCGTTAATTATTTTGAGAAACGAGTTTGACCCGGCAGTTATTCTAGACGTGCGAATACTATATTCCCTGCGCCAATTCAAGGAAATACGGTAGATTATATTTTATAGACAGTCTTCAAGCCACTTTCTGACTGTCTCTTCAGGATGCGCTGTTTTGTGGGCGGCCTTATTTATATGCCTCCACTTCGACTGCATCTTCTACCAGCCATCTTTGTTGTAGTTTTTAGTGCTTATATAACAAGCCTACTGTAAGATGTAAGTTCTTACTATACGCTACTTTGTATTACAAATGCCAACAGCGGAGGATGTATGTGCATGTACGAGCCAGTTTTCCCCGCCACAAGGGGATAGAAAAAAGGAAGTTATTGATTATAGCGTCTGACTACAATGGCGAACTCGCGCAACAGTCTTCGGGTAAATTTCTACCATATATGGAGACATCTGCTGGCGTCACGACTGGGAAAAATGTCACACGTGGGGGAAATTCCAAACGGCTCGTTTGGAGGAAGTATGAAGGAAGGCAATGTTGTTTAACAGATATCTCTGCCATGCCTCTATGGTCTGATTTTACATTTTCGGGGGTTATGCGGATCCCAAATACACAAAAACAGGTACCAATAGGTAAGAAAAGTTAGTTTTGCATAATAGGTCCCCTTTAAAAATGTTCTATTATAGAATAAACCATAACTAACTAACCATGACTAAAATCATTTCTATATTACACAGATGCCTAGAGGGCGCAACCTTTCCAATGTATTTTACACAGTATATCCCGCCCTCTTACGGCATCTCGTACGTAATTGCTATAAAAGTGATAAAAAAAGTTATTGAAGGAATTTCAGAACCATTGATGTATATCAGCAATCTATCATTTCAAACTGGCACATTCCCAGATGAAATGAAAATAGCAAAAGGTGTACTGATTTACAAGACTGGAGACAAACACTAATTTACAAATTACAGACCTGTTTCTTTACTACCACAGTTTTCAAAAATCATTGAAATATTATTCAACAACAGATTCATGAGCAAAAGTGGGAAAACTCACAGAAAACTAATATGGTTACAGAGCCAACGTTTCAACATCAAAGGCATTAATAAAAATAACAGAAGAAATTACCAACGCATTAGATGGTAAACAGTGTGCAGCCGCAGTATTTGCCGCAGTATTTATGGATCTAACAAAAGCATTTGACACGTTCAATCATAAAATCTTAATAAACAAATTAGAACGGTGTGGCATCAGAGGATTGGTTTTAAACTGGGTAAGAAGTTATTTAACCAACAGAAAGCAATACGTAAAGATAGGTGAAAATATGTCAACCGCGCTAAATATATCTTGCAGCGTACCCTAGGGATCAATACTGGGACCAAAATTGTTCAATCTTTAGATAAACATTTGTAAAATTACTGAGGACTTTAGGTTAGTGCTATTTACAGAAGACGCGACTGCTTTTTGTTCAGGAGAGAACACACGGAAGGTAATGCAGACAATACCAGAAGAAATGAATAAAATAAAAATATGGTTTGACAAAAACAGACTATCTTTGAATTTCAGTAAAACTAAAATAATGCCATTTGGTAACAGTAAAAGTGAAAGTCAAACACAAACACAAATATACGCAGTAGACATTGGATGAGTAAAAGAAACCAACTTTTTGGGTGTAATAATAGATGATAAAATGAACTGGAAATCTCATATAAAAATATACAAAATAAAGTGGCAATAAATATTTCAATAATGAATAAAGCAAAATATGTTCTAGACCAAAAATCACTCCATATTCTCTGCTGCTCGCAAGTGTCACCATATCTGAGTTATTGTGCAGAATTATGGGGAAATAATTACAAAACTACAATCAATTCACTAACTGTTACAAAAAAGGTCAGTTAGAATAATACATAATGTTGGATACAGAGAACATACAAAACCTTTATTTATTAAATCAAAAATATTAAAATGCAAAGACTTGGTGCATTTGCAAACAGCTAAATCTATGCACAAACAACATCAAAGGTGGCGGAATGGCAATTTTATAATTACATAGGCTGGGCAAATTAGCGCTAATGCATAATGCACAGGCAGTAGAGACCTCGGCTTTTTATTTATTGCTCAACAATGATGCTAATTGGCTTGTTCCTGTTTCCCGTCATTGAAGTGGGATTAGTTGAAATATGTCTAATAATGAATCATCACAGATGAGAAGCACAAACAAATGTGCTGTGCCATGTAATTTCATTTAAATCTGGCAATTATAATATATCACAAACAAGCTATGTGTATTCTCTTGTGCTTTGTATTTGTCATATTCTTACTTTTTCCAATATTAAGGGCGAGTGCAGGCTGCAGTTGGAGGCGCAACGAATCAGCCTGACTCAGATGCACACCGCCCAGCTGGAGCTGCTGCAGGAGGAGGCGGGCGACACTCAAAACCAGAAAGATGCAATGAGGGAAGGTGAGCTTACATGTCGTCCGTCTATTGTTTTATGTAATAAAGCCGGCTGTTATTAGCTTGTAATTTCCAGAGGGAACATTTAAGCCATTCTAATCTGTTCCACTGATTAGATCCAAAGGACCAGGGCAGCAAACTGGAAAGGTTGAAAATGGAGGCGCAGGAGAAGCAGCGCCGTCTGGAGGACAGTCACAGACAAGAGATAGAACGTGTCCAAGCGAGTCACAGACGAGAGATAGAGCGTGTCCGAGCTCACTACCAGCAGAGGGCCGTGGAGACGCAGGATCGCTACACCACCGAGATCCACATGCTGCAGCAGAGACTGCAGGAGGTCACAGGATTACAGGTGCACTACAGGTGAGGGTGCTTTACGAACGGGTGTATTTTCAGATATTCTCTTGTTTGAGCCATCTTTTACTAATGTTGCTTATTAACTGTAATGGATCCAATGATACTGTGAATAGCATTTGTGTCACCTCTGTGGGTTGTGGTCAAAATGCTTGGAAATACATGCTAGCATACATGCAATCCACACATTTTATCATCATTAGACAAATGGACAATTAGTTGTAGTTTTACACACACATGCAACACTAGGGATAAAAAAATTATGGAAAAACAAAAAAATTATGGATGCGACAATTGATCGGCCCTCGATCAGTATCCAACAGGTTTTTCTGTCTGTTTTTATATTTATTTATATAAAACTATGTAGTATTTATTTAATGACAATCACAAAAGCTAATGCTTTTAGCTGACAATTGATTTGTTTTTGGTCCTCTTGTTACGAACTGTTTGCCGTTGTTGGTCTGGACCCCAGAATGCAGGCAAAGTGCAGGTGTGGACCCACAACAAAAATAGTGCATCAGGGAAATGCACAGGAAGCACAGGGAAAGATATGCACTATGTTGAAGTACAAAGTAAAAGCATCATAAGAACACGAATGGGAAAGGAGTGACAAAAGAGGATGTGGAAAAAATATGCGCACTAAACAGAAAATAATGCAAAATTCAGGAAACTAATAATTAAGTCAAAACTGTGATTTGAAATTATGACACCCCTGGCCGACAGGCGACTAGCAGCTAACTGTGTATATTTGTACACAGTGTTGAGTCAGTCCCGCAAGTTCATAATCACCTCTATTGCCGCAAATAAAACTGTATCGCTTACAAGTATCAATATTACTGGAGGACAAGGCAAAACATTACACACTTTAAAGAAGGCATGTTCATCGCTAAACAAGCTGCTAAGATAGCTTGAAACAACTCAAGAAATAAGAGCTTAGTAAACTTTAATAAGTCTAGATAGAACTGCGTTACTGTAGAAAGAAAGCAACTATTAACAAGAAATTAATGACTAGAATCCTAGGAGTGGAGAGAGAGGATAATATAACTGCAACTGAGTAGCACCGACTGGTATTGCTGTGAAGTGGCCAGGCATATGTACAGTAAGGGAAGGGTGTATAGCTCCATATATCGTAGCATCAATACCAAGAGTGGTATCAGTATATGATCGATACTTGAGTGATTAGATTGATGTTTTCATTTTAAACATGTGTTAGAGGATTAATTTAAATCCTTTTGCCAGTGACTACAGGCGAAGTGTTGAACATGTTTGTCCAATAGCTGTTCAGGGACAGGCAGAGCCAAAACATGTATTATATTAGCTGGAGCTTGTTTACACCAATCACATAACACAGGTAGGCCATCATGTACAGTATCTTCGCTAATTGGACCTTGGTATAATAAGTGTGATGTATTAGCTTGTTTGAATAAGGCTGTGTCTAGCACAAATTAAATACTTATAAACTCTACTTAAGATCTATGTCCAATTATCCTCAGACAGACGCATACTCAAATGCCCCTCCCAAAGTGACTTAATTTAAGTAAAATACTCTGGGATTTGTTTATAGATTCGTGTAATTGAGCCTTTTAAAGTTGGAAGTGATGTCAAAAACACATCTAAAACTGTCAGTTGGTAAGTCCGTGAACCTAGGGAAAGTGTTGCGAACAAAACAGCGGATCTATAGATACCTAAAGAAATGTTGCTTAGGGAGTGAAAATGTATTACACAGTTGCTAAAAAGAGGTAAAACTGTTGTCAATGTAAAAATCTTTAATAATGTTGTTGATCCCCAGTCTTGACCGCCTTAAAAAGGCACTATGTATAAGAGAGGGCGGTAAAGCATGATTAGCATTGATGGGTGCAAGACTAGAAATAGTCTGTATACCAAAATAGCGCTTAAACTGAACCCAAATTCTGAATGAGGCATTTACGATTAAGGTAGATAAGTGAATGGGAGAGTGAGCCAGAGCTCCAAGAGAAACCGGTTTAGTTGAGATTGACTCCATATTGCAGCCAATATTTAAGAATTCTAATGTTGGTGGCCCAGTAAAAAAAATCTAAAATAGTGCTAAACCTCCCGTGATTTGGGTCTTGACTCTTTGCAAATACTGTTTACATAACCTGCCAGTCTTCTTATTCCAAATGTAGTCAAGAATCTGACTATCTAATTTACAAAAGAAGGAATGAGGGAGAAAAAGTGGTATGAATTGGAACAGATAGGAACATTGAGGAAGTACATTCATTTTAATAGAGTTGACACAGGCCACTGTAGATAAATTAACTAAAGACCAGCGTTCAAAGTCTCCATGGATTTTGGACAACAGTGGAGCAAAGTTGGTT
Organism: Entelurus aequoreus; assembly: GCF_033978785.1. Lineage (NCBI taxonomy): Eukaryota > Metazoa > Chordata > Actinopteri > Syngnathiformes > Syngnathidae > Entelurus > Entelurus aequoreus. The sequence goes on along the minus strand of NC_084735.1, from coordinate 28,503,361 downwards.
TTATAAAGCTCTGCAAGCGTTCGCATAAACCTGGATACCGAAGTATGTGAAACATTGCGAGGAAATTTTAAAGGGAAAATTGTACAGAGGATATTTTTTAACAGCATAATTTATAGGAATTTTTTTTTTTTTACCTAAGTTCAATTTGTAACCAGACACATGACCAAAAGCTCGAAGAGTACTCACGGCAGCCGGGACTGACACGGAGAGGTCGGAAACAAATAAGAGGAGGTCATCTACGTAGAGAGTTACTTTCACCTGCTTGTGCCTACATATACCTGTAATAAGCGGATTGCGGAGAAGCACTTTTGATAGACGCTCAATGGCAAGAACTAAAAGCAATGGGCTGAGAGAACAGCTTTGCCGCGTAGAACGACAGAGGCGAAAGTATTATGATTGAATATTATTTGTCCTAAATGAGGCCACCGGGGATGAATAGAGAAGTTTAACCCATGAAATAAAACCATTACCGAAACCGAATTTTTCCAGGACATAAAATAAATAATCCCACTCCACCCTGTCAAAAGCCTTTTGCGCATCCAGTGATAACAATGCCTCTTAGGTGTTGGAAGCAGGCCCATTGTACAATATATTGAAAAGGCGTCAAAGAGTTGAAAAGAAGTGCTTATTTTGAATTAACCCGGTTTGATCTGCAATAATCAGCTGGGATAGGTTCCAGCCACCCCCACGACGCTGAGAGGGACTAACGGGAGAAAATGGATGGATGAATGATCTGTATTTATAATAAAAGGAAGAATGGTGTCAAGATGTAAAGCTAGCAGATTACACAATAATTTAAAATCCACATTCAACAGGGTAGTAGGACGATACAAAGTGCACAAAGATGGACCGGGGGGACCCATCCGGTTCCAGAGATCTGCTGCTTTGTAGTGATAGTGCTGCAACATTTAGTTCTGCAGCAGTGGCTGGTCTCCCCAATTCCATCGCTGACTGATGAACTACAGGGGTAGAACATTGAGCAGACGAGTATAGGGATGTATAAAAAAATCCTTAAATACATTTATCTCAAGGTCATGAGTGGTTACGCCTTAATTTGTTTGAGTATGCATAATATAATGGGATGCCGATATCTGCTGTAATTGATGCACTCATAATGTGCTTGCCTTATCAAATAGTTCAAATACCTGGGATCTTGAGCGGAGCTTTTGTTCAGTGACGCAATCTGACTTAAGAATACCCAGTTCTGACCATAGAGAGAGCCTTTTCTTGTAAACATATGGGTTTTGAGAGACAGCGTAAAAGTTGCCTAGTGAGGATATGCATTGTGTCAGCCTAATCAATTTATTTTTCCAGTCTTTTCTCATAACTTGTATAAGAGATTATCTTATACAAGTCTAATGTACGTCTTCAGCGTCTCCCAGAACACAGAGGCCGACACTCCGGGAGTCTTGTTCAAGAGTATAAAGAAATCTATTTGACGCGAACAAAATCCACAAAGTCCTCATTTAATAGTAATCATGTATTAAAACGCCACGGCGCATGTGTGGTTGTTAGGTTTTTAAAGCGTATATCCATTAAAATTAGAGCATGACCCGAAATAACAATTGCATTGTCTTTGCATGTAGGTATGGATGAAAGTAATTTGTTATCAACTAAAAAGTAATCAATTCGGGTGAAGGGTTTGATGGATGTGAGACAAGAATGAATATTGCCTTTTAATAGGATCCATAAAGTGCCAGATATCTGAGACAGAAATTCCTGCATAAAAGACTGGATTACCTTACCTTATTGATGGTGGACACGTTTTGTATGATGAGTGATATAACTGGGGATCAAGCCAACAGTTAAAAGTCTCCTCCCAATATTAAATAGCACATTGACAAATCAGAGAGTTTCAGAAAAGGCGTTTGAAAAAGTTGTCATCATCATAGTTTGGGGCATAAACATTTAAAAGGGCTACAGGAGTGTTTGAAATCTTGCCAGTGACGATAACATACCTCCCATTGTGGTCAGAAATGTTTAAGATTTACAAAAGGAATTTTTGCAGCAGAATAGCAGAAACTCTCACCCACAAATAAAGAATGAAAGATCGGTCTCGTCTCAACTTTAAGTGGCCAGCAGGTTTAAGATGAGTCTCCTGCAGAAAGATGACATGAGCCCACATATGGCGAAGATGGTGTAGCACCTTACTTCGATAGGATTATTAAATCCCTTAAATCCCCTGGTGGCATGGCTAGGTTAGTAGAGCGGTTGTGCCAGCAACTTGAGGGTTCTAGGTTCGATCCCCCCTTCCGCCATCCTAGTCACTGCTGTTGTATCCTTGGGCAAGACACTTTACCCAACTGCTCCGAGTGTCACCCACACTGGTTTAAATGTAGCTTAAAGATGTAGACGAGTGCTTTTTCTTTAAAGAAAAGCACTGTATAAATATAATTCACTTAGTTAAACCTAGTGAACCTAATGCCACACCCACCGGATGTCGTTGTTAGATTAGGTAATATCGCAAAATGCCAGCATCAAATTTACAAAAACACAACAATGCAAAACTGTGGTAGAACTCGAAATGAATAAATAAATTAAAGTAATAATAGATAAATAAATAAAAAGATAAACTTGCCTGATATAAACAAAAGGAACACACACAAACAACCCTGCTAGAGCATCCCTGAACAGGGTGCGCGCATCCTCTCCTCCCTACAAGAAAAACCTTCACGCCTCTACTACACTAAGCAGCTATGAAAAAACAAACTGCACAGTGGGCGGTGGAAAGAGACATGTCAGTAACCAGTAAAGTGCAGTAAGGTAAATGTAAGGTAAATGCGGAGGCAGCGTGTCCGCGCTGTGGTTGTACATTAATATATTCGAGATGTACCCGCGGACAGTGATCTGCACAATTTAAGATGACACTGGCGGTTTTTAAAGAGAGAGAGGCTCCCAGCAACGTGAAATAGATGCTAGATTTGTTGCCCATCGTTTTTATTACAGAAAAAATGACTAAAAGCATTGGAGAAATCTAAACAACAAAAAAATCTCAACAAAGTACATTGTACAATAAGCAGCAACAATTTAAAAATAGAACAAAACGATATGTAAGAAAAATATGTTAATACTATACTTAATAACAAATTTGTTTTACATGTATATTTACATCCATTTTTAAAGAATATATGCATCATAGCAAATCATGTGATGACGTCATTTCAACCACGCCCCTAACTATGCCCCTACCGCCACAGGTATTTTGGCAATTTAGGGGAAACTCTGACATTAACAAAATAAAAATGTTTTACATTACGATCATGCTTTGTCAGAGATGTTTTGTAATGTTATTCTATGATATTTGCACCTAAAGATATGCTAGTAAATCAGTTTAGGAATATGGGGCAGGTGGGGTGGATTTTTCTGGCTGGCTGATATATTGTGTAAATTATTTTATAACATGTTCTGGTCGAGTCATCAATTACAGACTGATTAGCAGGCTCAATATTACATATTATTAATTAATAGAGAAGGTTAAAACATTGTCATGCATCAATGTGAAGCTCCCCCCTTGAAAATGATCTGTCTAGGGCAGGGGTCGGCAACCTTTACCACTCAAAGAGCCATTTTGGCAAGTTTCACAAATTAAAGAAAGTAATGGGAGCCACAAAAAAATTTTTAAAATTTAAAATGAAAAACACGGCATTCAAAGCTTAAATGCTTTGTGCTATGTTAACCAGGGGTCTCCGACACACGCACCGGCACACACTTTAATGTGGAAATTTGATGTTAGTGCAGCCCGTGAGTTTTGAATGAATGGCGCTTGATAGCGTCATACTTGCCAACCCTCTCATTTTTCCCGGGAGACTCCCGAATATCAGAGCGTGATGACACTGCATTTGGCGCCCTCTACAGTCTGCCCTAACAGTGTACCTGCTCGACCACACGTAGAATGCAATTTCAGCTTGCTCACGTAAGTGACAGCAAGGCGTACTACCTCAGCAGCCACACATCTTACACTGACGGTAACAATACCCAGAATCCCATGCAGCCCTAACTCTTCCGCTCAACCAACGCACGGAAAGGGGGGGGGGGGTTGATGTGTGGGGGGATTTGGTGGTAGCGGGGGTGTATAATGTAGACCGGAAGAGTTAGGGCTGCATGGGATTCTGGGTAATGGTTGTGTTGTGTTTATGTTGTGTTACGGTGGGATGTTCTCCAGAAATGTGTTTTTCATTCTTTTTTGGTGTGGTGTGGTGTTGCGTTGACCAGCATTCCTCCAATGGGGAATTCAAATTGCTAGTCTCTCCCAGATTCTTTTTATGGCAATATGCTGTTGTTTATATTCAATCACCAGGCAGAAGTTGGTATTTTGTGGTTTATTCTCCAAGCTTAGAGGACAAACTGAGACCAATCCAGCACCCAAGCGTTCCCTAGCCCGGTCCAGATCGGTCTACCAAAACCCCGGAACCTTTGTCTACTTCCTCCTTCTCCTGTCCCCCCCACCTGCTGTTTCCCCAGTCTAGCTGTGCTCCGTATCTCAGGAATGTAATGGCAGTCTCAACAAAGACAGCGCTCTGACTCTAACCAAGGACACTCGAATCCAAGCACTTTGTACCACACGAGACATTAGCTGATGTAAATATGACTATAGGAGTTTTTAGAAAGAAGTAACACGTAAATATGGATATGGCTTCCAACAAGTCCCCCTTTAAGATCTTCTAATAAGATCTTTATTACTTGTACAAAACTTATAAAGCACGCCCCACATTAAAGTAGGTGCTGTTTTTTTTTTCTTTAAGCAAGCTAGCGATAAAACAACAGCTTATTTACATGGGAGATAGATAGATGGAGGGAGTCCACGTCAATGTCGTCATGGTCAGGGAAGTAAACCAACAATTCTCGAAAGTCTTATAAAGTTACCACTTTGCTAGACCCCCTTTAGTGACACTTAGCCCAAGGGGCGATAAAGCAACCGCATGAGGCTATGATGGCCAAAAAAGCTCCGAATGGAGACCAAGACAGACTTAATTAGGTCAGTCCACCTGCCTAATGTGCTTAGAAGCCAATCTTTGAAGGGGTCAGAGAGAGAGTTCTCTAGACAGGGCCTGGAGGCCCTTTAAGGCCCTCTGAACTGAGCCATCGGGGGTAGTGTTGTTAGGAATGAAGGTACAGCATTGGTCACCAAACATTGCACACACTCCTTCTTCCTTGGCTAGGATGCGGTCAAGGGCTATGCGGATCTGAACGGCCCTGAGGGAGGTTGGGGCAAGTTGTTCAGCAAGTCCCTCAACGGCGTCACGAGTCAGGTTGGTTAGTCTCAACGGCAGCGGGGAGTTAGAGAGGCTGCTGAAACAGGAGTTCCAAGGGGTGTTAATTTGGTGAGTGGGGTCACCAGTCTAACCATAGCACAAAGCCCAACGGCTGACGTCGGGATTCTAATGTACAATCTGTGCTCCCCACAACACCAGAATAAGTCAGCTCGTGCCTAAGGACCTATCCTAGAGCCATCTATCAGTGTGGTGCACCAGTAACGGTTGATGTCACCCAATTTGTTGGGGGACGAAGAGGGTCCTGTAATTTGAAAACACGTGTAATTCAGCTTTTGGGCCACAAAGGGAAGAAGTCAACAGAAGGGTACACATGTCAGTCAACTTAAAAGGGGCGGGGTAAGTGTGGGAAAAGGGACGTCCAGCGGAAGAAGCAACACAGTCACCCAGGTTTTGGCATCCACCTGAGCCACAGGTTGTCTGCATCTGCTCCTAAGGTCAAAGGTCAAAGTTACCAGGCCTTCGGTGGTGTCATTAGCACGCACGGATGTGAGCCTTTGAAACACCACCGAGGTGGGGTGGTACTTTAGGTGCTACAGAGGGTGTAGAGGTAGTTAACGCCCTCTCAAGGACATTAATTTTAATAATTCCTTTAGCGTCTGTATCAGTCAGGTCAAGCCCCAAAACAACATAAAAGGGACGATGGGCACAACTTACCAGAGTATGTTGTCTGCATCCGACACCAATGGTTCAGGGTTGAGTCGTAACAAATATAGAGGTTATTACCACGGTAATAGTTATTGTGTCCCCCGTAATTAATCACACTGCACAGGTCAAAAAATAAGTCTTGCTATCCCCTTTGACCCAGTCTATTTAAAGTCCGCTGTATGTTCTTAGACACTTGTCAGTCACTGTCGTCAGGAAGGATGAACTGAGACACAAAGACAGTAGAACACGCCCAAGCACCAGTCCGTCAGGTAACACTACCAAGTGTAACATCCTGCCTTTCGTCTATCAATATCAGAGTAATTTAGGTAACAAAACGGGGATAAACATCAAACTTTTCACTTAATGTAACGACACATACAGTTATGCTGAAAACAAGCAAGAAAAACTAAGAAACATTTAGCATACTGGATTGGTCTCACACAAGGATATACGATATAGAAGTTGAAAAGAGTAATGTAGGTAGAAAATCTCTCTCGTCTCCTGGGCTGTGGGGCAGATGATGTGGCGATGTCAGCAATGACATCCGCTGGTAATCTGTCAGGTTCTTCAGCTGTAGTGCAGAGGGAGAGGTGGTACCAGGTGTCCCCTCCACCAGCCAGTCGAAGGGCGTGGGACGTCCGTTCCACGAGCTTGAAGGGACCAGTCCACCTGAGCTCCGTCCACTTGCGTTTGATGACCTTGATCTTGACCCTCTCAGCGGGCGGAAGGGAATCTGTACAGAAGAACTGGCACACAAATTCTGCAATTTTTTGTGTAAAATACCATTTTGGTTTTACGCTGAGTCCTCCTTCCATGGGGGGGGGGGGGCTGCTGGTCCTGTGAATGGCTGACCTGTATGCAGTTCATAGGGTGAAAAACTCAAAGGGCGATAAAACAGTTTTATTCACGGACCTTCGAATGATCATTAACGCTAATTGCAACATGTCAATCCAATTAAATTTGGTCTGTGCACAGATTTTAGCCAATTAGTTTTTAATGTTCTGGTCCATCCTTTCAACCTTACCTTGGGACTCAGGATGGTACCTCAAACCTGTGTTCTAGTCCGAAAGCCTTTTCGACCAAGGCTAAGTGAGTATTTTTTTAAATTTTTTTAATGGTTGCCGTTGTCTGACCTAATCTTTTTTGGGAAATCATGTCTGGGTACTAGGTCATTCACAAGTCATTTAATTACTGATATTGCATCCTCTTTTGAGGTTGTTGTTGCTTCCGGCCAACCACTGTGATTCTCAACACAAGTCAGTACGTACCTTTTCCCTTGTACCGTATTGATCATATCAGTGAAATCAAAGACTATACATGGTTCACCCTCACCTCCTCCATATTCTAAATTTGATCTATTAAACTACTATCGATGTGTAAAATCGTTATTTTCACATTAAAATTAGTTCTAACTTCTTACCCACGGTAAAAACGTTAAAACTATGGAATGTGTCAGAGTCGGATGATTGTCGATTTTGTTCCAATGAGTCTGTATCCACCCTCACTCACCCCCTTCTGTTTCTGAAAAAAGGACTGTGTTAGTCATACTATCACTTTCAGAAACATCTAAGAAAAAGGTCAGCTAATAGTCAAGTAGCGGAGGACAGGTCATGTTTGAGGTCAATGATTGTCTCTTTAGCCTCTATGGTCCACTGGGGGGTGTTGTTAGGGTAGGGGACCCCTTAGCAATATCACAATTAACTCAAACTCAACTAAACCCTAACTTTTATGTAACTTATTCAATATGGTGAAAGTAACAAATATGCTTATATTTATATTGTCACCAATACTAGAAAAATACTACCCTTGTGGCGAATGCTTTAGCAATAGTATTTTGAAATTTTACCACACCTGGTGGCCCCAATAATTCATTAAGTCAAGCTCATGTTGTAGAAAGTTGAATGATGCAGACACGTTTGTTACTGAATACTTTCTATCAGACTTCTGTCTTGACGACTATGTGTATGTAATGAGCAACTATAATTATTTGATATGCTTAAATGTGGAATGTGTCGTTTTAGCTCAGCTGTTGTGTAGCTGCTAGCTCCTCGTAGCCTACAGGTGTCTAAAGTGCAGCCCATAGTAATGTGTTTAACATCACTATGGGCTAAACCTAATCTTTTCAAAATGTGGTATTTAGGTGTCTGTGTAATGTTTGGCAGCTACGCCGTGTCTTATCATTGGACCTAAGTTCTTTGGTTTTGTAGGCGAGACAGAGAGCAAGGGAACAATGTGGGACACTATTGTGTCCATCTTATACCATGCTAGCTGTTGCAAAGATAGGTCAACATGAGCAGCCACACCTTGAGTTCCAACATATATAAATAATCATAACATATGGCGACTCGGGTGGCAGAACACACGGAAGCATCTCAGCCAGTCAGGGTTTTCACCGTTAGAGCAGTTGGATGTCAGCCATTCCTGTTGTTTCAGGCTGTGGTATGAGCTCATGGAGTAGTCTTGGTAGTGGTGTCGCAGCTGGGTGGTTCAGCCGTCAGGTAACACCAGGAATGTTCCTTCTTTGCGATTTGAATGTCAGGGTACAGTCTGTAAAGGAGGTCCAGCAATCTGAACCGGAAGTGGTTTGGTGACAGGTAACCTTCTTGTGACCCCAGCGAAGCCTTCGACCTTTAAAGAGGAAGCACACAGTTTTTTTGGTACCTCTGCATTCAGAATCGAATGGGTGGCTGATAAAATTGTCCGTTGACACTCATGTCCAGCAGGGGTCCTGTCGGTACTTCTTGCTGCGGCTCCTGATGTGGGCGTCCTCTTACACGCCTTTGTGTTCGTTTGTTGGCACGACGGAACCTTTCCTGTTCGGAAATGTTCGGACAGTCACGACTCCAGTGACCAGGCTGGTCACAGCCGAAACAGTGTCTACCCCAGACCGGCTTTGAAGCATTGTGTTGTCCACCACCCGAGTCCAACCGCACGTCTGTTGAGGATTCTTTCCTCCACCTGTTGGAACTCAAAAGCAAGGTCACCCACTGCCGAATATACCTTAGCTGATCTTTGACCTTTTGGTTCTTTTAACTTTTTATCTTCAGCGATCTGTAATTTAAGTAGTCGTTTCCTTGTTGCTCTGTCATTAGCCCTATTTTGCATGGGATGAATAAAATGTCCTGCCATATATTGTTTTTGGCACCGTGTATATCAGGGTTAACTTTGTCCAAAGTGTTTGGCCAAAGGTTCCCTCCCGGAGGTACAGGTGGGAAACAAGGTCAACAATGGCTTGCATGTATGCATCGGCAAGAGACTTATATTAAAGTAGGCCCCTATAATTGTCATGTGTCAAAAATGTCTGGTGTGCACCGCCCTCTGCTGGAGGAAAATGGTCAGACTTGCAAAATAAGGGGTTAATACTCTCTCTTTTAACGTTGATGTTCCAGGTAATTTAATGTTCAGTGAATGTATAGGATAGGCCGATGTCGTTGTGGCTTGTACAGCCCTTTGAGACACTTGTGATTTAGGGCTATATAGATAAAAATTGATTTGATTGATTGATGGTTGATGGTTGATTATATGACCAAAATGAACTTATTTCATTTATTCATTCATTTTCTATCGCACTCATAGTTTTATTCCATTTTGCATCTAATTATTCCTATTGATTTCTTCCCATTTCACTCAAACAACTAAACAAACAAATAAACAAACTTGCAGCTAACCACAATCAACAGCATACCATTTACGAATACCTTCATTTGTCACTTTCTCATCTTTCTTTCACTTTCGTTTTCCTTTACAAACAACCTCCTGTACCCTAACTCTTCCTTACACTTCACACAATGTTTCTATTTTCTGTTCTCCTAGAAACCATTCACGTAACGTAAGGTTATAAACATCCTTTTCCCCTATTGTTAATGTCATTTGTCAAAAATGTCTGTTGTAGGAAAATGGACAGACGTGTAGAAGGGGTTAATTTTCGGAGGCAAGATTAATCTTAGAGGGGCGTGTTAATACCTCCTTCTCTTGTCACTGGAGTAGGGGGCGGTGGCCTAGTCAAAGTCTGGGCGGGTCGTTTGAATTGTCTTGCGCATGCGCGGCAGACAAAAAACCAATCAGTTCATTCTGTCATTAATCATCGTTTCTTTTGCTGCATTTCGTTTTTCCACGTAATCCCCATTTACTTTTATCATAGGCCAAACTCTTAAATTCTCTCCCTGAGTGTTCCATTTTCACCAGCGCACACACACACACACACACACTCACACACACTCACACACACACACACACACACTCACACACACTCACACATACACACACACACACACACACACACACTCAGCAGCACACACACACACGAGCACTCTCTCTGCATTTCACCTACCATAAAACTTCCAGTTACTTTTTTATTTTATTTTATTTTTTATTTCCTCATTTTACCAGACGTTTGAGTTCACGACTTTTCGAGTATTGTAAACCCCCTCTTAACCCTTTCAAGGAACGTTCTCTTTTTTTTCTTTTTAAACTGTACCTGCTAATTCCATTGTCGACAACCGTACATTCAATTGATCATCAAAAACAGTAATGATTCATCACATTCCTCCCCGACCGCCATCACATTTCTATCTGTCACACTTATTCATGTCAAACCCTGTGGTCATTGTGTCTCTCATGCCCCATCCATAACCCGAGAATGTATTTCTCGTATTTTTCATAAGGACTTTAACCTTGAACTCTATTAGGGGTGACCAAATCCCCAGGGCGAACCACACCCGACTATTTGCTTACTCGTCAGTGAAGCAGCCCGTCACGGTAATCTTTATCGTATTATTAATAAGGACTCTAACCTCAGAATTAAAAATACGAACGGACTTTAACCAACAACTTTATCGTATTATTAATAAGGACTCCAACCTCAGAATTAAAAATACGAACGGACTTTAACCAACAACTTTATCGTATTATTGATAAGGACTCCAACCTCAGAATTAAAAATATGAACGGACTTTAACCAATAACTTTATCAGGCACAGATGAAAGATTCAAGACACAATGACATGAGTTGACCACTATGTACAACTATTATGTAAAATGGCGGACAGGGCAAAAATGCAATCAATCTATCAAAATCACCACTCTGTGCCTGGGATTACAAAACAATGTTTGACTTACAGACTTCAGGACAGACTCCTAACGCAGATTTTATCTAAAAAGAAAGGTTCTGCTTACCTTGAATTGGCCAATTGAGTCTGTCCAGAAGATTGCAAGAAGTCATCAATCAACAGCGTGCCATCCCGGACGAGCCCCCAAATTGTTGCGTTGACCAGCATTCCTCCAATGGGGAATTCAAATTGCTAGTCTCTCCCAGATTCTTTTTATGGCAATATGCTGTTGTTTATATTCAATCACCAGGCAGAAGTTGGTATTTTGTGGTTTATTCTCCAAGCTTAGAGGACGAACTGAGACCAATCCAGCACCCAAGCGTTCCCTAGCCCGGTCCAGATCGGTCTACCAAAACCCCGGAACCTTTGTCTACTTCCTCCTTCTCCTGTCCCCCCCACCTGCACTTTCCCCAGTCTAGCTGTGCTCCCTATCTCAGGAATGTAATGGCAGTCTCAACAAAGACAGCGCTCTGACTCTAACCAAGGACACTCGAATCCAAGCACTTTGTACCACACGAGACATTAGCTGATGTAAATATGACTATAGGAGTTTTTAGAAAGAAGTAACACTTAAATATGGATATGGCTTCCAACAGTTCACAGTGTGGCGCATATTTGTAACGTAACAATGTTAAAGTTGTTTGATACGGCTACCGTCAGTGTAAGCTGTGTGGCTGATGAGTAAGTATGCTTTGCTGTCTCCTGTGTGTGCAAGTAATAACAACATGCAACATGTGGCTGGACTGGCACGCTGTATGTAAATGCTATAGAGGACAATTACTGCAGTGCAATTAGGGCACGCCCTTTATTTAGTAATTAGAGTGTAAATAGGATTACTTTTTCCCTGGGAGTAATCTATGAGAGACACTGAGTTCCATAAGTCTCCTGGGAAAATCGGGGGGGTCGGCATGTATGTAGCTGAGCCGCATCAGAGTGGTCAAGGAGCCGCGGGTTGCCGACCCCTGGTCTAGGGTACACTTATTAATGATGAAAAATTATACCTTTCTGCGATTAATTTTGAGTTAGCTATGAACAATGCGATTATTGCGTTTAAATATTTTTAAATAGATTTTATTATTTATTTATTCTTATTTTTTTAAATATATTTTATTAATATTATTATTATTATTATTATTATTATGAATTTATTTATTTTATTTATTTATTCCCCTACCTCAGGGGGGGTACTCGGCGGGGCGGTTGCTGGTTGTTCCATCTCCATCGTTGGGGTCCCTGCGGGTGGGGTGGGTGGTTCCTGTGGCCCCGTGCTGGGTGGTCCTGTGGCGGCCGGCTTGGGTGGGGTGGCCGTGGGCTGGCCTCGCCGCGCTCTCCGGGGGTGGGGGGGGCTCGTGGGGGCCCCGTTGCCGGTGGGGCGGGGGCGGTCTTCCCGTCCGGTTTTGGGGGGTCTCCGGGCCCCTCGGGCGGGGCGTCCTGCCTTTCTGTCCGTGTGGGGTGTGGTCTCTCGCTGGCTTGGGGTCTGGCTGCCCCCTGCTTTTCTCATGCCTTGTCCTCTGCCGGGTGCGTCTGTCTGCGGCCTGCTGCTGGCCCTTGTGGGCGGCGCGGTGGGCCAGGCTCTGGGGTTCCTGTCGCTGTCCGGCTTGGCTGCGTGGGGGCGGTGGCCCCTGGTTCCCTGGGCACCACACCTACTGTTTGTGGGATGGGCTCTCGGGGAGGCTGGGGCCGTACTCTGGCTCCCGCACACACTGGGAGTCAAATGTATTGTACATGGCAAATTCACATATACTCACACACATACATACAGACATACATAGGTACCTACGCTCCCACATACATATACAAATAAATACAGTACATATTTACACACTCAAAGTTCGTACATCCACACGCACATTCATTATACAAACATACTGTATACACATACTGTACGTATACATTCACTGTAAAAACATACATATACACATACTGTACATATACACTCACTGTACAAACACACACATACACATACTACACATATACATTCACTGTACAAACACACACATACATATACTGTACATATACATTCACTGTACAAACACACATATACACATACTGTACATATACATCCACTGTTCAAACACACATACTGTATACACATACTGTACATATACACTCACTGTACAAACACACACATACATATACTGTACATATACATTCACTGTACAAACACACATATACACATACTGTACATATACATTCACTGTACAAGCACACATATACACATACTGTACATATACAAGTACATATGCACACATACACTCATGCACATAATCACGTTTCATCAAACATATATTAACGTTGTTGCCCTAGGGTAAACTGGGTACAACACATGGCACACTGACAAAGCTTAACCTATTGTTACTATAACAATCTACAAGGTTAATGTAGGTTGCTTCTCTTTCTTCCCCTCCATTTTTCTGCATTCTTTCGTATCTCAAGTTATCATTACGTATATGTATTGTTGCATTTGAACAATTGTATTGTTGATAATAAAGGTAAAGTATTGGTATTGTTTATTATCAATAGCACTATTTCTATTGGTATTCATATTGCTCCATTTTTAGTGTAATAATGCTCATTGTCATTTCTGTATTTTTATTTTCGCTAACTGCTTATTTGCTATTACTTTTACCATCATATTTGTACATGTCGTATTTGCTGATGTTGCTCTGTTGTTGTTGTTGTTGTTGTGTTTGCTGTTGTTGTTTTTGTCTCTCTGTCTAATCCCCCTCTTGTCCCCACAATTCCCCCCTCTGTCTTCCTTTTTCTCTTTTTCTATCCCCTCCTGCTCCGGCCCGGCTGCACCAAATGATAATATAAATACATTTAATAAAGTCAAAATACAAGTAAGGCAACAAGAGAAGTATCCTACACTTCTCTTTTGTAAAGTAAATCTGAACAGCCGATATGGGCATCTACATCTGCTATATGATTTGCCCGAGAAGCTGGGCAGGACATTAAAAAAAATTAAAAATATTTAAATTGTTTGACAGCCCTAATTTTTACTCAAATATAGTTAGTGCTGTCAAGTGATTAATTACTTCGGGTTAATTAATTATCATAGGTAATTATTTAATCAATCAGAAAAAAGCCCTCAATTTGAGGTATGTTCATTTAAATATATTATTGTGGCAGATCAAAAAGTATATAGATTTACACCTAAAAATACAGTAGTGAAATAAAGCATGAGGTTCACATAAAGTGTTGAAGCAAATACATAAAAAATAGAACACTTTTGTTACAAATGTAAGTATTGAATGTTGAGTTTATTGCTTTTTCTGTGCTTCAGATAAAATAAATAAAACAGACCCATCAATCACAGTGAACATCATTAATATCATTGGTCATCATCACAAAATAGGGCAGCAGGGTGGTACAGGGGTTAGTACGTGTGACTCACAATACGAAGGTCCTGGGTTCGATCCTGGGCCCGGGATATTTCTGTCTGGAGTTTGCATGTTCTCCCCGTGACTGCGTGGGTTCCTCCCACCTCCGAAGACATGCACCTGGGGATAGGTTGATTGGCAACACGAAATTGGCCCTAGTGAATCAATGTGAGTGTGGCGACTTGTGTACCCCGCCTTCCGCCCATGTGCAGCTGAGATAGGCTCCAGCACCCCCCGCTACCCCATAAGGGACAAGCGGTAGAAAATGGATGGATGGATGGATCACCACAAAATAAGATAATAAAACGACATCAAGAAAAAAATCCTCACAATATATATATATATTTTTTATACAGTAGGTTGATCATTTAATTGTTGGCTTTTATTGTTTTTCCTGACTGTCAATTCTCATACGCGTACTTCAATGTGCAACATTGTTTTATGTTTTAACCTTATTTAACGATGAAACATGAAGCTGTTTACTTATGATTTTATTTCGTCCTTCGGCAGACGCGCATGCGCCCTACGGCACCCACGGGTAATTAAAACAACATTCTTTAATTTGATATATATTGTGCATGTCATAAATCACTATACTGATGCACACATATGTTATATTAGTATATCGTCAGATGAATGTGGGACAAAACACACCCGGAAGTGAAGCTATTTCTCCATAGCTCATGTAGTAGATGGATGCACGTTGCGGCAAAAAAAATTGTTCACTGCTAAAACAAGACAACACTCAAAATCATACAAACCATCATACAAAGTGTATTATTAACATATAAAACTATTTGTTAATCCTATACTCACTATTTAAAACCGCTAACATCGCACGCTTCCTCGGCCATGTATAGTGACAGAGTAAGACGTTGTTGCTAATGTTATATTATGTAATGTTGATGTTATGTGATTTGTCTATTTTCTTTTATGGATTTTTTTTTTTTGCGCTACACTGTTTCTAGTTTTATCTTAGTTTTAAATGTGTACATAGTACTGTGCAGAACTTGGTGAAACTTTTATTGTTTTTAAATTGTGCTATATAAGTAAAGTGAATTGGATTAATGATAGTGAAGTACAACGTTGGAGAGTAAAAATTTGATTAACGCAATTAAAATATATTATCCGCTAAATATGACCATAATTAATTAATCGCAATTAACACAATAATTTCACACCCCTAATAACAGTTAATACATTGATCGATATCGGCCGATCTTACTCATGGATGATCTGTACCGGTGTCTGCAGCATAAAGGCAACAGCCCTACAAAAATGGTAGCTTACATAAATACAAACATGTAAAGTTTATTCATTTATGTGCTGTAAAATTGCAAAACCAAGAAAAAATACCCTGAAAAGAAGACATTATCCCAGAAGAAAAGAGCTTAGTAATCATAGGCTGCTTATGTCATATCTAACATTATATGTGTTATTTTTTGTTTTCAGCATCTCAAGTGGAACAGAGTGCAGGAAACTCCACAATGAGGAACTAAAGGTTTGGACTACATAATTTTTTGCCTACTTTTAAATCAACAATGTCACATCACTACGTCTTACTACGAGCTGATTGGCGCACATGCATTAAGAGAGTCTGACAGTCCGGTGTGAGTGGGTGAAGTTGCCTGTAGGGCTGAGTGTGCCCTAAATCCCGCCCAACCCCTCCACCCTTTTTTGCTCCCGAAGCAGCAGGATGAACTGTCCTATATCGAATTATTAAAAGGGTCGGAAGTTACATAATCCGCCTGTATTGCGTGTCGCTTTTGAAGCAAGCGCGCATACCCTGGTGTTCGGCGGCTGCCTCAAAGTAGGATGCAGTCTCGCGTGGATGGAGCGCCCATCTCCCTTGCATCGCTCTCTTAGTCATCCATCCTCAAAACTTCCTCAAGCTCAAGCTTTGGGGATTCATCACAAGACAGTGTTTCTGGGCAGAATGCATCTTCAAGTAATATAACCCTAAAGCAGGAAGAGAACAACCTTGTGTATTGATCCGGAGGAGAAGGGTGGGCGGGGTTTTGCTACAGTACAGATGACTTGTTTTTGTTTTTGCCATATCTTTTAATAGTCATGTTCTTGTCCCCGTGCAGGACCTCACCGATGAACAACTCCTCGAGTGGGTTTCCGGCTCTAGCTGGCAAGCAAGGTCTACAGGCTTGAGTGCGCAGCTGCAGACGCTGAGGAGAGCACTGTATAACAAGTATGTCCATGAAGTTGCTGTGCTCAAAGAGCAGCACAACAGCGAGCTGAGGAGGCTGAGAGAAGAGAGTGCACGAGAGAGGACACCAGAGCAAAGCCAGAAGAAGGGAGAAAGAGGGCAGGAGAGTGTGGAGGAGGAAGTTGCCAAGGTAAGGAACTTTCTCATTACCTCTGCCAAGTAACTTTTTGTCTAACAGTTTTTGTCATATTAACAAGATAGTTTCGTATTTTTCCATGGTTAGTTTTAATCATTTTGATGTGCCTGTACAGGTTTAAAAGCCCAAAGAAAATGTAATCCAAATTGTGCTAAGACACTTACACGTCTTTTATGAAATGTAATTTAGTTTTTATGTTTCATCAAGCTATAACCCTTTAAATTTTACATGGGGAATACCCTTTGACACATTTATGTCAGGTTTCATCAGGCTTAATAGTTTTAATTCTCTTTTCCTCAATTTTCAGTGACTTTCAGCTATTGAGATTAATTGCCACATAACTGAGTGCTCATGCATGGACAGTATAGCTAGTGATGTGTAGACATAGAGATATAGTATATGTAACCGGATGGGATCAGAGGCCGATATAGGCCTTTTTTTTCTTAAACATTTGTTTATTGGTTTTTTGACATATACAGTCCAGTAATACAAGTAAACACATGCATCAGTCAAATAAGTACAGGCTAATATTGACATGAAGCCAAAACAACTGCACTCCTGTATGTCCCCCCCAACACGGTGCAGCAATACACAAAAGCAGACAAAAGGCCTATCAATTAGCTACCTTTCAATTAATTTTCAATCGGTGTTAAATTTGAGATCAGTCTCTTTTGCATATTTTAGGAAACCACCCCATACTTCCCAAAACTTTACAGAACAACTGTTCAATGTGAGCCTAATTTTCTCCATTTTAAGGAATTAAAGAATATCTCTAATTCAGCAGGTGTAGCAGTGAGGTGCTGCAGCCTTCCAATTTAGCACAATGAATCTTCTAGCCAGTAGTAGTAGTAAATGCTACCAAGTTCTTTTTGGATTTGCTAAGAGAGGATGACAGAGGGGCCATACCAAATAGTCCGATTAGAGGATTCGGTTCGATTTTTTTCGCCAATTGCCAAAGACAAAGTATTACAAATTTCAGTCTAATAACTGCACAGAGATGGGCAAAGCCACAACATATCCATTACGTTAGCTCGAGACTTTAGACACCGATCACATAACACCGGATATTCCATCATACATCTTAGCCAGCCGGACCTTGGTATATTAGGTACGATGTATTGAAAAAAAAAATTCTAGGTCAAATAAAAGACTTATGAACTCTACTTATAATCTCTGTCCAGCTCTCCTCAGATAAGGTCACTCCTAAGTCACCCTCCCTTCAGATTTTCAGGGCGTAAATAAAACATTTTATTGTAAATAGGTGTAATTGATCCTTTTAAAGTCAGAAGTTGTGTCAAAAAAGCATATAAAACTGTGTCAGTCGATATGTTTGGAAACCTGGGAAAAGTATTACAAACAATATTGCGGATCTGTAGATATCTAAAAAAGTGTAGATTAGGGAGTGAAAATTTACCACAAAGTTGCTGGAAAGAGGCAATGGATAAATCTTTAATGTTGTTGATCCCCAGACTTGACCATGTTAAAAAGGCACTCTCGACAATAGAGGGGGTGGGGTGGGGGGGAGCATGGTTAGAAGTGATGGGTGCAAGACTAGAAATAGTCTATAAACCAAAATAGCGCTTAAACTGAACCCAAATTCTGAATGAGGTTTTCACTGTTGGATTTTTTGTAAGCGGAAATTAGAGAGTGGATGCGAGAGTGAACCAGAGCCCTAAGAGATACTGGTTTAGTTGAGTTAGCTGCCATAACCAGCCATAAAGAAGGGGGATCAAATGCTTCATATTGCTGCCAATTTTAAGAATTCTAATCTTGGTGGCCCAGTAGTAAAACCTAAAGTTTGGTAGTGCTAATTCTCCTGATGATTTGGGTCTCTGTAAATATTGTTTACGTAACCTGAGAGTCTTTTTATTCTAAATTAAGTCTAAAATCTATCTAATTTACGAAATAGGGACTTAGGGAGGAAAAAGTTGGAAAATCGCGGCATTACATTCATTTTAACAGAGTTGACACAGGCCACTGTAGATAAATTAAGTAAGAACCAGCAATCAAAATCTCCCTGGATTCTGGACAACAATGGAACAAAGTAGCTTTATAAAGCTCTGCAAGCGTATGTGTGACCTTGACACCCAAGTATGTGAAACTTTGCAAGGCAATTCTTAAGGGAAAATTGTGCAGAGGATATTTCTTAGCAGCAGAATTTATAGAAAATATTTCACTTTTACCCTTGTTCCATTTGTAACCAGACACATGTCCAAAAGCTTGGAGAGTACTTAAGGCATCCAGGACAGAGACGAAGATGTCTGAGACATATAGAAGGATAGAGAGAGACTTTCCCCTGCACATTGTCTTCATATGCTCGTAACAAGTGGGTTGGTACGAAGCGCTATTGATAGAAGCTCAATGGCAAGAGGAAAAAGCAAGCTGTGTCTCAGTGTTTACAAAGCTAATGATTGTACTCTCATGAAAGATTCCATCAAAAGGAATGCGTGCCCAGGAAGACACAGTTACATGTCCTAATTCCTTGTTACAAATGCAGGATTACATGAATTCCAGGAGGGTGCATGTCTTGCTAAAACACCGGCTCAAATATGAAAGCGAGCTGCAACAAACGCGTTGTCTACCTACACTGCAATACCGTTTCTAGGATATTAATCCTCACCACCATGGTGGAAAATTAACCGAGTCTCTTTCAAGTAACATTATCACTGGAGTACTACAGGAAAAATAATGGCTTAGAACGTGACACACACACCGAGCAGGATGACACAAGAAGCTAACCGCTAAAGCTTAAATGTAATACTGGTATAGGATCAGTATATAAACAACACTAAAGTGACTAGATCTATGTTTTTCTTTTTCTTGTTGTTCTGATTACAAAATCTTTTTTTTTGATATTGTTTCCAAACTCATGCAGGAAGGCTTTGAGGGCGAAACCCAAATGACATGAATGGGAGCCAATAGTAATTTTTGCTTTCGTTTAGGTATTGTGCACTAGCCACTTTATGTTGTTGAAAAAAATTGTATGTAGCATTCAATACCACATATTTAACACATTATCGGATTTACAACAATACTACAACATTCTAAATGTAGTAAGATAGTCTTTATAAAAATGTGTTATCACATTCAGATTTATTGGCCATGTATGTTCAACACACAAATAATTTGTGTTCTCTTTGTTCAATGCAAGAAACAACAAAAACGCAACATCTGTGAGAGAGTGCAGTACTGTGGCGGCCATCCGCGGCGCCAGTTTGTTATGAAAATAAGAGGGAAACATTTAAGAACACAAAGGTCATAAAATACATTCAAAAGAGCACAAAGCTGATGCACCCAGCTGCCACTTCAGAGGCGCTGTTTCTACATACAGCAACAAAAGTAAAGCACAACTAAAAAATGCAACAAATAATACATATTGCACACATTATTGTGTTTACTTTAGTTACTTGCAATAAAACATTCTCAGTTCTATAATCTATTGTTGAAGTATCGGATTGAATCTGAGGCCAAAAATGTTTGTCGGGACATCCTTAGTGGACAGTATTGCTACATATAATACATATATAGCGACAGGTGCATCGTTGCATCTCCCTGTGCTCCCATTGGATTTTTCCGTGTACTTCATTCCCTTTTACATACACACGACAGGTTAATTGTGGCTCTAAATTGCTCGTTGGTGTAACTGTGAATGGTTGTCAGTATGTACCCTGTGATTGACTGGTGTTCTTTTTGAGGTCAGCTGGGCTAGGCTCCAGCTTACCAATGACCCCTTTAAGGACAACCAGTCTAGATAATGGATGCGGCAGGAATTCTGAACTACATTTGTGCAACTTACAACATTGCTTCCAGAGTAAAAATATCTTTGACATTGTTTCCTCTTAACTGACAGGCCATAGTTCAGATGTCAGTGGAGTTTGCGCAGCAGACGGAACTGGCCAGAATCAACAAGTGTGCCTGCCAGACTAGTGCCTCCATGCAGACCCAATCGGACGAAGAAGACGTAGGGGAGAGTGATAAGAAGGCAACGTTTCAAGGAGCTTCTGCCTCCGTGAGTGCCTGGTTGAAGGAGGAGAGAGAGCACCTGCAAAGAACGCTGGATGAGAGGAACGCAGAGATCCAGAAGCTACAGGCGAAGCTGCAGGAAGCTGAATCAAATGTGGTGAGGAAGGTTGGTGTTGCTATGTGTTTATGGGTTGGTGGTACAGTAAAATAATCAAATGGTTCAGAGGCATATTTGTGTGCTGCTTTTTACATATTTTAGGAGTCAGGAGGATGCTGCATACATTCATCATTCGTATCTCCTCATGGCGAATTGTCTTTTAAGTACCTCTCTGAAGAGCTCATTTCTGATCGTGCATGCCTTCACGAACCAATTCTTGTATGAATATGTCTCAGCTATGTGATAAATACAAGAGGTTCTTTGTGAGATGCTCCAAATGTACACTTCCTGAAACATTGTTAGGTACAGATGTATAGGGTAACAAGATACTATACAAAAGCTGAAATTGACACTGTCCTAAAAAATTAATTTTAAAAGGCTTCTCATCGTGAATAAGTCATATGTCAATAATATGCAGTGTATGGCTGTTGTCTGTGTAATCGTTTGCCTTACTGCCGTCTCTCCATAAGATGGTGCTATAACACATCTTATTCTCTGCATCCCAGGTGCACCTGTTGCCATAGTAGCACAAAGAAACTAGTGTTTCTCATTGCAACCAGGGAGTTCAAGTGTATCTTTCTGTCTGTGCGTTTGTCCACATATATAAGGCTAGTTTGTTTACGGGGTTGCCTGATTTGAATTTGCGTATGGACAACAGCAGCAGTAATAGCGCTTCTGTGCTGTCTGCTGCTTGCTTATCACTGGTATGAAGTTTGTAGCTCCGTAATGACGGGACTGCTTTTTGTTTTTTCCCTTTTACCCATGCAGCTGCGAAAGAAGAAAGAAGACGATGGAGTAGTTGTGCAAGCGGAAGACCACGGGGCATCGCAGGGTGGTGTCAAGTTCATCGAGGACAATGAAAGGTGATGACGTACAAACTTTTTATGAGGATAAACTGTAATGAAACAAATATATTAGAGTATGGACTAACATAAATCCCTATTTTGCCTTCAGAATCCTCTTGTGCAGGGCTAACCAGAGGCTGAGTCGG
Source organism: Entelurus aequoreus (assembly GCF_033978785.1). Taxonomy (NCBI): domain Eukaryota; kingdom Metazoa; phylum Chordata; class Actinopteri; order Syngnathiformes; family Syngnathidae; genus Entelurus; species Entelurus aequoreus. Next base: position 28,481,487 of record NC_084735.1, on the reverse strand, counting down.
GTGTTGGCTGACGTCCTAAAGACCACAGCGGCAGCGGAGGAAACCATGGGTCTCCACATGCAAAGTCTGTGTGATGCTTCTTCTATTGATGGGCTACAGGATGCACAGCCTCCCTCCAGACCTGATGATGCAGGCATGTTATATCCGTTTTGTTGATTCACCTAAATCGCCAAAAAAATGAGGCGATAATTAAAAATAGCATTTGAAAAGTAGATTACAGTTTATTTCTTAAATCTTAATAATGATTTGGAGTTAATAAGAAAATAAAAGGTTGCTCTTTTTGACCACATGGTCATTTATGAATGTGTGTTGCGCAACACAACAGCAACATGTTGTGATAGCAACAAGGAACAAATTGAGCTCCACACATACAGCTGGATAGCAACATTTCAATGCCAGTAATTCCGTTATGCTTGTCGCCAAAAAAAAGAGAGTGAAGATGGATAAGGGCGTGCGTGACATATTTCTGCACCGTCACGCTAGGTCACTCCGGAACAAGTTGCCTGGGTGCTGAAACAGACGCAGGCCTGGAGGTGTCCCAGCAGATGATCGACGGCCTCCTTTTACTGGGTGAATACGATGGTCAGCTAGCGAACGAGGAGCATCTAATGGGCATCAGCGGTCGCCTCCAGACGGCTTTAGAGAAGATGTTGATGGTCATCACGGACACCACCAACCAGGTACGAAACAAAAGCAACTGTTTTGTCAGTCAGCTCCTGGTTATTTCTACTAGAGTATATTTTTTGTTTGATAATAAAAAAGTCACTTCTATTGGGTTTTCGCATGCATAATAGAAATGAGTCAGACTTGTTTGTGTCTGGAAAATGCCCCCCATTAATAGTCGCCTCATTTCTAGTGTTCACCCATAGATACAGTACGAGCTGTATTTACATGGCACTTTTGTCTCACACTAACAGCCTATTATAGTCCAGCTGGGTGGAAGTCCGCCTCCATTCTCCACTACAGGGAGCCCATGCCGTGCGCCCACTGTCAGTGTTAGTCCCTCTGAGTCAGAGCGAGTTTTAACTAGGCCAGTGAGCGTGTTACTGTAAGTGAGTGCACGGTGCATCCTCCCTGTGGCTGAAATTCTTATTTACGCTTAGATGGGTTTTGTCTTGCTATTCTAAAAATAGTCCAAGCTGGGCGTCACTTTTGTTCAGCATCTTTTGACATCATTACCAGCATGTAGGTTTAAATATTTTTTATTACATTCACATGACCTATTTTTTTTACACATACTCACTCTAAGTTGGTAAAAAATTTACATCCCACTAACACAAATACATTTCAGTGCTCAGTAATTCATTTTTAATGTTTTTTCACTTATAAACAAAGGGTCTATAATGGTTTTCTTAATGATTTTCTTGCTGCTACTGATGTAATTTTCTGCCTATTAGGCAGAGATGGATGCCACAAACCAGTCGGGATGCAAAGTTGCTGGCCCTGTAAAATATTTGCCCGGGGTGGTGAAGTGTTTGCTATGTCACTTGCAATTGCCTGCATGTCTTCCAAGTATGACATTATGTCAGACCAAGCGGTGGCATGTCTGAGTTTTTAGATTTTTTTTTCTTTAAATATTGTTTCTTGTGGTGCGTGTGACTGTATAAGGAGGAAATCCGGTTTTACAACTTTGTGTAGGGTGTGTGTGTTGTCTGCTGGTTATTTGTGTGCAGGGTATTGCAATAGGGAGTGGCGTGTGCGTGCGTGCGTGCGTGCGTGCGTGCGTGCGTGTGTGTGTGTGTGTGTGCGTGTGTGTGTGCGTGCGTGCGTGCGTGCGTGCGTGCGTGCGTGTGTGTGTGTGTGAGAGAGAGGGGGAGGGGGTAGATCTATTTGCAAATCTACCTGAATCTCTGAATTGAAGCCACACCTCCTTTCCTTCCTTCCTCCCTCCCTCTTGGTTTTACTGAGGAGAGTACTTCTGCCTGCGATCAGTGCGGGAAATGAAAGTCCACTTCAGTGAGAAAAAACGGCCTGGGACATGTTGGACTTGATCTTTTTATCTCGTGAAGGTGGCGTAAGTGTTAACAGAGTGACATGGGTAAGTAAACCTCGCCTGACAAGAGAAGCGATCCAGTTGTAGTAAGTTATCTTGCCACGATCATGTGTGGAGTGGGAGTGAAAACAAACCTTGGGAGGAATTAAAAAGGAAAGCCACTCAAGAACCAGCCGCTGTCATTTCACCCTCGGCTGGCCGTCGCCTGGACTGAATGATTAAAAGTGGGGGGCCCCGGAGGCTTGTTGTTGCTACGGCAATATAGCTTTGTTTGGGAATCTCCGGAGGGAGAAGTGGGATGTGATCTGTGAGAGGCATGATGTGCTTTCCCACTAAAGAAAGGAGGACACTAGGAGCACAGAGAGCTGCAGATGACTGAAGAAGATACGTAAAGGAAATGGAAGCTTTGGAGGAGCTCCTGCTGTTATGTTCAGGAATGCCGTTTAAGCCGATGAAATTAAACGGGACGCACCCCTGCTGCTGAGTATGACAAGCTCTGTTTGGGCGCTTTCCTTCTGAGACCGGTTCTACCTCAACAAGATGATTACGTGCAACTGGGATCTCACCTGACTGTGTCCCCTCTGTGTGCCAACACATAGGAACCGTTGCTCGGTAGCAGACCGCAACTGCAGCTTTCTCCTACAGCATTCTCATTGGCGCTTGCCCTGCAGGGTATTTGATTGTGGCAAACTCTCTCTGATGACTCCTGACAAGGAGCTCCAACATAGCAAAAAGCCTCCTTCGCCATGGATTCCTACCGCTCTTTTTGGAATTCTAAAACGCAGAGCACCAAGTGGGTGGAAGGGGAGGATCAGGATGTGTACGAAGTGGAATCTCGGATCCCCCTTCCCCGACCTTTTCCGATCTACAGCACCTTGACCGAGAAGAATGCCGTCTTGGTCCAGACGCACATCTCTCATGTCAATCACAGGACAAATGGTCACCTACTTAAAGTCATCTCCAGAATCTCTCTGCCCACACCTCCCTACACAGTAAGTTGATGCACCTTCGGAAACTATCGCATGAGAGGTGCTGATGAATATTTTACCAACCTACAGCTTCTTTGATTAACTAAATATCATCACACGTAAGGTGTTGGAAGGCTTGTGTGACAAGGCACCCTCACCACTTCCTGGTTTGCATAATGTCCCAAAAAGACCTTTGCTCTCGGAGATAATGCAAAGCTGTGAAGAGTAATTGGGGAATGGCTGTGATATGATGACACGTGTCACCTGATTATATAATATAATAGGATATTATTTCCTTGTGACATTTTTTAACTGAGGTCACTTAATAGTCAGGTACAACTGCACGAGAACTGCATCAAAATGATATGCTATTACACACATAATGCTCAGTGGTGAGGTGTTAGGTCAGACATATAGTACTGCTGATTTAGATGCTCTGTTTAGCTCCATTGTGATCCTGCCCATTGCTTTACTAGCATTTAATATTCTGGTCGAATAGCCAACTTAATCTACGTCTTTGAATTTTTTTTATGTCCTTAGTTGGAGCATGCCCGCATTACCCAGACGGAGCTCTTGCGGGAGTCTTTCCGGCACAACCAGGAGATCAGCGAACTGCTACAGAAGCAGGAGGAGCTCCAGGACCGTCTGTCCGAGGAGGCCCGGGCACGCGAGCAGTTGACTTTGGAACTACACCGAGCTGAGGGTGAGCTTTACTAAGAGCGACACTGTTGCATCAGACACAAGCTGACCCAAGAACCCGATTGGTGCCTATTTCCAACCAAACTTTAAGGACCACATCTAAATGTTAAAGCAAAACCCAGAACGGTCATATGAGTTGTTGTTGTTAGTGAGTGATCCTATCAGTTGTCTGAAAAGGAGAGTGAAGAAAAGTGGAGACCACCTGTGCTGTTAGCTGGAAGAAACTATTTTGCTGTCTTGCTGGGTAGCAGCTAGCTTGACAACTCACCCTTGTCAGAGACAGCTGGTCCTCTGGGGACAACTGTTGCATACATACACCAGCAACAAGACCACTCTCTTTATCAAAAAGAACCACAAGGAACTTTCTGGCTTTTTGGGAACGCTGAATAAGGGTGAGACCATTCCTTTTCTCATCTTTGTTTGACTTGAGAAATCTCATGTTTGTTTTTTGTGCAATCCTATGCAGGTTATAGCTGGCTAAAATGTGTAGCTATACACCACAAAACAACGACACCATGTGGGGAGGGCTTCAACAATGAATCAATTAAATAGATTAGAAAAAAAGCATTGATGTACAAAAGTATTTACTGTTGCTTTGTATATTCGTTTGAGTGTTACTAAAAATTGATCAAATCTGGACCACGGAATGTCCAGATCTTTAAGTAAGCAGACATAGTTTCCGCACGGAAATAGAGCGGTTGTGTGTGGGTGCCGTGATTTGTGTGGTGGTGAACAGCAAACTGTTTTTAATAGTTTTTTTTATTACTGTTAAGAGTACAATTTCAATGTTAACCGTGCATTTATGAAAAAAAAAGGTTCTGAACTTTTTTCCCTAAAATATGAATTGAGGTAGTTAAGTGTGTTTTATTCGAACAGACTAATCGATAGATTACTCTATTACTAAATAACGTCAGCTGCAGCCCATACGCAGTGGCAAACGCTTGCATGGAGCATTAAGTGCATGCAATTGTTATACTGTTGCAAGTACATTTTCATTTAGATACTACAATGGTTTATGGACCTAAATGTTTTGATGGCTGAAAATCAGGAATATCACATGATTAATGTGTTTGGACAATTGTGTATCCTGGAGAGAACCCTCCTTAGGCAAACTACATCGTGTTGGTTCCTGCTCAGTCAGCGACGTTTACCTTCTGTCTCGCTGGTAACCACACAGAATGCAACTATTGACATTTTAGCATTTCAATCTAGTCTCCTGGCCTTACACCTAGTATTCCTGTATCTATGACCCAAATGCCATCCTGGAGCATAGTGCTTGCTGACCTGTGCAGTTATGAAGCATTTCATTGTGTTTCCATCTCAGTCCTGTTCTACTCGTCAAGCAAAATGGGTCAGACATTCTCACTTGTGTTCAATTATACAGTAGGAATGTGTTTGTGCTTGCTACGGTCATATTGTTGAGCTTTTTGGCTGATGTGTGTCACAACACCACTCATGCACAAGCGTTACAAAAACAACCGAAACGGTCCATGGCTGAGTTTTGATAATTAAAGTATGTATTTCTGCATTTTTAAGTTAAAGTTAAAGTACCAATTATTGTCACACACACACTAGGTGTGGTGAAATTTTTCCTCTGCATTTGACCCATCCCCCCGTTCACCCCCTGGGAGGGGAGTAGTGAGCAGCAGCGTTGGCCGCGCTCGGGAATCATTTTGGTGATTTAACCCCCAATTCCAACCCTTGATGCTGAGTGTCAAGCAGGGAGGTACTGGGTCCCATTTCTATAGTCTTTGGTATGACTCGGCCGGGTTTGAACTCACAACCTACCGATCTCAGGGCGGACACTCTAACCACTAGGCCACTGTTGTCCATGCGCAGATGTGATTGACGGATACACTGGTGAACGAGCCACCTTGGAGGAGCAGTTACGTCAGAAGGAAGCGCTTCAGCTGAGCCTGGAGCAAGAGCTACAGGTAGAAGTGTTTATCATCATGGTTGTAATTTGCCGACATTGCAACCCTAAACTAACCACTTCTTCTTTCTTTTTTTTTAAAAATGTAGGTTACGGGCAGTCGTCTGCAGGAGTTGGAGCAGGAGAAGCTTCAAATGCAGGAGGAGCGGGAGCTGACGTCCCGGCAACAAGACGCCATGAGAGAGGACTCAGGACCCCGTGAGCTTTGTACGTATCCCAGAATTCCTTTAAGAAACAGTATACTCTATATCAGGGGTTCTTAACCTTTTTGACTTCAGGGCCCAACTTTTTCACTACAAAGGGGACCTGGGCCCACTCAAATGTTAACTCTGAATTATTAATCTTACTCTTCATTTTAATTGTATTTACCAATTACTTCTAACCTACTTACAGTTTGCAACCTTGTCAAATGATATAAAACTAACACATAAATCTTAGGCTTAGTTTGGCGGATTAAAAAAATAAGTACTAACCAAATATCCTGCATAAGAAGGGACTCATAAATGACTGCCAAAAAGTGCATTTACATACAATTTTGTTTTGCTAAGACAAATAAACAAAAGTAATAATGAAAATCTTCCTTTAACTAAACTGTCAAAATAAAAAACGTGCAAATAAAAATACAGCTTCATCACTTTGGTCATAATTTTTGCGTTTAAGAAACTTGCACTTTTTGGGGGATTTTTTTTTCATTCACAATCATTATGAGAGACAAGAACACGTCTTTTTATTTTATTTTTTTTAAAAAGATGAAAAACTCTTGAAAGATGCGGGCGGCTAATGGGAGTCATCGTTGCCTACAAAGCCCTTTAAAACAACTTAAAACCCTCCGGCAATGTTTCATATACACACTGCAAGTGTATATATAATGTAGTAAAGGACACATTTGTAACAATATGTAATATGTTCAATATTTACTGTATTTTGATCATTTTAATAATTTTCGGACTGATTTATTCCACGTATTGATTTCTGTTTCCATAGCAGCGCACGGATCAAACACTAGTGTGTTTTCTAATCATGGCAGACATGGTAACAGACAACGAAGATGACTATTTTTGAACAAATGAGATTTACAACCTTAAACTTTTAAAGCTAAATATACTGCTGCTTATAGAAGCGAGCACATAGGAAGAGTGAGACATTGGAGCAGCCGAAAGCCAGGAGAGGGGGATGAAAGCGATTTTGATGCCATAAATGTGGAACTCTGAGACAAGTTATTTCGACATAAATGGATTGCTTACCCAAAATCAACAGGAAACATCCCCAGCGTGCCGGACCAGACAAACAACTGTCCATCGAGTGAGTCACTTTAATATCGATCCTGATACACGCAGCTTGTCATGCGTGTTAGTACAACTACAGTACATACGCTGGCTGGCTAGCTCAGCTGTGTACAAACAAAACATGAAATGTGGGCTAATACTTTACAGATACTGTAATATGATTTTTCATGTTTTTCAGTCAGTACAAATTAGTGTCGTATTGAAGTGTTGTGCATTACAAACTCAAACTTGTTTCGTGTTGTTGTGAAAGCTAGCTTATTTTTTGCCGTAGCTAGCTTTTACGGCTATTACCGAAGCACGTCGATGTGTTACTACGATAGAAAAATAGTTCCTCAGTGTTCGCTTTTACAATAAGAATGTCTCTACAGCTTGATTATTATACAGGTTACGGAACATAAATGAAGTATGGTTGACGGTTTTTGATTGCATTTTTAAAGTGATTTAGAGGTAGAGTTAATTACTCTCATTAGCTGAATTGCTAGCCACCTAGAACAAGACAAGTGTTATGTTAGAAAGCGAAAAAAGCAAAAACCCTTTGTCTTCTTGTCTCTCATAATGATTGTGAATGATAGAACGACAAAATTCCTGAAAAAAAGTGCAGTTCCCTCTCAAGCCCCAGACGTCTTCTGTTTGTTTGATATTGTCATTACTGCCACAAGTGGTGAAAACGTGTATTACAGCTAAGTACCACAGCGGCCCATACGGACCACAGTTGAGAAACAGATATTTTTTAGAGGGTGCTCGTGGCCCTATGGTTAAGAAACATTGCTGTATATGAGTTTTATGTGTGAATTATGCCCATATAATCAAAATTGACACGATTTGGATAAAAAGCTATTCAAACCTCATATTTGTATATCCTCATTTTGTATGATCAATGTACCGTTATTTCAATTGTTTAAATTTTATGTTTTATAATAATTGCAACAGAGACCAATAAACTGTAATTTATAAGTATATTTGATGTAACTTGCTACCTGTATTTGGGCAACAAAACCTAAATTCACAGGTTGGAACATAGAAGCAGTTAATTTTGCACTATAACCTGTCTTTTTATCAAACAAGGTATCCCGTACTATCATTATAAAGGTGAGTCTTTGGCATTTTTGGGTCAGGGCTATTTAAGAAACACCCTGCTTTCACGCTTTTTGCTTCTCCATCCTTTGATAACCAACCGTACAGCAACATTGTCACTTTTCTGCCATCTTTTCTTTTCATGACAAAAACAAGAGCATGTTCAACTCCTGTGCTTTCCTTCCTGTAGGCCTAGTTGAAGCTGCAATGGTTGCAGCACCTGAAGCAGGTGTGTGCACATCGAGCATGGCTCAGCCCTCCTTTTCTATGTTCTTTCCAAGTGTCTAGCCGAGTGACATGATATATATCTGTAACCCTAATCCAGTGACATCACCGACAAAGCTTGCTTGTATTTTTGGGCTCACAATTTTACTCAAATCACTAACCTTTGCTTCTGCTTTTTTTTTTTTTGCTTTTGACTGATTTTATCCTGGTATCTTTTTGATTAGCCCTCATTGTAGCATGATGGAATAATTGCAGCAACCGGCTTTCACATGTAGCCATCACTTTCTGTTTGTCAATTATCCGCATTTATTTATTTACCCTGTCTGATGTATTGATTATTTGTGCGAATGAGGTGATTGGCTGTTTAGGAAGCCCCTCCTTTCCATCCCTGTCTACTGGGCATGGATATTGCAATGTCTGGACTGTCATTCACACATTGTCACGCTGTTCTTGCGGTGTTTGATCCTGGGTGAAACAATGGGAGTTGGTCCATGGTGGCAGCGGAAGGGGCATCGTGTTCGGAGGTTCATCTTGGACAGCTGAATGGGATGGTGGACAAATCTGAGCATAGAGTTGATTAACTGTATTAGGCACTATTTAGGCCTATGTTTAATTATTTTCTAATTGGTCCACATGAAAATGCATTCCTGTACTGTCAATGCATGCCAGAACAACAGGTGGCAATCTGGCCTTGATCCATGAGACCATTTCAATAATCAGAAGAAAGTAGTACAGTCATCCCGTGCCACATCACACTTCAAAGTTTGTAGATGTACTCTATCACACATTTAATTTAAATAATTTCTTAAGCACGTTAAATGTATTTTTGGCCTAAATTAAGTATTTTCATGTGTAAATATGGCAAAATGAACTAAAAATATCAATACTACAGTAGTACACCTCGCCACGCAGCGCTTCAAATATTGCGGCTTCACCACATTTTTTGGGATATAACAATATTTTTTTAAACATACTCTACATTTTTGGTCCCAGAGTATTTTCAAGCATAAAATATCTAAATAAACTACAAATATTAATACTACAGTGGTATTGGCCACTGGATGACACCAAACCAATCAGAGTGCTGTTCAGTATCGTGGCCACTGATTGTATCTGCAGTTCCATTTTTGTTGGCCCGCAGAATATTATCAAAATTAAATGAAACCAATAAAAATGTACAAACCCCGTTTCCATATGAGTTGGGAAATTGTATTGGATGTAAATATAAACGGAATACAATGATTTGCAAATCCTTTTCAACCCATATTCAATTGAATGCACTTTAAAGACAAGATATTTGATGTACAAACTCATAAACTTTTTTTATTTTTTGCAAATAATAATGAACTTAGAATTTCATGGCTGCAACACGTGCCAAAGTAGTTGGGAAAGGGCATGTTCACCACTGTGTTACATGGCCTTTCCTTTTAACAACACTCAGTAAACGTTTGGGAACTGAGGAGACACATTTTCCCTAAATTCCTTGAAATAGCTGGTTGAGAAAGGTTTTTCTTAAACTGTTGGTAAATGGTAAATGGTAAAAGGGTTGTACTTGTATAGCGCTTTTCTACCTTTTTTAAGGAACTCAAAGCGCTTTGACACTATTTCCACATTCACCCATTCACACACACACACTGCTCAACAATTTGCTCACGCATTTGTTGACAAAGTGGTGAACATCAAATATGTTGTCTTTGTAGCATATTCAACTGAATATGGGTTGAAAATGATTTGCAAATCATTGTATTCCGTTTATTTTTACATCTAACACAATTTCCCAACTCATATGGAAACGGGGTTTGTAGGAAAAAAGATCTAATGAAGAACTGACATTTTCATACTAAAATAACTAACGATAATACACTTTGTCACCTATAACGCAAAGCTAACACAAAGTTTTACCTTTAAATATACATATATAATAAAATGTTTTTAGAATTTTTAAGTATGTTGCCCTTAGGGGAAAATTTCTGACACCCCTGCTATAATGGCAAGTGTAAAGGTAACTGAGTGTTATTCATGTCAATAGGGGCTGCATAATGTTAAAACATGTATTTAAAAGATTGTAAACATTTTCCTATGCTTGAACTATGAAAATGTGTAAATATTAATTCATATTTTGCGGAAATTCATTGACCATGGTCAGACCTGTAACCAATTAACAGTGATAAACAAGGTATTACTGTACATGGAAAAGACATAATGGTAACAAAGGCAAATTATTATATTTTGTAAATGTTGATGAGAACCATTTACAGCTCAGATTCTTCAATAGCATCCCATTCATCTGCAAAGACATTCATTGTACATCAAAATATAACACTCAATGTCCAAGCAGTAACACCAATGTCCTCCTGCTTCTGCCTAGATCTGCTGGAGGAGGCAGAGAAGCTAATGAAAGAGAAGGTGGAGGTGCAGCGCCAGGCAGAGAAGGAGAGTGCCGACCTCCTGAAGCAGATAAAGCTGCTGGAAGCCGAGCTGGAGGAGCAGGTCAACAGGGTGATCGAGCTCGAGCATGCTCGCAAGGCCGAGACTGGAGACCTCCAGCAGCAGATCCAGGCCCTGGAGAAACAGCTGGACAAGAACAGGAGGTTCTTGGATGTAAGAAACACAAATTGGATAATTGTAAGGGACATTATGTGCACAGTGTTCGTAATCTTCTTTTTCTGGTGTTTAGGAACAAGCTGTGGACCGCGAACATGAGAGGGACGTCTTCCAGAATGAGATCCACAAACTGGAGCAGCAGCTTAAAAACCCACTGAAGCTTCAGAATGGCTCAGAACAAAGAAGCCAAGAGGTAACACTTTTTTATTTTTTTGCTAGGTGTTAACGGGGATGCTTGTGTTGAGCATATGACACCGCACAGATCTGGGCACAATAAACAATAGAGGCGATAGATTTACAGTACCTGCGCTTCCTTGAAAGCGACACCAAACTTGTTGACGTGGCAGGAAAGTGGGATGAATGCCTCTGCTGTTAAAGAGTATGCTAATGTTTCCAAAGTAGCTTGTATTCAAATGCTGCTTGGTGTGAAATTGGCAATGCAAAACCTTTTATTGGATGCCATAAAAGTCAGTAAGGAGTGAAAATTCTTCCTGAGAAGCAATAATAGTGTTGGGCTACTTGATAGCTGGTCTGTTAGGATTAGTGAGGCTCAAACATGGATTGATTGGATTGAGGAGTACAGGAAAAAGCAGATCATTGTCGGATATGGTAACCTAACACTAACTTAGGAAGTAATGGTGGCATTTTGGGAATGGTTCTACTGATTTATTGCCAAGAAGCCTAAATGGCGTCTGCATTGTTGGTTTATCTGTGATTATCCAGAGCTCATTTTCCCGCATCAGACCTTACAGCAAAGTCATATTTTGACTAGAGCTACTCAGATTTTACTATTAACTGTGATTAAAAATGTCATAATTATTTAAGCGCAAAAGGCTCCACTATACCGTGTGTTTCAGTCCTCCTAACTCACTACAAACAGACATTATGATGGTAGGTTATTTTCGGCACAACCTGCATGGAACAAAAACACACGTTTACACGCACCTATCAAGAGATAAATAATGATAAATGGGTTATACTTGTATAGCGCTTTTCTACCTTCAAGGTACTCAAAGCGCTTTGACAGTATTTCCACATTCACCCATTCACACACATTCACACACTGATGGCGGGAGCTGCCATGCAAGGCGCTAACCAGCAGCCATCAGGAGCAAGGGTGAAGTGTCTTGCCCAAGGACACACGCTAGTATGCTACATTAACTTAAATGTTTTTTGTTTTGTCGTTTGTTTTGTCGCATGGTGCAGTTGTTTGCTTTTGTGGTTGTACGTAGAAATAGCACCGCTGTGGTGTCTGCAGGTTGCATCAGCTCTTTCTACCTAATGTTTCCTATGTCTTTTGTGTTCTTTGATATATCCCTCCTGTTTCCGTATGTTTTGCCTTGTTCTTTGTGGACTTTTTGTGCCTGCATTGCACCAACATGATTTTGTTGTGCACTTGAAAGAGTGGCAGAAAATGGCAATATCTTCTGAGATTTCAATCGTTTTACAATTGAGCCGTGTGTCAAAAAATTTCACTTGTGGCTCAATAAGGTTGGTCTAAGTGGTAGAATAACAAAGCAGCAAACTGTTTTTACTCAAAAAGAAGCTGAAGTTGGCAATGCGGGACCATTTTGAATATTTACAAAATAAGCAGGGAGTCATTAATGACGATGGCTCACACTCTTAATACATCCAAATTTGGTGCAGCTTTACATGCCAAAGTAAAGGTAAAATGTAATAGGACAGTTCAATTATGTTTGTGGCAAGTTACTTCATGAAAAATGTAGTTAAATATAAAAGTGTCATTTAAAGTCAGTAGCCTAGCATTGAGTCAGTTCGGTGTGAACAAACCATAACATGTACAAACCCCGTTTCCATATGAGTTGGGGAATTGTGTTAGATGTAAATATAAACGGAATACAATGATTTGCAAATCATTTTCAACCCATATTCAGTTGAATATGCTACAAAAACAACATATTTGATGTTCAAACTGATTAACTTTTTTTTTTGTGCAAATAATCATTAACTTTAGAATTTGATGCCAGCAACACGTGACAAAGAAGTTGGGAAAGGTGGCAATAAATACTGATAAAGTTGAGGAATGCTCATCAAACACTTATTTGGAACATCCCACAGGTGAACGGGCAAATTGGGAACAGGTGGGTGCCATGATTGGGTATAAAAGTAGATTCCATGAAATGCTCAGTCATTCACAAACAAGGATGGGGCAAGGGTCACCACTTTGTCAACAAATGCGTGAGCGAATTGTTGAACAGTTTAAGAAAATCCTTTCTCAACCAGCTATTGCAAGGAATTTAGGGATTTCACCATCTACGGTCCGTAATATCATCAAAGGGTTCAGAGAATCTGGAGAAATCACTGAACGTAAGCAGCTAAGCCCGTGACCTTCGATCCCTCAGGCTGTACTGCATCAACAAGCGACATCAGTGTGTAAAGGATATCACCACATGGGCTCAGGAACACTTCAGAAAACCACTGTCAGTAACTACAGTTGGTCGCTACATCTGTAAGTGCAAGTTAAAACTCTCCTATGCAAGGCGAAAACCGTTTATCAACAACACCCAGAAACACAGTCGGCTTCGCTGGGTCTGAGCTCATCAAAGATGGACTGATACAAAGTGGAAAAGTGTTCTGTGGTCTGACGAGTCCACATTTCAAATTGTTTTTGGAAATTGTGGACGTCGTATCCTCCGGACCAAAGAGGAAAAGAACCCTCCGGATTGTAATAGGCGCAAAGTTGAAAAGCCAGCATCTGTGATGGTATGGGGGTGTATTAGTGCCCAAGACATGGGTAACTTACACATCTGTGAAGGCGCCATTAATGCTGAAAGGTACATACAGGTTTTGGAGCAACATATGTTGCCATCCAAGCAACGTTACCATGGACACCCCTGCTTATTTCAGCAAGACAATGCCAAGCCACGTGTTACATGAACGTGGCTTCATAGTAAAAGAGTGCGGGTACTAGACTGGCCTGCCTGTAGTCCAGACCTGTCTCCCATTGAAAATGTGTGGCGCATTATGAAGCCTAAAATACCACAACGGAGACACCCAGACTGTTGAACAACTTAAGCTGTACATCAAGCAAGAATGGGAAATAATTATACTTGAGAAGCTTAAAAAATGTGTCTCCTCAGTTCCCAAACGTTTACTGAGTGTTGTTAAAAGGAAAGGCCATGTAACACAGTGGTGAACATGCCCTTTCCCAACTACTTTGGCACGTGTTGCAGCCATGAAATTCTAAGATAATTATTATTTGCAAAAAAAAAATAAAGTTTATGAGTTTGAACATCAAATATCTTGTCTTTGTAGTGCATTCAATTGAATATGGGTTGAAAATGATTTGCAAATCATTGTATTCCGTTTATATTTACATCTAACACAATTTCCCAACTCATATGGAAACGGGGTTTGTACTCCTGTCAATGGCTTTTTTTCAGTGACCATTTAATGTTAGATAGCTTCATTCTTCCTGTATGTGTTGATATACTATTGGCATTGTAAGTTCATGGAGCAAGTGTAAATCACTAACATAACATCAGACGCTATACAATGGGATCTAATTATGTGCATTCCAATTATTAACACAGCATAAAATAGATGATTAGAAATGAATTTATAGGCATGGATGACAATAACACTTGACCCCTGAAGGAAAAAAATTAAGTTAACCTTAGTCTTCTACTAATATTATAATTATTAATTAATGTGTATGTTATTAATTATACTTTTTCTTTATATGTGATTTAATCACAGTTATAACCGACTGTAATAAATATTACTTTAAAATGTTAAGGAATGTCTGTGTTTTTATAAATGTTTTCTTGTGAAATTTATCAATGCATAATAATTGTGGTAATCGTAAAACCATGATTATTACTCAGAATATTATTCTATCATCGTTGCGTACCTAATTTTGACAAAAAATAATTCCCTTTCTACTCTTGTCCCCTTGAACAAGCCAGTTAATGTTTAACAGTCAGTCACGTGTGCTTCACAGCTGCTAAAACTTTTAAATTAAATTTTAACTTTGGTAAATGAGTGCAATGTGCTAAGTGAAGAACTTGGTACACAGTTACACACACCTAGAGTATTGGTTTAGGTAGGTATATTTCATTTCATGACAATTCGGCATACTGACCATACAGACTAATCAGAATACAATTTATTTAATTTCCACAGGCGCATTCCTGCAGTTATTACTTATTTTTAAACCTGAAAGTGCTTCTTTTCTTCCTGTGCTTCCTCCTCAAGCGGGTCACCTCTCTCCCTTTTTGCCTATGCACTCTCCGCTCCTTCATCTCTTCCTGCTTTTTCTCTCTCCTTGGCCTTTGCAGGGGGACGAAGTAAGCGTAAAGGTACTGCTTCTAGCTACACGTAGAACCACTTGTTTGCCATCCTCCCTTTCCCACCACCACTGGAGACCTACTAGTGCATTACAGTATTCCCAACCCTTCTCTTACAAACTCATGAAAATGTTTGTCTTTTTCTCTTCCCCTTTCTTTGTTGCACTGTAAACATCAACAATATTTCCAAAATATAGTTTTAAGACTTTTAGTGAGTCCTACGCCGTTTTAATGCTAATGAGCTGCGTTTGTCCATACGTGTCTCCGACATAGTGTGTGTCTCCTAAATGTGCTAGTGTGCACTTATCCACTTTTTACATACACACTCTAACTCTGCACTTGTCCAACATAATAGATGCCATATATTGCATACAACTAGGGATAGGTACCGAAACCTCGTTCCATAATAGCGATGATAGCTTCTTTTTTCTGTCTGGTTACTAGCGGTGCCTCATTTCGCTGCTAAATGAATGCAGACTCAGCCAACTGCAACAAGTGCTTTAGCGGCGATATCGTGCAAGTAACGTATTGTAATTAATGTAGCGTCCTGACAGAAGCACACAGGCTGACGCTCTTTTAAAGGGATCATTATGATTTTTTCCCCCTACCTTTTAAAACACTTTCTTGTGGTCTACATAACATGTAATGGTGGTTCATTGGGCAAATTTTTGCATGGATTAGATTTTACAGACCAATTTCAGGCTGCTCTCTGACCGACTCTTCAGTATGCGCCGTTTTGTGGGCGGTCTTATTTACATGCCTCCACTTCGACAACGTCTTCTCCCCGTCATCTTTGTTGTCGTTTTTTGCGCTTCCATAGCAAGTGTACTGACAGATTAAGTTCGAACTATATGCTACTTTGTATGAGAGATGGCAACAGCATTGGATGCATGTACAAGCCAGTTTTCCCCACAACCAGAGGATAGCGGAAAAGAAGGAGCTTATTGACTACACCATCAGCCTACAATGGTGGACTCCCGCAGAGCACTTTGGTATTCCCTACCATATATGGGTTATCCACTGGCGGCACCAATGGGGCAAATTCTAAACGGCTCGTTTTCCGTAAGAATGAAGGAGGGCAAGATTGTTTTATAAATATCGCCGCAATGCCTTCACGGTTAGATTTCAAATTGTCGGGACCTATACAGATCCCAATTACTCAACAGCAGGTACCAATAGGTAAAAAAAGTTGGTTTTGCATAATAGGGCCCATTCAAAACTGAGCTAACATGTCAAAAACATCCCTTTTAACACTGCTAGCAGCACTAGCCAGTAATTGCATCAACAATACAGCACTTTTTATCATGCACAAAGGACAGATGCCTTCACAAACTCCAGGAATTATGAGCATCAAAAATTACATAAGCAAGTCATTTTTATACAATGTCCATGTTTTGTATTGCTACAATAATTATGAAAATTTGTTGTGGATTTTATTTCTTATTTTTCAAATGTATTTCTTATCTTTTTTTTTTATAGAATTTAAGTATTTAAATGATAAGTCTGTTCAACTAGAATGTACAAACAATAAGGTCCTGGTTGATGCAAGGACACTTGGTTGGGTTTTCTCCTAAGTTAACTAAACAACCTGCTCTGTAGATCCATTTCATACATCACTTTTTAAATAATTTTATGGATTCTTCTTTTTGGTGTTGTCAACCCTAACAGCCCTGCTCCCTACCTGTGAGATACCTTCTTCCTTTTTTTGACCGGTGGATCAATCACCTGTCCCCTTGCTTCATGTACTGCTGTGTAGTTCGTCGCCCTGAATGAACGCTCTCTCTCCCCCACGTAGCTCCTTGCACTTCTTTCCACCCTCCCTCCCTCCTTCCTTTCTCAGGTGGATCAGCTGACCTCCCAGCTAGCGTGTATGTGTATGTGCCGGCTACACTGTAGCAAGCGGTATCTGTAAGCAATTGTATTTAAACGACCCTCTTTTCTATTTCTCTTGCTTTGCGTTCTACTACCAGGTGGAGCATCTGACCAGTCAGCTTAAGGAGAAGGCAGACTGGTGCAGTGAGCTGCTGCTCAGCTCCGAGCAGCTGCGTCGTGAGCTGGGAGAGCGCGACCAGGAGATTGACAGGCTGGAGAGCCGCATTCGCGAGCTGGAGCAGGCCCTGCTGACCAGCGCCGAGTCCCTGGAGAAGGTTAGGAAAGGGGCCAGGGGGTGATAAAAGACAGAGAGAGAGATTGATAGCAGAGATGACTAGTGAGTGGGAAGCGTAGTGGATGTGCAGCATGGTAGAAGGTCTGTGTGTGTGTTAGAGCATGGAGAATGATTTAGAGGCGCTTTAGGAGGTGGGAGGGGCTTCACAGAGCCAGAGAACAATGTGTCGGGGTGTCATGACGACACTGATCTATGCTTAGCAACCATTGTCAGCCAGTGCCTCTGTTGCGCTGCTATTGGTGTATAAAAAGCGTTTTAGGAAAGGCCCCTAATAAAAACATTGACTCCCGCTTATTCCAATAAGTCATAAACGCCTCTTTTCAATTTTACGGCCGAGCTTCCTATTGACACTGGGTGCATGGTTTCTAAGTTGGGTCATGTCAAAAAACATTAGCAGTAAATGAGCTGTTTGCAACTTTTACATAGATGCTTGGAGGCCGTATTAAACATAATATCACGCCTCATACGGGTTTCAGCACTAATGACGTAAACTATGTCAGCACGTAACACGCGCAATAGATTTGTGTGTTGTTAGCTAATAATATTAGTTTGCTGATTTTGGCTATCATCAAACGTATAGCATCGCATACTGTAACAACAACATGACTCCAAATTGTATGTTGCTTCTTTGGGACTGCTTTTGTGCATTTTTTTATTCAATATAATTACTAATTGTGAAGAATATAGACACTTTAAAATATGTATGTTCTGTTAAACCACTAATGGTAACAAGCTAGCCAATGGTTTTCTTCCTATAATTTTTGGATTACAAATCTAACTTTGAGGAAGTTGAAATCAGCCCATTTAAAGATTTTTGGGGGGAGTTTTGTCTATTATTCACAATCTTTATGTAAGACAAGAACACAGGTTTTTCTTTTTTTATGATTTTTAAAGGCCTACTGAAATGAGATTTTCTTATTTAAACGGGGATAGCAGATCCATTCTATGTGTCATACTTGATCATTTCGCGATATTGCCATATTTTTGCTGAAAGGATTTAGTAGAGAACATCAACGATAAAGTTCGCAACTTTTGGTCGCTGATAAAAAAAGCCTTGCCTGTACCGGAAGTAGCGTGACGTCACAGGTTGAAATGCTCCTCACATTTCCCCATTGTTTACACCAGCAGCGAGAGCGATTCGGACCGAGAAAGCGACGATTACCCCATTAATTTGAGCGAGAATGAAAGATTTGTGGATGAGGAACGTGAGAGTGAAGGACTAGAGTGCAGCGCAGGACGCACCTTTTTTCGGTCTGACCGTAACTTAGGTACAAGCTGGCTCATTGGATTCCACACTCTCTCCTTTTTCTATTTTGGATCACAGATTTGTATTTTAAACCACCTCGGATACTATATCCTCTTGAAAATGAGAGTCGAGAATGCGAAATGGACATTCACAGTGACTTTTATCTCCACGACAATACATCGGTGAAGCACTTTAGCTTCGGAGCTAACGTGATAGCATCGTGCTTAACTGCGGATAGAAACAGAAGAAATAAACCCCTGACTGGAAGGATAGACAGAAGATCAACAATACTATTTTTACTTCTACTATCAGGAGACACCGAACCAAACCCTGGACCTGTAACCACACGGTTAATGCTGTCCAGCCTGGCGAAGCCTAGCAATGCTGTTGCTAATGACGCCATTGAAGCTAATTTAGCTACGGGACCTCGACAGAGCTATGCTAAAAACATTAGCTCTCCACCTACGCCAGCCCTCATCTGCTCATCACCACCCGTGCTCACCTGCGTTCCAGCGATCGACGGCGCGACGAAGGACTTCACCCTATCATCGGTGCGGTCGGCGGCTAGCGTCGGATAGCGCGTCTGCTATCCGACTCAAAGTCCTCCTGGTTGTGTTGCTGTAGCCAGCCGCTAATACACCGATCCCACCTACAGCTTTCTTCTTTGCTGTCTTCATTGTCCATTAAACAAATTGCAAAAGATTCACCAACACAGATGTCCAGAATACTGTGGAATTATGTGATGAAAACAGACGACTTAAGCTGGCCACCGTGCTATTCCAAAATGTCTGCTTCAACCCGTGACATCACGCGCAAACGTCATCATACCGAGAAGTTTTCAGCCGAATATTTCCCGGGAAATTTAAAATTGCACTTTATAAGTTAACCCGGCCGTATTGGCATGTGTTGCAATGTTAAGATTTCATCATTGATATATAAACTATCAGACTGCGTGGTCGGTAGTAGTGGGTTTCAGTAGGCATTTAAATCGCAAATAAACATTAGCAAAAGTCAGCTAACAGAGCCAATGGGAGTCGCTCTATTTACCCTATACAGCACTCAATAAAACATTTAAACACCTCCATCAACGTTTTATTTACAAGCTGTAAGTATATATGTAATGTAGTAACAGGCACATTTATAATAACATGTAATATTGTATTACGTATTTTGCTCATTTTAATCATAGACTAACATATTAATTTCATAGACGTATCGCAACATTTGCTTTTCCTTTCAACAACAACAAACCTACTACTCACGGCATACTTCTTAAGACTTCTTAGGACGTGCTGTTTCGTAGGCAGTCCTATTTACGTGGCTCCACTTCGACTAGGTTTTTTTCCCCCGCACCAGTCATGTTACAGTTTTTATCGCTTCTATAGCGAGTCTACTGACAGATATAAGTTAGACCTACATTCTACTTTGTAATAGAAATGGCAACAGCGAAGGATGTACAGTATGTGCATGTACGAGGCAGTCTGCTCCACAAAAAGAGGATTGAGAAAAAGGAGCCTATTGACTACAGTCAATAGGCTCCTTCCTCAATGGCGAACTCACACAAAGCTCTTTGGGTAAATTTCTACCATATATGGGGATATCCGCTGATGTCACACTGGGTAACTAGTCAGCATCCCGCAGCTTTATTTACCTCATGCGCTTTCAAGTGTTGGCTTTTGAAACTCATGCATGTTACACCTGTTTTATTGCTGTTTTCGTTGAACTCAGCGGTGCTATTAATGCGGCAGTGTTTCCCATATAGACAGAATAGCCCCATAGACAGAACACGACCGCTGCGTGTGGCCCCGCAATTAGTGGTGGGGCTGGGGGCCCGTTTTGCATGAAGAAGTGCATGTGAAATGTCAATGATTAACGGGGCACTTCATGTGAAATGTTACCACAAAAGTATTCCATACTGGCTTTTTTGCACAGCAAAAGTTCTTGTTTTGTCAGGCAGAGGTATTGTGTTCAAATCCCAGTCGGAAATTATTTTGGATGGTTTATAAATGTATGTTAAAATGTAATTTTGCCTTAAAAAAATCTATTATTGACCAATTTTTTTCCAGTAATTTAGTTTTATACAAAACATGCATCAAATTAAATTAAAGTTTGATTAAAAAAGTCAGAATAGTTTCACATAAATAAAATGTGTGAAACAAATTGTAATGGGTAGGGTGGGCCTCCAAATCAAATTCTGCCTAGGGCCACCATTTAGCCTGGGGCAGCCCACCATTCATTTATTTTTGACAGATGGCTACGTATATATTCTACGTATGTACTAATGGCGTTGCTGAAGTGGCTGCTGGTTGCATTAGCTTTGTGGCCTTTTATGTTTTTTAATGTGCTCTGTCTTCTTTAATGTTTCCTATAGTTTTCATGTGTTTTTTACTTTATTTTTTGTAGACGTGTTGTATCTGCACTGCAACCAAACAATTCTCCCATTGTGGGATAATCAAAGCTAGGCCATTCCTGTAATGCCCTCCTCACTCATAAACACATTGTAACGGGCTGAATCCAGTTCATCGTTATAACTCCATTTAGAAGATGGCATCCACACTCAGCTTGTTGCTGCGTCATGGCCAGTTACGCCAATAAGATGATCCACCACTCCCTTGCTCACCAACAAACTTAATACTGTTGAAAAGTCCTGTCTGTCTGACATCTCTCATTAGCCTGCATGTGTGTTAAATAAGAAAATAGACTAATGTGCTTTGTTGTTGTGTATCAAAGGATGACCAAAATAGAAGCGAAACATCCATCGCCAACGCAACGCACACCACATTGGAGGCTCAGTTGCAAACTGAAAGAGAAGCGTTGGAGCGAAAAGAGAAGGAGGTACAGTAGTGTTCCCTCTGCACCTTTTATCGTTCTCCTTGTAGATCCGATTAGTTTGTGGAATCTCACGGCGCCAATTTCGACTTCAGCGACTTTCCTTTTCTCTTGTCGTCTCAGATCTGTAACCTGGAGGAGCAGCTGGAGCAGTTCAGAGAGGAGCTGGAGAACAAGAACGAGGAGGTGCAGCAGCTTCACATGCAGCTGGAGATCCAGAAGAAGGAGATCAGCAGCCAACAGCAGTACCTGGAAACGAGGGAACGCATGCTCCAGGTAACCTTTGACCTTCTGCAAAGACAATAACTACCAACTTGGTTTTTGACAAATACTGTTAAATGTTTTAGGTTAGTGTTGTACTAGCTGTAGTTTATTCTCCTTTTTTAAATGAAAGATTATTAACGATAATTAATTAAATTAATTAAACAATATATTAAATCATATACTTATTAATTATTATTAATTAATCTAATTAAATAATTTTAATTATTTTAATTGATGCCTAACCATTTGCAAAGAATAGAAAACTCCTTAGTTGTCAAGAAATAAATTAGTAGGTCTATTAACTGACAAGTCTCCCATGTCTACCAGAGGCTAACATTAACGGTCCCATATTATACACATTTTCTACAATTTTAAATATGTGTCAGAGGTTCCACAATATTTGTAAAAAATAATAATAATACAAATCTAGGATGTTTTTTGACTTTATATGATGCCATATATCACATAGAACGGGCATGTGAAACTTGTTTTTCGCTGAAATGGCCGCTTGTAACAGTAAATACTTATAAATATCTGTGTTGGCCCTGCAATGAGGTGGTGACTTATCCAGGGTGTACCCCGCCTACCACCCGAATGCAACTGAGATAGGCTGCATTCTCCCACGAGAAAGGGACAAGCGGTAGAAAATGGATGGATGGATAAACGTATAATCACCTCATGATATTATTACACAATTGCCTATACATTTATCATATTGTTTACTTGCAAATGTATATATAATTTGCTTTGATATCATAAGTCAAGTTGAAAAAACAACAAATGATGTTTGGAATGTATTGGTACACGATCAAAGAACATTCAAGTTCAGATGATATGCAATGGCATCCAGTACAATTTTTCTGTCAAAATTGAAATAATAAATACATTTAGCAAAAAAGAGAGGTGCTGTAATGACGCACATTTCCAGGCTTTCGTGGGGGCATGTAAAATGATGTTGCAGGCCAGATCTTGCCTTTGACACCTGTGACAAAGAACAACGAGACAGGGGACACGTTAGCAACACTAAAATAGCTACGTGTTAACATTACATGCACATTTTAAACAGCAACACCATGCTAGGTTAGCTCAATAGGATGATCAAATGTGTAATCACTTCTGTTGCTGACTGATAGATACTGTAATTAGCAGAGCTCTGAACTTTATTTTGAGATGTTGCAAAGCCTGCTTTGGGGCTTTTACCCCAAAACAAGCTTATCTAGCTAGGGACGGGTTTGAGGCAGTGTCATGTCCATGAGAAAGGACCTACATAATGTTTGAAGCTCTTAAACAGACTCTATGGACACATGTCACTCGAACACCAGTATAAAAAGTCAATTTTGCATAATAAGGGACCTTTTAAAGCCTAATCACATCCATCCCACGGCAATTCAAAACTTGTATACCTTATTGTTATTGTAAAGATTTGACAATATTAGGGAATTTTCACCAGTTTGCCAAAAGAAATGAGGCCGATTATGGACTCTTTTAATTCCATCACGTTATAATCTCTTGACTCTTGAAGGTGATGGAGGAGAAGGACAGGGAAATAGTACATCTTAATGAACAGATCACTAAGCTCCAACACATGGAGAAAACGTCTGGCAACAAGGTAAAATATATGTATACCGGTAAATATATTATATGCGTACACGAAATGGAAATACAAGTCTATTTCGTGTGTGCATAGCGTCGTGGTTGTGCGTCACTTTGTGTTGGTCTTGTTCACTTCCATTTTCGGTGGCTCCATTTGTGTATTTTATTTTTGGTTTGTCTTGGTAAGTACTTATTCCGTTTTTGGTGTCTTATTGAACCCTTGAGTTTCCAATAATATCCAAATAATAAATCACTTTGATTACAAAATGTTACTGTATATTGGAGACTCAAAGGTTGTTTCTTAAAGTTATTTTTATTAGGGATGTTCCGATTAGGGTTTTATGCTGCCGATTCCGAAACGATCATCAATGAGTAAGATACCATTACCAATTTATTTATGGTAAGTGCTATTGATAGTTTATCAACACAATATTTAATATAGTTCTATATTCTTCTTTATTACATACAATTATTTGATACAAACAAAGTCAATAGTACACAATTACTAAACGGAAGTAAAACATTAACAGTAACAGACAATAATTAAGAAGTACTGCTCTCGACTGATATGTCTATTTGTTAATTACGTCTTAATAGCTGCTTGCTTTCTGCTTAAACTTAACTAAGCACTATTTCGTTGCGTTGTTTAAAGCTAGCTTAGCAGTTGGCTTGGCTACTAGCATGCCTGCCCCTGTAACATTTCTAGCCTTGTCCTCCAGTGATAATGAGACTTAAGATACAAAGAAATGTTGTTTGTATGCTGTAATGGAGAAGGTTATTATCATCTTACCCTATCTTATCACCTACTCAGTGGCCTAGTTGTTATAGAGTGTCCGCCCTGAGATCGGTAGGTTGTGAGTTCAAACCCCGAGTCATACCGAAGACTATAAAAAGAGTGCTTGGCACTCAGCATCAAGGGTTGGAATTGGGGGTTAAATCACCAAAAATGATTCCCGGGCTGCTGCCCACTGCTCCCCTCACCTCCCAGGGGGTGAACAGGGGGATGTGTCAAATGCAGAGGACAAATTTCACCACACTTAGTGTGTGCGTGACAATCATTGGTACTTTAACTTTAACTTAGTGGAGTGGTTCCACACTGTGTATGGAGACACATCTTTAGCTGCTAGCCGCTTGTCAATCAGGGGACTAAAAATAAAAACAGTGTCAGCCAGAGGGGGTTTCTGAATGGCATTAAAAGGTATTAACCAATTCCATACTTTTTCATGAAAATCAGCCAACAGCAATCGGCACATCCCTAATTTTTATTTATTATCATGAGTTCATATCTTCTTCATGCTTTCAGGAACTAGATGAGCGCGATGAGCTGATAAAGGACTTGGAGTCACAGGTGGACTGCCTCCGGAGCGAGCAGGAACGCCTAAGAAGCAACAGCGAGGACGAGGTGGACCAGCTGAATGCCGTCATTGACAAACTCCAGCAGGAACTGGTCCACATCGATCAGAAACGGGATGCGGGTGATGAAAACGATGCCCATGTTGGGCCCCATGGTGAGGACTGTGCGCCAAGCAGGGAGGAATATGATGAAATAAAGCAGAAAATGGACATGGCCTCCAAGGAGTTTGATACCCTCAAAATGGCGCATGGCAAGCTGTTGGAGATACATGAAGTCTTAAAGGAGAGCGCAGTGGCCCAAAGAGAGAAATGTGACAGCGCAGAAGCAGAACTTGAAGAGAAAACTGCAGGCTTTGTAGTGGTCCAGGCCCAAGTTCAAGCGCTGGAGCAAAGAGCAGCATCTAGTATAAAGGAGCTCAGTCTCCGCATTCAGGAGCTTGAGGACTCCATGGGTGAAAAAGACACTGAAATCAGCCGCTGTCACCTCCTTGTGGAGCAAACTCAAAAACATGCAGATGATCTTCAACTGAAAGTGTCCACACTGGAGGAAGATTTGAGGCAGAAAATGGCGGCTGTGCTTGTCAACAAAGCCAGCCAGGAGGTTTTGCAGCAGCAGTTCCAAACATCCAAAGAAGATCATCACCCACACAGTCTTGGCGACTTTAGCCTCCCTCAAATGGAACTCAGCCTGCCTGTCCATGCTAGACAAGCTCCAAGGGGCAAGGTGGTCCACCTGACACAGAAGCTCTGTGAGCTGGAGGCAAGTCTCAGCGGGATCCAGAAAGACCAGGAGCTCCAGAAGCAGCTGCTGTCAAGCTCAGAAGAGGACGTGTTGGAATACGAGAAGAGGCTGGCGGTGCTCATGGATCTGCTGAGTCAAATGAAGGTCAAGACGCCTCCAAGGGCGTCACCAGCTATGGAGGTAAGAGGGTGAAACCTTACAAAATCTGACTTAAGTCTAACGAGAAGTTTAAACCCTTCTGGTTCTTTGAATTAGGCCTCAGCTGGTGACTACCTACCTGCGTCTGAGCTGCTCCAAGAGTTGAAGAAGGCAAGAGAAGAAGCCTTGGACACCAAAGAGCAGCTGGACAACTACAGCGAGCAATGCAGCAACCTCCAGGAGGAGCTAAAAGTATGTGAAGATCCAAACCTTCTCTAAGAGCAAGTGAAGAGGTTTTTTCAGACTTTGTTGCTCGTCTCTTTCTTTAAGGAAAAAACAGAAGCGGTAGACAGACTGAAGGACCAACTTCAAAAGGTACTGTATACTTGATGGACATTCCGAACAGCCTGACCATCAGTACATAAAACACTTTATGCGGTTTTTCAGGGCCACAACCACCAAGGGGGTCACATGATCATAGCCTCGGTTTTGTTAAGATGTGAAGATTTTTTTATTTCATTGATGTCAGTCAGTTACATATATATATACACACTTTATATGAACTGTTTATTTAGTAAACACCACCACCAAAATATAAAACAACAGCACATAATTATGGGGGTTTATTTGATATTTTAGGGAGGCTTCAGCCCTCCTAAAAAGACCTAATGGCACCACTGGTTCGAATGCTTGATGAAAAACATTATTGATGAAACAAAGACATAAACATGTATTTATTGTGGGCTTTCTGATCATGGAGTGTGCCATCGACTATGTTTCCGGGTTGTTGTTGGGAAGACTGGTATGTGCGTAGAATGCACGTTACAATAATGGATTGATGGGAGTGTTTACATGCAGGATGGACCGGATTTACAATCACATAATACCAATACAAGGGGAACCTCGATTTACCAATTTAATTGGTTCGTGCGTGCGTGCGTGCGTGCGTGCGTGTGCGCGCGTGTGCGCGCGCGCTCTCTTATAAGAGGCACGCTGAACGAGAGGTAGTCTTCTCCACCACTGTGAAATAAGTCCGCTTTAGCATTTTTTTCGAGAAAAGTATTTCTCATCACAATTAAAATCTTGCTGTGGTACAAAGCATAGCTCATTCAATCTCTTCACTATGAGCAAGGACAAAACTGCTGCTAGCGGGACACAAAATAAATGAATGAGTTCACACCAGAGCATATTTGGCACAATCTTAAAGTTCGTAAACCAAAAGCGTAATGTTAATCCCATGTTTAAAAAGTCTACAACCTTTACGTTTTTTTCCATACAAAATCTTGGCGACATTACTCGCTGCATTAAAATACTTCTTAAGGGTTTTTACATGTGTTTTTAGAAAGTTATTTTCAACCAAAAACAAATCAATAATTAGTTTTTTTAGTGCAGGTAAATACTGAGTGTCGGTGTGTCAAGAGGTGCCGTTAGGTTTAGGGTGGGCTGGGTGCCCTTCAGGAGTCTAATAATATTGTTAATAATAATACAAAATAAACATTAATAAAAAAACAAAATGTTGCCACAAACAAAATGCTGTTTAATAAGGCCACACAAAGCCTAGTTATTAATGTCTGCTGCGTCCCTGTTGGCACTTCAGGTGTCTTCTCAAGGAGATGAAGAGATGCAAGCGCTTCAAGGAGAGTTAATAATGAGTCAGAATGAGGCGGCGCTCGCCAAAGAGGAGCTGAACAGCTGCAAGGAAAGCTTGGAGAAGCTGCAAGAGCTGCTGCAGGTATTAAATCTCACTTTTAAAACAAGATAAAAACAAAGCTAGATCAATCATCATCATCATCAACCTTTCTTTTATGTTATCTTAAAGGAGCGTGAACTGACCATCAGTCAACTTAAAGAAGAATTCAAAGTAAGCAGAAAGCAGCTTACATGTTGTTTTTGTTCTTTAAGAAAACTGGGATTGATTGATCAGTTGTCATTTCATGTCCAGGTTGGAGCCGAAGACGACAAAGCAGACAAGACAGAGCTTCTCAAAGAGCTCCAAGAGGTCAGACGCAATGCAGACTCCACCAAAGAGGAACTTGACATTTACAAATCCCACAATGAGAAGCTGCAGGAGGATATTCTGGTGCAGGAATTGTCTATTTGTAGGCTAAACGAGGAGCTTGATGAGGTCAAAAACACTGTGAAAACCACCAAGGAAGGACTGAGCAGCTACAAATCACACAATGAGAAGCTTCAGGAAGACATCCACATTCGTGAATCGTCTATTTGTAAGCTCAAAGAGGACCTCCAGGAGGTCAAAAAGAAAGTGGACACCACCAAAGAAGAAGTGAATGGCTGCAGGCAACACAATAAGAAACTTAAAGAGGATCTCCAAGATCGTGAGCTCTCTATTTGTAAGCTCAAAGAGGGGCTTGAGGAAATGCGAACAGCCTTGTTGAAGACGGGCGAGTCAGCTCCTACGTCTTCATCTCCGGCTCAGTCTCCTCACCCTTTTTCCTCCGCTTCGTCCTTCTCCACCGCCTCTCAGCCCAAAAGAAAAGCAAGCAAGCAGCCAGCCGCTAAAAGAAGCAGCACCAAAGAGAAAACATGTCTCTCCAGGAAGAGTTCTGCACCCTCCAATAGAACCCCCAGAAAGCAAATGAACAGCAGCAGTGACTCAGAGCAGCACATGCCGGCTTTGTCGGACGCTTTCACGCAGACTGAAGTGCTCGCCACGTCTGACTGCAGCGAGAAGCCCCCTGTGGCGGACACCAAAGAGGAGCTGGAGGAGCTGATCAAAGAGTTCCAGGAGAAGATCGTCCAGATGCAGGAGCTGCACGCCGCAGAGATTCTGGACATGGAGGCCCGGCATATATCAGAGAGTGACACCTTGCGCAGGGATGCACAGAACCTGGAAGATGAGTGTAAAGCCTTCAAAGCTGTCATTGACAAGCTGCGCTCCACTGAGGTGAGGACAGTAAATAAATACTAATAAATAGAATTTCTTGAAATTAATTTTTTTTACACAACTGCAAGAACTAACATACATTTAATTGGATTATATATATTCTATATATTGGTAATAAATGAAAAATACATATTTCTATAGTACATATTACTGTGATATTATATTGGTACAGTATATTGTGATACTTGTATCATAATATATGTTGCAGTAAATAGATATAATAGCCCAGGTTCATACCTGGTGGCACCCACTGGCATTCATTTGTGAAGCAGCTATTAATTGAGGCACTAAATTGTTAACAATAGTGCTTAGTAAATGATGACACAGTGAGTGTGTGGCACACTCACTGGCTGTATCGACACTGCACTAACAGTGTTGCGGTTTCATAATGGCGCCATATGCTGCATTAAAAAGTCAAGTTGTGCAGAAAGGAATATAAAACATGCAACTCTGGTCAATAAGCCAAATAGTAAAAAGGAAAAGAGCATTATGTTTATGTAGCGCTGTAAGATCCAATTTATTGCACAATTTAGAATTCAAAGTTTTTCTTAGTTACATTTAGATTTAATATGGTGACAAATAATATTGTCAAAAGCAGTACAACACTCTACTCTCACTTTACGTATCAGCTGTCACTTGGGAGCTGAAAGAAGCGCTTCCAGCTAAATGCAATTTTGCCATTTCATACAGCAGTTGAAATGTTTTTTTCTTAAAGTGACACAAACATCGAGTCACCGAGGGACACAACACACTCCTTGTGTTTTAGTTTTGATGCGTCGAGGCTTGAGTATCGTTTGACCCATCACTAATAAAAAAACATTTTTTATTCACGGTAACTGAAATAGAAAGTTGCAGGGGAAAACGATTGCAGTCTGAAAAGCAGTTCACTCAACATTATCCTGCAGGAAGATGCTTTTTTAAAGTACGATACTATATGTCTGTAATTTTTTCTTAAACTGAAGTTAAAAATGTGTTTAATAACGGTTAGAGGCTAATTAAAAGGTGTAGAGTAGCAAACATTTTTACACCTTTTTATCGGTGCAGCTAATATTCATGTTATGTCATGTTATATGTTTTTAGATCTTCTCGTTTTATATTAGATTACTGTCAATAATTAAATGCTTATTACTTTTCATTGACTGTCAGATATCTTGTTCTGTAATTTCATTTCTTCATGTTGCATTCTCTGTAGGCTTCGAGACAAGATCGGTCGCTATCACAGTTCAAAGATGGCTACACAAGTGGTAAGTTAAACAATGACATTAACAAGCAATAATAATAATCACAGATAATGTCACAGTGCGAGTCGTCTTTTGTTTGCAGACAGCAGCTCGGACTACAGCCAGAGAACCGGATATGACCAAGCAGGACTTCAGCAGGAATTCAGAGTGACACCCGAAGGTGCCAGAAGAGAGACGGATGATCAATTACCAGATCGCATCAAGGTAAACTAGTTATTTATTGTCATCAGAAAATTTAAGATGTAGTTCTGTAGCTTTTGAAATATTCAAATTTGATGGGATGTGCTTACAGACGTTGCTCCGTGAGGTGCACCAGGAGGGCATGCAAGTGCTCTCTCTGACAGAGCTCCCTCTCTCTGAAGGTGAGCCGAGCTCCCATTTTAACCTCCAGGCCTGGGTGAAGGAAAGAGACACCTTGCTGGCGACTGTAGACTCCCTCAAAGGCCTCATCGCCCACATGCAAACACAGGTACTAAAAAAGGACAAATGCACCCAGAAGTCAAGTCATTACATTTCCGTGTTGATGTCCCGCAGGCGTCTACTGCAGAGGACTGGTGCGGCGAGCTGCTGGACGCGGTGCGGCAGGTGTTTGTGAAGGAGCGTAGTGTGCTTAAGAGTGCCCTTTACAGCCAGTTGGACCTGCTGGACACCAGCGACGCCATCATCCACCTCAACCAGCTGGAGTGCAGACTAGCCGAGCAGGTGAATGACCCAATAATCCCAAAATATTTTCTCCCAGAAGAAAAAAAGTCTGGAAAATGTCAGCTTCTGTTCCAGTTTGATCGATTTATACATGCAAACCAGCAAGCGATGCCTTGTCTCCAAGTGAGTCAGAGCTTCTTTTCCTGTCACTCACAGACACACAACAGTGACCTGGAAAGTTACACCTGCTTACTAAATTACCTTTCCCAAAAATATATAGTGAATATAATGTGAATAAAATTAAGAAAAATTAAATACTAGCGTCTTTTTTTACTTTATATTTTCTATTTCTATTTTTTTTCTTATTCTGCTTACTTTTGTTCGTGCGGGGTCCCAAAAACATGCATGTTAAACTAATAGGAGACTAAATTGTCCATAGGTCTCAATGTTAAATGTGATAAAATAATAATAGTAACCATGGGTGTCCTGATACTTTTTCACCCCATCAGATACCAATATCGGCATGAGCATTGGTCAATACTGATGTTGATCCGATATCAGCTTGAATCAGAGTACATACTTGATATATTTTGTAGTGTCAAATGTTAGATAAGGCTTTTTTAAGTGAAATTACAGTACCTCGAGAACAATGGTCGGTATGAAACACACTAACCTTATGACAGATTTATGCTTTTGAAGTGGAGTGATCTGTTTTTTGGGGACACCTAATGGTCTCAATAATTTAGTTGGTTAAGCTCATGGCGCAGTAAGTTGAACAATGCGGACACGTTTGTTACTGGATACTTTCTAATACGCTTCTGCCTTGGAAACTTTGCGTAAGTAATATGCAACTATAATTATTTGATACCTGTTTATACAGGATTGCCATTTTTTTAGACTGCGAAATTGTTCAATCAAGGACACTTATTGTGTATGTCTACCTTGTTATACTATAGCCTAACATGTTTACCTTTTTTAAATGACTTCACTAAAATACAAAAAAAGATCAAACTTGTGTGCTTAGTTGAAGACATTTAGATGTTAACGCGCTGCAGGCCTGCTTGTAGCAGACTTTATATGGGACGATCTAGATGCGAGCTGATAACAATATCTGATAACACGCCTAATAATTTTCATAGTAATTTACTAGTTTACTAATGATGCACATCACATGATTCATAGAAATAAACTGAGATGAATACAATGTGATGTTTCTTTAACATTTCACTCATCCAGTGTCTTTCTTTTTGACCTGCGTCCAGGATGCTCAGCACAGAGAAGCAATAGGTTCCCTCCTCACTGCAGACAGAGCCAGTCTCAGGTCTGAGATACATTATCTCCGAGGTCAACTGCAGCATCTCCATCTAGGCAAGTCTCCTTAAAATATCCCCGTCATTATTTCTACAGAGCGTAAAAATATCCTTTGATTTACTTCCAGTTATATTTTTGCTCCTCAGATGCCAGACCTGTCGTGTTATTGGCTGGTGAGCACAGCGTGAAAGAGCAGCGAGGCGGAAGAGATGCTGATGGAGCGATGGAGAGCGAGCTGTTGCAGACTAAACTGGAGCTGGAGACCACGCTTAAGGCACAGCACAAGCACCTCAGAGAGCTGGACACACTCAGGTTAAAAATGATGATCTAGAATAATATAAGTTATGACAATAATGGTGACATGTTAACTTTGCGTGTAGGGCTGAGGTATCACAGAAGGCTGCAAAAGTGGATGTACTGAATGACCAGCTGTTGGAGGAGAAAAAGAGAGGTCGTGAACTTCAGTGGGCCGTGGAGAAGGAGCAATGCCGAATTGGGAGAAGCGAGGAGAGCACACGAGAAGAAGTGGAGGTTTGTATCTGCTGTCTAGCGCAGGACAAGAGCTGACAACATTTTAACACACCTTCTTGTGTGGCCCTCAAAGGACTTGAAGCTTGATTTGGAGGAACAAAGGATCCAC
Organism: Entelurus aequoreus; assembly: GCF_033978785.1. Classification (NCBI taxonomy): domain Eukaryota; kingdom Metazoa; phylum Chordata; class Actinopteri; order Syngnathiformes; family Syngnathidae; genus Entelurus; species Entelurus aequoreus. Next base: position 28,449,324 of record NC_084735.1, on the reverse strand, counting down.
ATCACACAGCTGACTTCCACATTGGAACAGGAGCGCCAGGCCTCCTCTCAGCTCTGCCAGCAGGCTGAGAGGGAGAAGCTGAGCCTCCACAGACACCTCCAGGAGCTCCAGGTTCAGCTGGAAACAGCGCGAAGCCAGGCCCAGGAGATGAGCTCTGCTTTGCAGCGAGAGAAGGAGCTGCGCGTGGGTGGAGTCTCCACCGTCGACGATCAAGTAAATGAAGAGGAGAACCTTTTGGAAAGGCTGCAGAAGGATCTAGATGACAAACATGCACAGGTGGGTGTTTCTCACTTTAACGTGCAATTTTGTTTTAGCTCCAAGGTTGATCCTTTCTGAGATCTTTCTGGGCATACAATGTTTCCTATAGGAAGTAATTGAAACCGAATTCATCCAGTGTCACAAAACATTAAAAGGCTATTTAGTGATGTTTTAGCATCCTTAACTGTCAGGCAAACGTAAAAAAAAAGCCAACCACTGTTATATTTATACATTAAAACATTTAAATACTTTAATTCTAATCTGAAAATGTTAGTGTACTGTAATTCTAAATTTGATGTATTAATCTGTTTCATTGTAAAAACTGTGGCAATCACAAAACCTAAAAATGACATTTTTATGTTTATTTTTAACACGCTTTTAAACACGCTTTTAAACACACTTAAACACTTATTGTAAGTTATTGTGCAGGTTTTTTGTCTTACCGAAAATGTTAGTTTATTCCGCATGTGATGAGAAAATGTTAGTTAATTCCAAATTTTATTAATTAATTCGTTTTAGGGTCAAACTCTGGCCACCCTAAAACATGAACTTTATGTGGAAGTGTAAAAATATGTCAAACACTGAAGTTTAGCTTGAATTCCAAATTTGACAAAATAATAATTTCCACAGTCAAACTATGGCCATCATAACACACGCAAATGACATTTTAACAAACTTTACTGTCATGCACATGGAAGAAGAAATCAACCACTTGTCTGTTAATACTGTAAACAGTGTTTAAACGCTGTATATCTTTTTCACAAAAAATGTATTTGATTCCAAATATGAAGATTTAATCTGTTTCAGGGTCAAACAGTTGCCATAATAAAACATAAAAAGGTTACATTTTAACACATTTTACTGCCATAAGCCAAAATGTGTCAAATTCCATGTTGGAATGTTGAGGTACCACTGGGCTTTCTATAGGATTTTACCATTTTAGCGATGATAATGGTATTTATCAAGCCACTTTTCTTGTCCTCTAGGTGGTGCATCTCCTCAGCAAAGTGGAGGCTCACAAACTGGAGGGCGTGAGAAAACAAGAGGAGCTGACGGTGGTGGGCCACAAGTCCAAAGGAAACCAGCAGGCTTTGCTGGAGGCTCAGGTCCGTCTGGAGAATCTGGAAGCGCAACTCTTGGGGACGCGGGAGCAGTTGGAGAGGGAGGTGGAGCGGAGGAGGACCCTGGAGGAGGAGAGGGACAGACTGGAGGGGAGCTTGGCTCCTAAAAGAGGCGTCCAGCAGCCTCCTCTCTCGGAGGTAACCGGTGGGGGACTCCATCACGGTCCTTGGCGCACTGTGGACACCATCCTGGGGAAACTCCACCTTGTGTCCTCGAAGTTACGCAACATGGCGACCAAAGCAGCGGGAAGGTAGCTTATTAAATGAGTAGTCACCATTTCCAGCTCTGTAGTAAAGTCTTCCTTCCTTGAACAGCTTGTCTGCTGAAGTCTCTGCTGATGAGCTGTGCCTGCTCCAGTCCACTGTTAGTGAGGTCATCACGACGCTCCAGCAATCTCCAGGTCTTCCCTCCGTGCCTGAGGTCAGCATTACTGCTTTTTCCCACACAATCATCGATAACACAACTCTTTTTTTTTTTTTTAACTGCTTCCTGTGCTGCCATCAGAGCTCCGCCCTGCTGGCAGGAGCCTCCAGCAGCTCCTCCTTGACAGAGCGTCTCCTCAGGCAGAACGCCGAGCTGACGGGTTTCGTCAGCCGCCTGACCGAGGAGAAGAACGACCTAAGGAACCGCACGCTCCGATTGGAGGAGGAGATACGCTGCTATCAGCACGCCGGCAATACTGTGAGTACACGATTGTTGAATAGAAATGCAGCTATCGATTATTTTAGTAAGCGAGTAATCTATTGATTAATTTCTTTGAATAATCGAATAAAACTCACTTTATAGCCTCAAGGTAAAATAAAAAAAATGTAGCCTAAACAGATAGAGAATAAAGAAACCAAACTAAACAAAAAGACCCTAAAAGAGTAAAAGGGACATATAATGAATTTGGTCTTTTCTAAATTATACATTTCGTGTTAAAAAAATTCCGTCAAATCATAAGGTTCGTGAATATTGCTGTGAGCTTGCACGCACTTTTGGATGCCTCTGTTTGTGGGGTTTTGCAGTCTGGATGCGTTGTGATGTCACAACGAGATGGACGCACGTATTTGGACATATATGTAAAGCTTTCAGCAAGAGCGGGAAGAGCTCCAATACATAGTATCCACACAAGGAAGTGTTTTAAATGTAGATTAAAATCATAAAAAGTCTCCTTTAACAAACACATAAACATTGGAAAACTGTATTAATTGGAAGAGTTTTTCAGACAAACAACTCAATTAACATAAAAACTGTAGAAGCTAACATGTCCTCACATGTGTTGGAATAAAACATTTGTTATGAACCAGCTCTGTTTCACCAAGATGTTTGTCTTTTTCACTTTTTAATCATTGCAAAACCTCTCTCTCGTCTTCTTTGGGCCTCTTGGTTTTTTTCCCCGTTGGTGTTGGTTTTCTTTCAGCCATCTCTGGGCATGCTGATGTTCCTGCCACACACACATTGAAGCAGTCTTGCAGCAACAATATAACATATTTCTAATCAAATTAATTGATGAATCGTTGAAACCCTATCGTGAAACTCTTGTTATTTATTCTGGTTTCACATCCAAGGTGAACAATAATTCAAGGCATAATTACAATGTTATTGTATTCTGTCCTCTTGCAGTCCACCGGGAGGAGGGGAGTGTCCAACATGGACTCTGCAGACATGCTGCATTTCGCACAGGAAAGGGAAGTTTGGACTGGAGAGAAGCTTCAGTTGGAGAAAGCTTTGCATCAGGCCAACGCTCAAGTGGCCCGACTCAGGGGAGAGATGAGGACTGACATCCTGCGGGAGATAAGCGGACCTCAGGCTGACAGCGCAGCTCTAAAGGTAAGAACAAATCGAATACCGTATTTTCCGGATCATAGGGCGCACCGGATTATAAGGCGCACTGCCGATGAATGGTCTATTTTAGATCTTTTTTCATATATAAAGCGCACCAGATTATAGAGCGGATTAAAGGAGTCATATTATAATTTTTTTCTAAATTGAAAACACTTACTTGTAGTATACATAACATGTAATGCTGGTTCTTTGGTCAAAATGTTGCATAGACTATGTTATACAGATCATATTCAAGCCGCTTTCTGAAAGTCGCTTTAGGATGCACAGTTTTGTGGGCGGTCTTATTTACGTGGCTCACCTTCGGCAGCGTCTTCTCCCCGTCATCTTTGTTGTAGCGGTGTAGCGTGTAAGGACGGGAGTGGAAGAAGTGTCAAAAGATGGAACTAACTGTTTTAATGATATTCAGACTTTTACTTAAATCAATAACGGAGCAGCATCTCCTTATCCGCCAGATATGTGTCCCGTGAAAAATGTCTGACCGGAACTCTCTAATAACTAAAGTTCCTTGGGTGAATAATGTAAACTCACTATACTGGTATGTTTTAGCGCTTTCATGGAACTTTACACTACTTTATATTAGAAATGGCAACAGCGGAGGATGAATGTCCCATAACAAGAAGATAGAGAAAAAGAAGAAGCTTATCGACTACGGTGTCGGCACGGACTACAAAGGCGAACGCGCGCAATTTTTCAGGACTTATGCAGATCCCAAATACACATCAGCAGGTACCAAAAGGTAAAAAAAGTGGCTTTTGCATAATATTGCAAAACAAAACGCCAGATAATGTCTTACCTTAACGTTTCACATTTGAATCGATTCGATACCAATTACTTGTTACAGGGAGTCGATACCAGTACAAATTTTTGGTACTTATGTGTGTTCATATATTAAAAAATATTAATCTAGCTAGCGTACTTTTCCGACCATAGGGCGCACTGTCCATGAGCGGGTCTATTCAGGTCTGTTTTCATACAAAAGGCACAACGGATTATAAAGCGCATTAAAGAGGTCATATTGTGTTGGTTTTTTTCTACATTAAAACACTTCCTTGTGGTCTACATAACATGTAATGGTGTTTTTTTGGTCAAAATGTTGCATAGATTATGTTTTATGGACCATCTTCAAGGCGCTTTCTGACAGTCTCTTTAGAATAAAGGCCTACTGAAATTAAATTTTCTTATTTAAACGGTGATAGCAGATCCATTCTATGTGTCATACTTGATCATTTCGCGATATTGCCATATTTTTGCTGAAAGGATTTAGTAGAGAACATCGACGATAAAGTTCGCAACTTTTGGTCGCTGATAAAAAAAGCCTTGCCTGTACCGGAAGTAGCGTGACGTCGCCGGTTGAAGGGCTCCTCACATTTCCCCATTGTTTACACCAGCAGCGAGAGCGATTCGGACCGAGAAAGTGACGATTACCCCATTAATTTGAGCGAGGATGAAAGATTTGTGGATGAGGAACGTGAGAGTGAAGGACTAGAGTGCAGTGCAGGACGTATCTTTTTTCGCTCTGACCGTAACTTAGGTGCAATGGCTCATTGGATTCCACACTTTCTCCTTTTTCTATTGTGGATCACAGATTTGTATTTTAAACCACCTCGTATACTATATCCTCTTGAAAATGAGAGTCGAGAACGCGAAATGGACATTCACAGTGACTTTTATCTCCACGACAATACATTGGTGAAGCACTTTAGCTACGGAGCTAACGTGATAGCATCGTGCTTAAATGCAGATAGAAACAAAAGATGCAGATAGAAACAAAATAAATAAGCCCCTGACTGGAAGGATGGACAGAAGATCAACAATACTACTATCAGGAGACACCGAACCAAACACTGGACCTGTAACCACACGGTTAATGCTGTGCCGCCTGTCGAAGCCTAGCAATGCTGTTGCTAACGACGCCATTGAAGCTAACTTAGCTACGGGACCTTGTCAGAGCTATAATAAAAACATTAGCTATCCACTTACGCCAGCCCTCATCTGCTCATCAACACCCGTGCTCACCTGCGTTCCAGCGATCGACGGCGCGACGAAGGACTTCACCCGATCATTGATGCGGTCGGCGGCTAGCATTGGATAGCGCGTCTGCTATCCAACTCAAAGTCCTCCTGGTTGTGTTGCTGCAGCCGGCCGCTAATACACCGATCTCACCTACAGCTTTCTTCTTTGCAGTCTCCATTGTTAATTGAACAAATTGCAAAAGATTCACCAACACAGATGTCCAGAATACTGTGGAATTTTGCGATAAAAACAGAGCTGTTTGTATTGGGATACAATGTGTCCCAATACTTCCGTTTCAACCATTGACGTCAGGCGCAAACGTCATCATACATAGACGTTTTCAAGCGGAAGTTTCCCGGGAAATTTAAAATTGCACTCTATAAGTTAACCCGGCTGTATTGGCATGTGTTGCAATGTTAAGATTTCATCATTGATATATAAACTATCAGACTGCGTGGTCGGTAGTAGTGGGTTTCAGTAGGCCTTTAGAATGTGCCGTTTTGTGGGCGGTCTTATTCACATACCTCCACTTTGACGGAGTCTTCTCCCCGTCATCTTTGTTGTACCGCTAATTTTCAGCACTTCCATAGTGAGTCTACTGACAGATGTAATATAGAACTGTTTTACACTAGAAAAATGGCAACACGGGAGGAAGAGTGCCACACAACAAGACGATAGAGAATAAGAAGAAGCTTACAGCATCTTGCACAATAATATCCAGTGTTTCCCCCAGAAAATGTGTTAGTTAAGGTGGTGACTCTCCAGGGGAGGGGACTAGGGAAGGGGGTGGGTGGGTGGGTGTATCGGTGTAACTCGGCCTGTCGCCATCACGTCTCCACCTCGTCGCTGCCACCACAGCCTGGGAGGCAATAGACTACAAACTGCGGCTTCGTCGCGTGAAGAAGCCTACAACTTTTGGTTGTGTTTTCCGCTCCATTTGCTGAATGCCGATATACGATATATATCTCGATATTTTTTCCGTGAAGTAAAAACAAAACAGTCCTAGTTACCTGAGATACTAAGTATCTCATTATTATGACTTAGTAATTTACTAAGTCAAAATAATGACAAAATAATGGCTTACTAGGTCAAAATAATGACTTACAAAGTCAAATGAATGACTTACTGTAAGTAAGCGTTTGCAATAAGTGTTTGGAAAAAAAGAGTTAAAAGTGGGGCCACATGCTGACATATATTCAACTCATCATGCTTAATTTACTACAGCATTTGGGAATCCTGTAGTTGATTTTTATTTTGTAAATGTTATATTTTTATCAACATGTGATAGCAGGGACCCTGCCATTTAAAACTAGGCTGCTACATTACTAATGATGAATGTAACTATAGCTGAAAAAATAGTACAATAGCAATAGGAGAGACTATTCATCCCTGAACACCATGGAGTTCATGTAGGCTTTATGATGCAGTTACATTATTATATCAACTATCAGAGACAGAAACTCTTCATTTAACATAATGTCCTTTTTTGCTGCTTCAACACAGCTCAATCAACACAGAAAAAGGTAGCGAGAAATAACTTAGTTGTTAACTGTCGGTCAATAATGCTTGTCTTTCTCTCAGACAGACAGCGCTTTGCTGTCCGTAACACACACACGCACACACACCGCAAAATTAGCTAACGTTACGCTAAAAGCTAATTAGCCTTCACCTCAAGGACTGCGAGCGAGCTGAGCTGCCGCTTATGTTTCTAGAACATCAACGGGCTCATAGTGATGTTACTAGTAGTTGACTTGGAAGTGTTTATTATAATTTGGGGAGAGTCCGCTGCATTATGCTCACCTGCTAAACACCTTTTTGCTCAACCCACCGTCTCTCCTCTCTGCCCGCCTGAGCACTGACTACATGCGCTCTGAATACGCACTGCTGATTGGCTGTTACATGCGCTCTGAATACGCACTGCTAATTGGCTGTTACATGCGCTCTGAATACGCACTGCTGATTGGTTGTTACCGCTCTGCGTGTAACCAATCAGATGGTTCTGTGGGTGGGACAATGCTGGGTGCTGCAGAGACATACTGACCGAGGCAGATGCAGAACTAAGCGGAGCAGCTTGTTAAGGCTTTAGTTTAGGCAGTGGCTCTTTGTTGTTAAGGCGGCCGCCTTAACAACAAAGCACTGCGGGAAACCCTGATATCCTTTATCATCACTCCAAATCATTATTGAAGCGGAAAAATTAAGTTATGTCTGATGAGTACAACCAAATTGTTTTCCAGAGGATGTATGGCAAGTATCTGAGGTCGGAAAGTTTCCGCAAGGCTCTCATCTACCAGAAGAAGTACCTGCTCTTACTGCTGGGCGGCTTCCAGGACTGCGAGGAAGCTACACTCGCCCTCCTTGCAAGGATGGGCGGCCGGCCCTCGCTGTCCAGCATGGAGTCCTTCAGTCAGCGCAGGAGGGGGCTCATGCGCTTCCGCTCAGCTGTGCGCGTCTCTATCGCCCTCTCCAGGTAGGCGCAGGCACAAAAACTTTTGTAAATGTTTTTTTTGATGACTTGGCGTTGTTTTTCAGAATGCGTTTCCTGGTGAAGCGCTGGCACAAAGCGACCGGGATGAGCAATGCGGCTTCTAAAAATGAGAGAGGACAGCTGATTGGTAAATAAAACACATGTCCTCTTCAAAGTTTTCAAAATGATGCTGATTTGGGGTTTTTCACGTGTTATTTACAGGTTGTGAGGCCAGAGATGCGCAGTATCTCCATCCTGGTGTGGACATGTGCAGAGACAGGGCAGGAGTGTCCAGCAGAGGGCGCAGTAGTGGGCGTGAATCCCCCAGATCGACCATGTCCTCCACACAGTACAGGTAGTTTGTAAAAAATATCAAAAGCTCTCGTAATGTTAACAAAAAAAACATTTCAAGGATTCACACGACCGGAGATCCAGGAGGGCTCACCTGCTCCCACCTGCAGAGCTACGACCCCGACCGGGCGCTTACGGACTACATCTCCAGACTTGATGCTCTACAGAGAAGGCTGGGCAGCGGTACATCAGGTTTTACTCTCCTTATTATAGTCATTCATTTATTATGATGAATACATAACAATATAGATTTTTTTTTTTTGTAAAGTAAATCTGTACAGCAGACAATCATATTTTCCCATCTGGCTGGACAGGACAGGTTTAAATTTAAAATAAATAAATATAGCTATTGATAATCGAGCAGGCACAGGAACAAAGTCAGCACAAGGCCTACTTCTGTTGCCAGGCATAATTCATAGGGCTCAAAATAATAACTGATCCATTGCCACACATTTCAACAAAGAAATAAGGAAATTAATCTAAAACACACAATGAAAATAATAGTTTTTTTCACATATTTTTAAAATTGTATTTACACCTTCTAATACATTGATGGATAGATAGATAGATAGATAGATAGATAGATAGATAGATAGATAGATAGATAGATAGATAGATAGATAGATAGATAGATAGATAGATAGATAGATAGATAGATATAGATAAAGAGATTATTAATCCCAGGGGGAAACATTATCTACCTAGCACAGGGGTCGGCAACCTTTACCACTCAAAGAGCCATTTTGGCAAGTTTCACAAATAATGGGAGCCACAAAAAAAAATGTTTAATTTAAAATGAAAAACACCGCATACAAAGCTTAAATTTCTTTGTGCTATGTTAACCAGGGGCCTCAGACACACGCACCGGCACGCACCTTAATATGGAAATTTGATGTTAGTGCGGCCCGCGAGTTTTGAATGAATGGCGCTTGATAGCGTCATACTTGTCAATCCTCTCATTAATTCTGGGAGACTCCCGGATATCAGGGCGTGATGGCACTGCTTTTGGCGCCCTCTACAGTCTGCCCAAACAGTGTACCTGCTCGACCACATGTAGAATGCAGCTTCAGCTTGCTCACGTAAGTGACAGCAAGGCGTACTACTTCAACAGCCACACAGCTTACACTGACGGTAGCCGTACAAAAACAACTTTAACACTGTTACGTTACAAATATGCGCGACACTTTGAACCCACACCAAAAAAGAATGACAAACACATTTCTGGAGAACATCTGCACTGTAACACAACATAAACACAACACAACAAATACCCAGAATCCCATGCAGCCCTAACTCTTCCGCACAACCGACGCACGGAAGGGGGGAGGGTTGATGTGTGGGGGGGTTTGGTGGTAGCAGGGGTGTATAATCTAGACCGGAAGAGTTAGGGCTGCATGGGATTCTGGGTATTGGTTGTGTTGTGTTACACTACCGTCAGTGTAAGCTGTGTGGCTGATGAGTAAGTATGCTTTGCTGTCTCCTACGTGTGCAAGTAAAAGCTACATACAACATGTGGCCGGGCTGGCACGCTGTTCGTAAATGCTATAGAGGACAATTACTGCAGTGCATTTAGGGCACGCCCTTTATTTAGTAATTAGTGTGAAAATAGGATTATAATTGCCCTTGGAGTTTTCTTAGAGAGGCACTGAGATCCACAAGTCTCCTGGGAAAATCGGGCGGTCGGCAAGTATGCAGCTGAGCCGCATCAGAGTGGTCAAAGAGCCGCATGCGGCTCCGGAGCCGCGGGTTGTCGACCCCTGACCTAGCAGGTGCAGAAACAACATCAACACAATTGCATGGATTCTTTTTCCTGGTCTCTTGTTGCTAGGCAGACTTGATAGTTCTAAAATCTAACAGATCCATGGCTCAGTAAAAAAAAATTTATATGCCATCCATACTCATTTTTAATTAATAAATGTATATTTAAATAATTACTTAAATGTGTCATTAATTAATTATAATTTAAATCAAATACCTAAATGAGCCATTGATTAATTTGGTGAAAAAAATATACATATTGATTTAATTATTTCACGATTTAATTCATTATTGCTGTATTATTTCATTAATTTTGATGGCACATTTAAGTAATTATTTTAAAAATATATATCTTTTATTTTTATTTTGCCCTTGTCCCAGCTGTCAAGTCAGTGGGTGGGTCCTAACACCTGATTGGTTACCCACTGTTTATAAGATATACCCGTTAGAATTATAATGCTAACTAAAATGTTATGCTATGCTACAGAAACAAGCAAAGCACAATTGCTGTTGTGAGAAAAATGTTTGTTGCAACATTGTACCAGCACTATTAGAAAATAAGTCTACTCTGTATTAAATATATAAAGCATGTATGGCGTATATTTTCCTCTCCAGGTGGTTCTTCTTCTTCTTCATCATATGCTCCACTGCACTTCGGCTTGAGAAGATAAGAAGAAGCTGAAAACTTGAAAAAAAAAGTTGCCTTTTCCTTCCTGCTGAATTTTTTTCTATCATCCTGATGCATACTGGCGTCCTCACACACGGACCAAAACGTGTTTTTTTGTTGTGTTTTTTAAAGAATTGTGCGACACGCTGCTGCGTTTATAGTATTTGTCGCCGCTACTTGAATAAGATGTTTCCCCCCCATGGATGAACTACAATTGTGTACATTTGTTTCATGCTAATTTAAAAAAAAAAATCAGATTAATTTATGTTTCTTTTTTTTGGAATGTTTGGGTGTTTTTTGTTGTTGTTGCAAGAAGCCTTCTGAATTCTTCTACTCTACACTTGCTTTGTTGAAAGGGCCTCAAGACATTTGTAGACAATGTATTTTTCTAGACAATTTTCTTGGTATTTTGTCAAAAACTGAAATAAAGGAAAGGAATATTTGATGGTATTGTTGGTAAAACATTTGTTTTACAAAATGTGAAAAAAATGTTTGGATTTTTTTTAAAAACCCTGAATTTAAGTAATTTCATGCGATATTCAAGAACACTAGTGACGGAAAATCAACAAAATATGGCTGGGAAATGATTTGAAAATATTTTTTACTTGTTTTACAGAACAATCATTGCAATGTCAAAACTCAGGTTTAACATGATACCCAATACAATTGCTCGTTTTCATGCTGCATTCAAGAACAGTGGGACAAATCACCACTTACAATCTACTAACCTGTGTTTTGTCCTTTTGCAGAAAACCCTCTCAGATGGTGATTGTAAATATTTTGATTTTTCTGAATTGTCCCAGTTTTCTTCACCTAACAACCTATCTATCCCCAGGTGCATGTCTATCGATGCCAGGAACATACAGAACAATTAGACACTCTTCCACAAGATGGCAATAGCGTGCCATGGTATTTTTTTTATATATGTGCCTATAAATACTTCCATGTTGCATTCAGGGAAACCAGGACATTCGTTTTGGTAAACAAGATGTAACATGAATGAAATGCATTTTCTAATCTTGACTTACTTTTTCTAGTCAAATGAGTGAAATTGCCCAGGTTTATGCAATGTAGCGTAATCATTCCTGAGGGGTGGAACGATACGGAAGCATCGATGCCTAATGAAACGCAAGGAGTGATACGGTCAGGAAGCGCTCCTTTGGCCTGCCACATTTGACATCCATATTCCTTTCTGCAATTTATGCATTGAAAAATAAGACATTTATTTTGGGGGTCAAATGTGACTTTTAAGCAACAGATTATGAAACACCGACACAGTATCATTGCAATGTCAATACAGTCTGTGTGTCACACACTGTCATTATTTACCCATAACTACTTCACAGTCACCCACATCGCACTTCACTACATTGTCATTATTTACCCATAACTACTTCACAGTCACCCACATCGCACTTCACTACATTGTAGAATTATTTATTTTTATAGAATACTCAACATATTTTTGGCCCAAATTAAGTGTTGAATTAAGTTTTATATGTATAACAGAAGGCCGTAAACACTTAATGCTTTATGAAAATATTTGATTTATTAACAATCCTACTTTGCAGAGATTCATTGACCACTACAACCAATTGATCGTGCTAAACACGGGACGACTACATTAACTACATTTGCAGGCCAATTTAGTGATTATGAAACAGCAACACAGTATCAGGGCAGGGTCAATACGGCTAGTGAGTGTGCCAAACGCTCATTTACCCATCACTGGTAACCATTCTATCCCTTTACACACGTATGCTGCATTCATTAAAACTGGGGGGAAAAAGGATTTCCACGCATAACATGTCAAACGTACCATATCTTGACTTGGACTTTTTCCAAAAGGAAGTCTGAAATTTCCCAGTTTTATGTAATGCAACATATAATCAATCAGCTTGTTTGGACATTGTGGACGCATCCTGTGTCTGCATTCTTTTTTGGTCTGACGGTTTCCTCCTCTTGTATGTGATGATAGGCTTGTGCGGCGTGTGGATCATGGTAGTGTAGTTGATGGTGGGGAAGTATCCATCCACCAGCTCAAAGTGGAACAAGCGCAGCAAAGTGGACCAGATGGTTTTGATCTGAACGTAGGCGAAGTTCTCCCCGATGCACCGATGACGTCCTGGACAGTTTCAAGAAGTCAGTCATAGTATGTATGGTGTATGAATATTTATGTCCAGTTGTTGTCACCTGCACCAAAGGGCACATAAGCAAATTTCTCCCCAGCAGCAGGGTTGTCATGGAGATAGCGATCGGGGTTGAACTCCATCCTCTGCTGCCAGGTGTCTTCCAGGCGTTGGTTGACTGTCGGGGAGACGCACACCTGGTGGCCCTGTGGGATGGTGTAGCCGGATGCAGTCTGGAACATAAGAGTTAAGACTTGTTTTAATCCAAAATACATACACAAGTTGTTTTTTCTTTATTTACTTTAACATCATTTACTAAGTCTCCAGAAGAGGGCGACAAGTAGACAAGTTTTTCTTATTGACTTTTGAACAGAAGTAAACAACGTGATGGGCCACCAAGCCAAGATGGCTCCTGCATAGAAAACTGAGTGCGAACTATGAGTACGCAAGTGATCTAGATCTTCCTGCAAACAATCTAACAATGCAATGAAATAGATCCCTATACTCTTAATAATAAAAAAAAGGTTTGTCAAGTAATATAAAAGGATTTTACGTCGGAGTTCCCAGACATATCGAACAATCTGGTGCTCCAGACTTAATTCTACATGACAAAACAGATGGGAAATTGGGAAAGCATGGAGGTCTGCAACTTCTTTATGTGTGGCTGGGTCAAGGAAATTGGTATCAAGATAAATCATGCATGGACAAATCCCGGATAAATCAAGCATGGTTTTTGCTCGGGTAAGGTTGCATTTCATGATTGCGTCTACTACCATAATTGTTGCCGTTGTTGAACACGCCGTTTACGAGTAGCGTGTTTTTCCCCGTCTTTATCAATATATAACTATGGATGTCAATATTGTGTATGTGTTGAAAGCCTCATTTATGATTGCTGCCTTTGGTAAAAATGTAACCTTGCCTTACTCATAGAATTTGGTTGTTAGCTACAGTATGGGCCTGATTTACTAAGATCCAAATACCACGCACTAAGCAGCGTGAGCCATCTATAAAATAGCGTGTGCTATTAGTGGGACGTGTGATTTATTACGAGTGTGCAGACCGCCTTATTTAAATGAGGATTTTGCGTGTACTATATGGGGCATCAACATGGAGGCACTCTCAGTCACTGCACATTTATGATTGTTATGGTCCTACCTGTGGTGTTTTGCTATGTTTCCAAACATGGAGGAGACATGTATCACTTTGTATGGGCATTTAAAGGCCTACTGAAACCCACTACTACCGACCACGCAGTCTGATAGTTTATATATCAATGATGAAATCTTAACATTGCAACACATGCCAATACGGCCGGGTTAACTTATAAAGTGCAATTTTAAATTTCCCGCTAAACTTCCGGTTAAAAACTCCTTTTTTGTTCATTGCATTATGGAGAAAGAAGCTCAGCAAGCAAAGAAGAAAGTTGTCGGTGCGAAGCGGAGTATTTTGCGAGGGAAGTCAGCAACACAACACAGCCGGTGTTTCATAGTTTACATTCCCGAAAGATGCAGTCAAGATCGAAGAACTCGGACAACAGAGACTCTTACCAGGAGACTTTGACTTCGATACACAGACGCCTGTAGATAACTGGGACAACACAGACTCTTACCAGGATTACTTTGATTTGGATACACAGACGCAGACGTGCTACCGTGAGTACGCAGCTGTGCTTCCAAACATTGGATCGCTTGCTCGTACGTGCGTGTCACGTACGTAACTTTGGGTAAATATATAAGCTTTATGTACCTTGGGTTAGGTGAACTGTCCTTTGGGCTGAGTGATTGTGTGTGTTGTGCAGGTGTTTGAATTATATTGGCGGGTTATATGTACGGGAGCTAGCATAACAAACACCTAGGTGTTTGTTATGCGGTATTAATTTGTGGCATATTAAATATAAGCCTGGTTGTGTTGTGGCTAATAGAGTATATATATGTCTTGTGTTTATTTACTGTTGTAGTCATTCCCAGCTGAATATCAGGTCCCACCCGCCTCTCACAGCATCTTCCCTATCTGAATCGCTTCCACTCCCCACTAGTCCTTCACTTGCACTTTCCTCATCCACAAATCTTTCATCCTCGCTCAAATTAATGGGGAAATCGTCGCTTTCTCGGTCCGAATCGCTCTCACTTCTGGCCGCCATCACTGTAAACAATAGGGAACTATGCGGAAATGTTCAACTGACTACGTCACGCTACTTCCGGTAGGGGCAAGGCCTTTTTTTTGTCAGATACCAAAAGTTGCGATCTTTATCGTCGTCGTTCTCTACTAAATCCTTTCAGCAAAAATATGGCAATATCGCGAAATGATCAAGTATGACACATAGAATAGATCTGCTATCCCCGTTTAAATAAAAAAATGTCATTTCAGTAGGCCTTTAAGCAGCACTCGTGCAGTGCATCTACATTGACACATTATTATTTTTTTTTACCGCTGAAGGTGCATGGGTGAGAGGCTGCACTTAGTCTGCTCAATACACAAAAATGCATACTTCCATAAGTTTTTTTCATATAAGAAATATTTTAATGATGTATACTCTAGGATTTTTAAATGACGTTTGTTTTTTCCACATAAAGGACACCAAAAGGTTTGAATTGAATTTGTTGTAATCAACCCCTTAAGTCCTCTAGCAGCTACAAAATAATGTTGCTGAATAGAAGATATGTCCATTTTTTAAATTTTTCTGACCATCTAAAAAGGTTGACACGTATGACGGAGGATTTTCATCTATCCGTCGACTATCTGCGGCGCGAGCACTGATCCTACAGCCGTGCGTGGAACTGTCAGTGCACAGTTACTAAATGAAACGCAAAATAGTGCTTGCAAAAAGGTGATGAGTGTTGATCAATCACATTGCGTGCTGAATAATTATATCTGCATCCCCCAGCATTGTCTGTTTTGATGATCAGCGTATATATTGCAGATTAAGACAGAGACGCAAAATGGATCGCACGCCTTATTCTTCTCACTTAAGAGGCGCAATCCACTTTGCCCACGTTTAGTTGATCAGCTTTGCGTGCGCTATCAGGTTTGCACGTGTTTTAGTACACGCAAAGCTTTAGGAAATCAGGACCTGTGTGTCCAACCCCAACCTGGAGAAGATTTCACTTTGTCAGGCCTCTACCATCACACCTGTTCAACTTGGGTGTCCCACCTGAAGACTAAGCTTCTCTCCTGGGAAACTGAAAAGTAAAATAAAGTATCTTTCATCCACATTTTTATCAATCATCGCAAAATGTATCTTAACTTGATGGTTTAATTCTTAAACTGAATTTAACCTTTAGTAGGACTTCACACAATAGCTAATATTTACAAAACTGAAAAGTACAGTAGTCTTGAGTAACACAAAAACATTCTTCTTAAACTAGTTTATCATCAGGTCAGCTGAATCATGCCTCAAAGTTTCTGCATTCTCCACTCATTCTCATAGACCGAAAAACTTAACAGCACTGCCTACACTTTAGACATTTTCATTTTTTTCCCAAGTTGTTTTACTGTACCAACTAAAGGGAGTCAACAGTCCCCCCTGTTCTTTTAAATGCTGTGTATTTCATTGTGTTCTCTGACCAGTAAGCATGCAGACACTTGCAGCGTGAGGAAGTTGACGTTGATGCAAATAATGGTAGCCTACACATTTGTTTTCTTTAGCGTTTAAACGGGAAGAGCGACTGATAGCTCTTTTCAACGAAACAGCTCATTTGGACAGAACACCTGAAGCAGCAAATACAGATTAAACTTACATTCGGTAGATGTCACCATCATATAGCGTCAAAAACAAAATGTCTCCACTTCACTTTCTCCCAGGTGTTGACATGACGATGTAGAACACGTTAAATCATTAATTTTTTTAGAAATTCAGCTTCCTCATCTCACAATAAAAAACATCCGATTGGCCCACCTTTGTCGCTAACTCCCACCCTCTCATATTGTACGTTATTCAAGAACTGTGCGACCCCGGGAGGGACAAGCGGTAGAAAATGGATGGATGGATGGATTGGATATATTCCGAACTTGTCCCACCCATTTACAAGACAAAATTAAATATGATTGGATTTTGTTTCTGACAACTTTCAGTCTTTTTTTTGTTTTGTTTTGTTTTTTTAACATTTGTTTATTGATTTTTTTAGACACATTTAAATTACATGAATTTTCTAGCAAACATCAAATGCTTTTTTTCCCTCCCAACATGTAAAAAAAAATAAAAAAAAAATTATTTATGAAACCAGACGGCTGCATTCCTGAATGACCTTAGAGACATAGCAATCCAAAAGCACACAAAGGACTCATCAACCACCCACATTTCAATTGTGATTCAATCGGGGGTTAATTTTGTCAACTTGTAATACTTAAAACAACGCAATCGTAGAGTATTTTTCTTTGAAACAGGCAAAATGGCGCCTCATAGAGAACAGACGCCGACTGGACCTCATATTTAATGAGCCGGACGTGACGTCATGTAAATCCAAGCAATACTGTATTGTCTTTCACCAAGTCTCCACAGGATTGTTTTTTCCTTATTATATGTCGTATCTTCAGTCATTAAGTCTCCACAGGACGGCGACAAATATAATTTTTATTTTATATCCAGTATGGTCATTTACAAAGTCTCTACGGCAACGAGACAAGTCATTTTTTTATAGACTGTATCATCATTCACTAAGTTTCCACAGGCAAAGAGGTAAATATGCTTTACTAATTACACAACTATTGTACAGTGATATGCTTTCTAACATACAGTTTAATCAACTGTAACAAATACTTACATAGTTTGTTTTATTTTAATGTTTATTATTGTTGTTGATGTGTCAAGTGGACAAACATTTTTTACAAAGGTTAATTTTTGCGATTTTTTATTTTTTTTACTTTCAAGTGCTCATTTCTGACAGTTAATATAATTATTAATATTTTTAATCAGTAAACATTGTTTGTTTAAATATTTTTTTATGTTGGAACTACCTTAACAATGTACTTTCTCATGAAAAAATGTAATAATTCCTTGCTTTAACCTCCAAACTGGACAATAAAACTGCCTTTGTAGTCCGTGCTGACACCGTAGTCGATAAGCTTCTTCTTTTTCTCTATCTTCTTGTTATGGGACATTCATCCTCCACTGTTGCCATTTCTAATATAAAGTAGTGTAAAGTTCTTACTTATATCTGCCATGAAAGCGCTACACCATACCGGTGTAGTGAGTTTATATTATTCACCCAAGGAACTTTAGTTATTAGAGAGTTCCGGTCGGACGGTTTTTCACGGGGCACATTTCCGTTATTGATTTAAGTTAAGTCTGAATGTCCTTGCACGCTACACAACAAAGATGACGGGGAGAAGACGCTGCCGAAGGTGATCTACGTAAATAAGATCGCCCACAAAACGGCGCATCCTGAAGTGACGGTCAGAAAGCGGCTTGAAAATGATCTGTAAAACATAATATATGCAACATTTTGACCAAGGGACCACCATTACATGTTATGTAGACCAGTGGTCCCTAACCTTTTTGCAACTGCGGACCGGTCAATGCTTAAAAATTTGTCCCATGGACCGGGGGGGGGGGGGGGGGGGTGTATGGAGTTTTATTTTTATTATTTTTTTTTTTTCATTAAAAAATACAATCATGTGTGCTTACAGACTGTATCCCTGCAGACTGTATTGATCTATATTGATATATAATGTAGGAACCAGAAATTTTAATAACAGAAAGAAACAACCCTTTTGTGCGAATGAGTGTAAATGGGGGAGGGAGGTTTTTTGGGTTGGTGCACTAATTGTAAGTGTATCTTGTGTTTTTTTTATGTTGATTTAATTAGAAAAATAAAAACAAAAAATTTATTTTTTATTTCTTGTGCAGCCCGGTACCCGCAGCCCGGTGGTTGGGGACCACTGATGTAGACCACAAGGAAGTGACTCATTTAATGCGGTGCACCTTATATATGAAAAAAGATCGAAAATAGACCATTCATCGGCAGTGCGTCCTATAGTCCGGAAAATACGGTACATGCTCGGACATGCTTTTATTCATGTATCTCTTTTTTCCTGTCATTCCCCAGGAATCCACAAGAGGATGACAAATATGCATATCCAGTTATTCAGTAATTTTTGTATGAGTTATTGTTATTAGTGGCAGCTATATGAGAGAGGTCATGTGACATATTGGGAAATGTGTGACTTCTTACCTGAGCAGAGCGAGCCATCCTCATCATGGTCATGATGGGTGGGCGGAGCCTTAACGTCTCCTTCAAACAACGCTCCAACAGGCCGAGATCCTTCAGCTGAGCACCACATGAATTAGTTTCTCATCTTAATTGTTTCCTTGGATTCAGTGTTACCTGGTCCAAGTCGAGAGGGGGCAGGTTTTCCCCGCACACAGTCTGCTGCTCGGCATAACAGCGCTCCTGCAGGACTTGATCCCGGGCCAGGAAGAATCCCATCCAGGCACTGGTGGTGGAGGACGTGTGCTGACCCGCCAGCAGAAGGCCGATCAGCATGCCTGAGATCTCGTCATCAGACAGCGGACGTCCGTCCCTACATGGAGGTGTCACATTCTACTTCATCAAGCAGCTTTCAATGAAAGAAAAAGGTAAATTGGATGACTTTTACAGTTTGACTAATTTACTTGTAGGTGGCGTCGACGAGCGTCTGAAGGATGTCGTCCATTTTCTTGCCGGAGCTTCGTCGCTTCTGGATCACCTTGAAGAAAATGTTCTTGATCTCTTGGTGAGCTTTGTCACGCCTCCTAATTAGAGAAAATACATTTTGTAGCAGCGGGAAAACTTCATTTCATTTTGAAAACTAATTTTATCCAGCGTTTTTAATATTCATTGATTTTACCTTCAGTCAATTTGAAAACCATTTTAATTCTGCTTTTTTTTTAATAGTAATTTTAGATTAGATTAGATATATTGGTCTTCACAGTAACATTTTTCATAGCAAACAATATAACAAGAACACCACCGTCTAGCTCAGAGCTGTGCAAATATTTTGACTCGGGGCCACATTGAGAGAAATAATGTGTCTGGGTGGCCAATGTGTATGTGTGTAAAAAATAATTATACACATTTAGCTGTAAAAATCACACAGGATGTGTGTTTGGGTCCCTTTTTTTTCTTCAGGAACAGTAATACCAAAAGTCACAATGTCTGGTAGAATTCTAAAAAAGTTATGACGGACCACCTCAAAAAAAACGGAATGGAATTTTACAGTTTTTTACTGAATGGGACACCCAAAATGTACATTTAAAATAAAGAAAGTGTGATTTACAATAATAACTATGAACAATAAAACACTGAATATTAACATATTTTACTTCTCAGACCAGCTCCTCGGTAGACATCTTTTACAATCCAGCAAAACAACAACAAAATGTAACAAACAGCAAAATATTAAAGCAAAGGGTAAAAAACACCTACAATATGATGTATTATCACTTTTATGCAGAATTGTGTTATAAAAATTTGCTTCAGCATCCTGACATGCGTTTCGGGCTGGCTGCTCTGAAAACAAACCCCGCCCACTCTGCTTTGTTCCTCGTCTGAGCTGCTGTGACGTAGATTACCGTAATAACTCCTATAACAACTTAAAAGCGCGGATTTCAACCATTGAAATACTTTCTATATTCAAGACTTACGGTAAGTTAAAAACAGCAATGCACATCATAATGGCAGATACGGTTTTGATGTTAAAGGTCTACAAAAATTATCCAGAACATCCGGCGGGCCGGATTGAAAATCTTAATGGGTCGCATGTGGCCCGCGGGACGTATTTTGCTCAGGTCTGGTCTAGCTTATGGTAGGATAGGATAAGACTTAATTTATCCCACAATGGGGAAATTAAGTCTATCCTATCCTACCATAAGTTAGATGTTACCATTAGTGGTTTAACAAAACATTTGTTTGACAATTATCTCTATTTTTCACAATTACAAAATGTATGTAATAAACATTTTGACCAGCCTGAATAAAATTATTGGTGTTTACTGCTGTCACTCACCCGGTCTCAGAGGGAGCTCGTGCACACATACAAAAACAGTCCAAGAGAAGCAACAAACAATTTGCAGTCATGTTGTTGTTATGATAGAATATACATTCAATGACAGCTAACGCTAGCTATCCACATTGCTATTATTGGCTAACAACACCTGAAGCTAATGCGTGTGCATGCGTTATGTACGTATATATTTACGTCATTATGTACAAAAAACCTAACAAGGATGTGTCGAATACATTGGAAAGTTGGCGTCCTCGCGGCATCTGTGTAAATGTTGCAAACAGCCCCTTTAACTTTCAAAAACTGCGGTTTGTATAAAAATAAAGAAAATATAGTTTTTCCATATCTGGTAATTAAGTAACTTTTTTAATATTCAGATTATTTTCAGCTAAAACAAAATAAATTATAAAATTAGGAAATACAGGCTCCAGCACCCCCGCGACCCTGAGAGAGACAAGCGGTACAAAATAGATGGATGGATTTTTTAAAAAATCTAAAATATTTCTCTTTGTGCTCAGTGTAATTTTAATATTCAGATCATTTTATACTTAAAATAAATGATATGATTAAAAAATATTTAAAAATGTCAATCAAAAATTGTGTTGGGTGTATTTATTTTCTCCAAATCTAAAAAATGTTTAATCCAAAAATACATAATCATTTTTAGAATGTGCCGCGGTTCGTTAAAAAAATGAGCGGCAGGCCGCGCTTTAAGATACCCTTGCTCAAGCCTTTAAATAGACCCCGTTTTAGACTAGTTGATCTGCCGCTTTTCTGCTGTCCCACATCTCCTACCTGGAGAGGACACCCGGTGACCAGTTAATTTCTGGAGAGGTACCAGTCTGGGTGGGGGGTCCTGCTTTGGAAATCATTTGTACCCCTTTCAGAGATCACATTTAGTTCCCCTTAAACATCCTCATGTTGCACAATGAAATGTAAGCATAGGATGAAGTGTGCATTCCTGTAACTTTCTCTAGTAACAGCATTCCATGATTAATATCAATAAATTAACATTAATAATAAATGACAGTAGAATAAGCACACGTATGACTGAGGAGTCATAGTGTAACTTTGTGTGGTGTTTGAGTTGTCCGACTTTTTGTGTGGCCAAAAACGCACCAGTGGTTTAGTGGTATGCGTGTCGGTGACAGATGACAAGTTGGTTTTGGCTTGGTTTGTATGGCAGAAAATGACTAGTTTTTCGAGATAGAAGTGTTTTACTCATGTTTTTGGTGTGGTTATGGCCGAATATAAACAGTTTTGCTCAATAAAGTGATCGATACAATTCCTGTCCTCGAAGCATCTCGATAGACGTTACAATAATTGAACGGTGTTCAATTGAACGGTGTTGACAAACACCGTTAGGGCCGCTTGTTGTCACTGTCACTCAAAGTTGCATTGCAAAATTACACAGAATAAATGTGTTTATTTTGTTTAGAATTCAGATGGGATTTGATTTGGTGCGCGGCATATATTTGCTGTGCGAAGAGGACGCTTGAGCAGTGCGCAATTGCGCAGGCGCGCACCTTAGAGGGAATGTTGCTCACAGGGCACAGAGGAGGCATCAGTGCGACACAGTTCGCGTATCGGTCACGTGACCAAAACAGCTCATGATCGGTCACGTGACTTTCTAAAAGCGGTACGCGCACCGACACAGGCTTTCGCTCTATGAGCTCGACCGATGCATCGGTGTTGCTGGACCCATCACTAGTAGAATCATATGATATGGCAGGTTCTATAATGTTTACCGTCACCTTGACGAAATGGCATAAAGAGTAAGATGACAATATAATGTAAGTTGGACAATGACGTACAGAACAGAGGAGATTTAGTTCATTTTTTTTATTTTGGTTTTAAGCGATTCTTTTTTTTTGCTAGACAAAACATCTCCATCACCCAGCTATTGATTTCTTGTGGCTGGTTAAAAAAGAATTAATACAGAATTCGTTGCTTTATTAAACGTAAGGTTAACAGTGATAAACACATTTGATAACTGACGTTGCCGAGAATCATACCCACGTCATGTGGCATTAAAGGTGTTTGCAGCGAAAGGTTTGCTGGTAGGACCAACACAAGTTAGCCATTCAATATTCTAACAAAGCAGAAACCGGTTTGAATTAAGTTTGCTGTCATTCTTTGATTCTATTGGCATTTTAAAAATTATTTTTATTCTCTATCCAGATTCCGAACTGACCACAACTCTCAAAAGCCCACATTTTCAATAGAGCTTGGGCACTTGGTTGAATCTCCCCTTCCATTACTCGACACACGCCTCGAAGCCTCGGCACATTTCGCTCCTTCACTAGAAATTACGATTTTTGTGTATTTTTGTCGTCTAATTCGAATAAATGTACAGCCCTGCAACTGACAAACTCAAACTTTCTTGGAACAGCAGACTCCTCTTTCCAAATACACTAGATGTTTTGTTACTGGGAAACCCGTACAGTCCCACCTGAAGCTGGGCAGCGGCAGCCATCCGGGCAGCAGCCAAGCAGCGTGGCTGAAGCCTCCGTCCAGGTCTGCATACAACTGGGCCACGTGCTCGTCCAGCATGGCGCGGATCTCCTTGCCGTGGAGGCAGCTGCTGGCCGTCAGGATGATCAGCTCAGACAACGCTTCAAAGAGGTCTGACAAGAATAATTCACATTTACATTCACAATTTTTGACTGGAAACCTTCAGAAAAACGATCTAAAAACAAAAAATACGACAGTGGATTAAACTGACTGGCTGTAGATAAGAGGTTAAAAGGTAAAAAAAGAAAATTAGCAATTTGAACATTTAAAACCATTTTTTTTAACTACCGGTACCTGGATCTCTTTCGATTTACTTATTTATTTATTTTTACCTTTTACCAAATCCAAAATATTACAATGTGATATTTTAATAGACCAGACCTGGGCAAAATACGGCCCATTAAGATTTTCAATCTGGCCTGGCGGACGTTCTACATAATTTTTTTGGACCTTTAACATCAAAACTGCCGCCATTATGATGTGCAGTGCTACTTTAAAATTACCTTAAGTCTTGAACTATAGAAAGTATTTCAATGGTTGAAATCTGCGCTTTTGAGTGTTATACGCGTTATTACGGTAATCTACGTCACAGCACTCAGACGAGGAACAAAGCAGAGTGGGCGGGGTTTGTTTTCAGAGCAGCCAGCCCTAAACGCATGTGTAAGGAACAAATGCCGAAGCAAATTTTTACAACACATTTCTGCATAAAAGTGATAATATATCATGTTGTAGGTGTTTTTTACCCTTTGCTTTCATATTTTGCTGTTTGTTACATTTTGTTGTGTTTTGCTGGATTGTAAAAGATATCTACAGAGGAGCTGGTCTGAGAAGTAAAATATGTTAATATTCAGTGTTTTATTGTTCATAGTTATAATTGTCAAATTATTGTTTTCAGAGCAGCCAGCCATAAACGCATGTGTCAGGAACAGATGCGGAAGCAAATTTTTACATAAGATTTCTGCATAAAAGTGATAATATATCATATTGTAGGTGTTTATTACCCTTTGCATTCATATTTTGCTGTTTGTTACATTTTTGTTGTGTTTTGCTTGACTGTAAAAGATGTCTATCGAGGAGCTGGTCTGAGAAGGAGAAGAAGAGCGATGTTCATATGTTGTTAATATTAAGTGTTTTATTGTTCATAGTTAATATTGTAAATCCCCCTCTCTTTATTTTAAGGTACATTTTGGGTGACCCATTCAGGAAAAAACTGTAAAATTCCATTCTGTTTTTTTTGAGGTGGTCTGTCATAACTTTTTTAGAATTCTATAGGACATTGTTTATTTTTTATTAGTGTTCCTGACCCAAACACACATACTGTACAGCAGATTTATACAGCTAAATGTGTAAATATCATTTATACACACATACACATTGGCCCCCCCAGTCACATTTTTTCTCTCAATGTGGCCCCCGAGTCAAAATATTTGCCCAGCTCTGTACCCCGCCTTCCGCCCGATTGTAGCTGAGATAGGCTCCAGCGCCCCCCGCGACCCTGAAGGGAATAAGCGGTAGAAAATGGATGGATGGATGTAACAGAGTGTAGTGGCTCCATATAGTGGTGACGTTTGTGACTTGCAGTTTCATCAACCCTTTGACAAAATGTTTGTAACTTCGTCAAAATTCAAGATAAAGTTGTATTTTTAGTCCATAATGAAATTTGAAGATCTAGTGTAAACACATAAACACACATAATATGTATAATAATAATAATATATAATAATAAATGACAAGTTAAGGGATCTTACTTTTCTCGCCACTGTCTCCCCATCTCTGAAAATACTCCACCGTCTCCGCCTCGATGATCTTGACGTGTTCCTTAAAGCGTGCGATGTTCAGTCCCGTCTTCAGCATCTTCTTTTGTTCCAGAAAGACCTGCAGCACATTTTGTAAATCCATAAGGCTCCTCCAAACTGGACCTGGCTGTACACTTGTCGTGTTTGTGTGTGGACACCAGCGATGTTTACCGGGTTGGAGACATCATAGGCCACGCCTTTGCCAAACACGGGAGTGGTCAGTCGGGAGTAAACGTCCTCGGCGTTCAGGTCCTCGTTTTTGCTGTTGAAAAGCAGCGTGGCGGCGTCGCTTCCCAACAGGTACGTGAAGGTCTTGCCCACCATGGTGAAGCTAAATACTGGGCCATACTGTGAGAGATTAGCCCAGCAATTTTTCAGTTTACTAATTATTGTTTGGGCTGTACCATAACACATTCAATAGGAATGATGTTCATGAATGCAAATTATATACAAAACCCAAAACCAGTGAAGTTGGCACTTTGTGTAAATCGTAAATAAAAACAGAATACAATGATTTGCAAATCCTTTTCCACCTATATTCAATTGAATAGACTGCAAAGACAAGATACTTAACGTTCAAACTGGGAAACATTGTTATTTTTTGCAAATATTAGCTCATTTGGAATTTGATGCCTGCAACATGTTTCAAAAAAGCTGGCACAAGTGGCAAACAGACTGAGAAAGTTGAGGAATGCTCATCAAACACATTTTTGGAACATCCCACGGGTGAACAGGCTGATTGGAAACAGGTGGGTGCCATGATTGGGTATGAAAGCAGCTTCTATGAAATGCTCAGTCATTCACAAACAAGGATGGGGCGAGGGTCACCACTTTGTGAGCAAATGCGCGCGCAAAAACAACATTACTCAATGAGCTATAAGGAATTTAGGGATTTCACCATCTACAGTCCTCAACATCGAAAGGTTCAGAAAATCTGGAGAAATCACTGCACTTAAGCGGCAAGGCCGTGAACTTCGATCGCTCAGGCGGTACTGCATAAAAAAGCTACATCAGTGTGTAAAGGATATCACCACATGGGCTCAGGAACACTTCAGAAAGCCACTCTCAGTAACTACAGTTTGTCGCTACATCTGTAAGTGCAAGTTAAAACTCTGCTATGCAAAGCGAAAGCCATTTATCAACAACCAGAAACACCGCCGGCTTCGCTGGGCCCGAGCTCATCTAAGACTGATAAAAAGTGGAAAAGTGTTCTGTGGTCTGATGAGTCCACATTTCAAATAGTTTTTGGAGACTGTGGACGTCGTGTCCTCCAGACTAAAGAGGATCTGGACTGTTATAGGCGCAAAGTTCAAAAGCCAGCATCTGTGATGGTATGGGGGTGTATTAGTGCCCAACACATGGGTAACTTACACATGTGTGAAGGCACCATTATTGCTGAAAGGTACATACAGGTTTTGGAGCAACATATGTTGCCATGCAAGCAACGTCTTTTTCATGGAGCCCCCTGCTTATTTCAGCAAGACAATGCTAAGCCACATTCTGCATGTGTTACAACAGCATGACTTCGAAGTAAAAGAGTGCAGGTATTAGTCCAGACCTGTCTCCCATTGAAAATGTGTGGCGCATTATGAAGCCTAAAATACCACAACTTGTTGAACAACATAAGCTGTACATCAAGCAAGAATGGAAAATAATTCCACCTGAAAAGCTTCAAAAATTGGTCTCCTCAGTTCCCAAACATTTACTGAGTGTTGTTAAAAGGAAAGGCCATGTAACACAGTGGTAAAAATGTCCCTGTGACAACTTTTTTGCAATGTGTTGCTGCCAGTAAATTCTAAGTTAATGATTATTTGCATAAAAAAAATGAAGTTTCTCAGTTCGAACATTAAATATCTTGTCTTTGCAGTCTATTCAATTGAATATAAGTTGAAAAGGATTTGCAAATCATTGTATTCCGTTTGTATTTACGATTTACAC
This sequence comes from Entelurus aequoreus, assembly GCF_033978785.1. NCBI lineage: Eukaryota > Metazoa > Chordata > Actinopteri > Syngnathiformes > Syngnathidae > Entelurus > Entelurus aequoreus. The sequence goes on along the minus strand of NC_084735.1, from coordinate 28,422,507 downwards.
AACGTGCCAACTTCACTGGTTTTGTAGTATACTTTTCATTAAGTACAAAAAAAAAATAGATGGCAGAAAATACATTAACTATTTTGTAATTGTGTTCTGTACTGTTTACAAATACATTTAATTTTTTGTTTTCTGTATAATGAAATATATTTAATAAAAGGATCATATACACAGTAATCTAAAATCTAGAATGTTCAAATTTAAGCTTAAAACAATTGTGCATATGAAAAGTGAAAGTATTCTATCTACAGTATTTGATTGATTTTTAATTAAGATTGTTTTTAAGATGATTGTATTTTCAGATTTTAATTTGAGTTATGATTTTATATCTTTATTTTTGCCTTCTTTAAATTTTCTGTAAAGCATTTGAATTGCCTTGTGTATTAATTGTGCTCTTTAAATACGATTGCCTTGCCTTGCCTAGAGTATACAGAACCCAATTTATTGGCCAAGTATGTTTAACACACAACTGGTATGTATCATACATTTAAAAAGTTAAAGTACCCATGATTGTCACACACACACTAGGTGTGGCGAAATTATTCTCTGCATTTGACCCATCACCCTTGATCACCCCCTGGGAGGTGAGGGGAGCAGTGAGCAGCAGCGGTGGCCCTGCCCGGGAATCATTTTTGGTGATTTAACCCCCAATTCTAACACTTGATGCTGAGTGCCAAGCAGGGAGGTAATGGGTCCCATTTTTATAGTCTTTGCGATGAGGTGGCGACTTGTCCAGGGTGTACCCCGCCTTCCGCCCGAATGCAGCTGAGATAGGCTCCAGCGACCCCCCGCAACCCCAAAAGGGACAAGCGGTAAAAAATGGATGGATGGATGGTATGACTCGGGTTTGAACTCACAACCTACCGATCTCAGGGCGGACACTCTAACCACTAGGGAAAATATTGAATAAATAATATATTAGTAAGAGATTATACATACAGTAATAATTATATCAACATTCAAAAATTATGAATTATGTGTATTTATAACAAATGTTAATATTTATTTTCTGTTTAGTTAAATATATGCTATAAAATGATCATGGACAGTACAAGTCTACTGTTTGTGTAACTGTTAAGTAGAGGTGGGGGAAATAATCGATTTTTAGATGCATTGCAATTCTGACATGGATGATTATAGAAACCATTAGTAAACGTCAATCGATTTATTTATTGTAAAAAAAGTAATGCAGACAGTCCTAAAATTTGGCTGACTGAGGCAATCCGATCAGCTCCTCTTATGTTCCAGTTTCACACACATTTTAATTAGTTTAATAAATGGGAAAATTAATCGAACTGTTTCTTATTCCAAATTAATTGTTTTTTTAAAGTTGCGAGTGATATATTTATTTTAAAAACTGCAACAGTATACATAAATTAAAGATGCATCAATAATCAATTTTTTACTGAATCATAGCTGCTGAATTGTAGTCGAATCGTGAGGTGGCCAAAGATACCCACCTCTACTGTAAAGTATCATTAAATTTAACAAATAAAATGATATATTATTAATATGCAATACATTTTTTAGTATGATTAAATGTTTATTTTAAGTAAACAAAAATGAATGAATGGTATTTATAATACATTTGAATATTGTTCTGTATAATCAAATAATTGAAATAATTGATCACATATTACACAATTACACAGAATGTGTAAATGTTATGTATGATTAAATAAAAATTATTCAGGAATTACATACAATAATATATAAATAAATTAATATTTTTAACCGGCATTATTATTGTTCAATATATTTTTTCTGTATTAAAAATAACTTATCACATATTTGTTGTTAAATCACATGTATTCACAATAATTTTTTTATATAAAATATGTGCAATATCATATATTCAACAAAAGTATTCATGTATAGATTGTTTTTAATATTTATATTACTGTATTAAAAGTGCAATGAGTGAAAAACAGTCAAGTTTTTAATTACTAATAAACACATGCAGAATGATAAGCACTATATACAGCAGGTATAACTGTGTAATACGTAGTTTGGATATTATTTTTATTAGACTGCATAGAGGGATAATAGACACATTTCTAAAAACAGCTCATTAACAAAAAGCGTGAACTTACTTTCTCATAAGCATTTTCCAAAAACTCAATAGGACTTTTCCCAAAAGCAATAGCATGGCCTAGGAAGGGCACACTGGAAGGAATGAAAGGTGGATATTTCTGCAGACAAAAAAATACAAAATACAAGTAGAAATTTTGTAGAACATTCAAGCAGGTTTTTTACAGTACCACATCTTGCAGAACAATATCTTCGATACAATATGCTTGATATACTTACCACATCTTTGTGACAAGTTTGTCTGCGAAGTACTTTGCTATACAAATAACCCAAAGTCAGAGTGATGACTGAGGCAGCCAGAACCCCTGAGGTTAGGTTGTCGTTCATCTTGCCAACCGTGTCCATGAGCAGCTTACTGCTCATATGATAAAAGTACATCGACATGTTTTAACTCAACTGAAAACCTGGTTTTAATGCTCACTTCTTTTTTAGGGTAATAACATCTCACTACGATAATCCAAGACGAGTCGGGGAAAAAGACCGCTGGTGTCGTTCACCCTCCAAGCCTACCTGTTAACGGCGGGCCCGCCCCCGCCTGACAAGAGAAGCTCGCGATTGGCTGCTGTTTCCGTGTCGCTTAAACAACGCCATCTGTGATTGGCTGCTTTCGTCTGAACTGATGTGGGGCTATATGATGTCACACGGTTTACTTCACAAAATATTAAAAATAGAAAATATTCAAATACGTTTAATACGAAGAACTACGGTATGGTAATTCGAACACAAATATCCTTTACATAGTACGCGTCAGTAGCTAGCGCCAGTCAAGCATGTCCGCATTAATCGGCAGTCACTCGTAGTAGAGCAAGGGTGGGCAATTAATTTTTACCGGGGGCCGCATGAGCAACCCGAGCACTGCTGGAGGGCCACATCGACAATATTTCAATTAAATTTTGCTCAATATTATTTTTGATATATACCGTAAGATAAATAATAATAATAATAATAATAATAGTAATACTTCAACATAGTGTGTGTAACAGCATTCCATGACTAATATAAATACATTAACATTAATAATAAATGACAGTAAAATAAGCACACGTATGACTGAGGAGTCATAGTGTAACTTTGTGTGGTGTTTGAGTTGTCCGACTTTTTGTGTGGCCATAAACGCACCAGTGGTTTAGTGGTATGCGTGTTGGTGACAGATGACAAGTTGGTTTTGGCCTGGTTTGTACGGCAGAAAATGACTAGTTTTTCAAGATAGAAGTGTTTTGCTCATGTTTTTGGTGTGGTTATGTCCGAATATAAACAGTTTTGCTCAATAAAGTCATCGATATAATTCCTGTCCTCGAAGCATCTCGATAGACGTTACAATAATTGAATGGTATTCAATTGAACGGTGTTGACGAACACCGTTAGGGCCGCTTGTTTTTCACTGTCACTCAGCGTTGAGTTGCAAAATTACATAGAATAAATATGTTTATTTTGTTTAGAATTCAGATGGGATTTGATTTGGTGCGCGGCATATATTTGCTGTGCGCAGCAGACACTTGAGCAGTGCGCAATTGCGCAGGCACGCACCTTAGAGGGAACGTTGCTTTGCAGTCCCTGTCTTGTTGGAAACACGCCATTCCTCATCAACTTTTCTCTTTTTAGCGTCTCGGGTGTAAACCGTGCATCACTTGTCGCTGCATGTGCACCTTCACTCGCAGGTTACACACGGACACACGCCCATAAATAATAATTTTCAAAATAAAAGCAGCACAGTTGTATTGCGCACACGACATAGATGTTTTTTCAACTTTATTTTGTAATTTGTGATTGCAGCTGTTCCCATTCACTCACAATCACGCACACGCATACGTCCACACGGAAGTAATACAAATAACGATTTTCAAAACAAAAGCAGCACCGTTGTATTGCACACTCGACATAGATACTTTTTAAAATTTATTTTGTAATTTATAATTGGCCTCACGCGGGCCGGACAGGGACGCACAAAGGGCCGGATGTGGCCGGCGGGCCGGACAGGGACGCACAAAGGGCCGGATGTGGCCCGCGGGCCGCAGAATGCCCAGATCTGTAGTAGAGTATGACTGTCCTCAGAATGGATGGGTTCCCATTCGGTAGGACGCCTGCGCGTGACGTCTTTTAGCGTGGGGAGACTGATGCGCCTGCAGCCACCACACGGTCCTTGGCAGAGAGGGGCCTTGATCCAGTGGCATGGATCCATGACGACTGGAGACCACTCTCTGTTGCAGCCTTCATCCGCCTTCAGTGCCGTTGTGACATGCAGTGTCATCCTCTGCCACTTCCACCGTTGAGGTCTTTGAAATGCTATTTAACCCATAGCTGGGACCCTGACAGGTACTACCACCCTGGGTCAGAGTGGACCTGGGAGCAATGATGACTGAGGGGTAACTCCACCTTCCCCAACATTAAGGTAAAAAATAAATAAAAAATTACGCAATATAAAGACTACAAAACTTTTTCTAGTTTTGATTAAAAATTCCTGTAGTTTATGTATTAGCTTAATGGACAAAGCTAGCGGCCTTGTTGCTAAATATTACTTAGCGAAATATATTGTTGCAAATGTATTAATTATTGACCACAGCATTCAATTTATTAAAACAATTATTAAATAAACGTATTTACACAGACATGAAAAGAAAGGCATGATTTGTCAAAATACACAGTAATGTTGTAAATAAAAAACAAGATATTACTACATTATTGCAGTCAGTTGTTTTTCTCAGCACAGAAATCTCTTTTTGGCAGCGCTGTCATCTTTGAATGTTCTTGCACCAACGATTCATCAGCCGTAAGCGTATTTGTCTGCAGCAGCACCTTTGTCGTTGGGGGTCATCTATCCGCTCAGCTTCATTAAAAGCTTCACAATGAGGCCCGCCTGTCAGGAATTACAAAAATAGACGTCAGTCTAAATAAGTGTTTTGATACTTACTTATTAGTACATCCAGAAAATATTCACAGCGCTTTTCTTTTTGTACAGCCTTATTCCAAAATAGAATAAGTTAATTTTTGTCTTAAAAATTCAGCACACAATACCCTAAAATTATGACGTAAAAAATATTTTCTAATTTTGCAAAGTTATTAAAAATAAGAAACTTAAGAAATCTCATGGACGAAAGTATTCACAGTCTTTGCAATCAAAGTCAAAAGTGAGCTCAGAGGTATCCTGTTTCAACTGATCATGCTTGAGATGTTCCTAATGCTTAAGTGGAGTCCACCTATTATAAATTCATGTGGTTGGACATGATTTGGAAAAGCGCACATCTGTCTATATACAGTACAAAAGGTCCCAAACTTGACAAAGCATGGCAGAGCACAAACCAAGCATGAAGTCGAAGGAATTGGTTGTAGACCTCTGAGACAGGATTGTCTCCAGGCAAAAATCTGGGGAAGGGTAGAGAAACATATTTGCTGCCTTGAAGATCCCAATGAGCACAGTGGCCTCCATCATCCGTAAATGGAAGAAGTTTGGAATCACCAGGACTCTTCCTAGCGCTGGCCTGCCGTCTAAACTGAGCGGTTGGGTGAGAAGGGCCCTAGTCAGGGAAGTGACCACGAAACCAATGGTCGCTCCGTCAGAGCTACAGCGTTCCTCTGTGGAGAGAGAACCTTCCAGAAGGACAACCATCTCATTATGCCAAAATGCACTTGAAAAACTCTGACAGTGAGAAACAAAAGTCTCTGGTCTGATGAGACAAAGATTGAACTCTTTGGCGTGAATGCCAAGTGTTATATTTAGAGGAAACGAGGCACCGCTCATCACCAGGCCAATACAATTCTTACAGTGAAGCATGGTGGGGATGCTTTTCAGAAGCAGGAATTATGAATAGGAAATATGAATGCAGCAATGTACGGAGACATCCTGGATGAAAACCTGCTTCAGAACGCTCTTGTACTCAGACTGGGGCGACGGTTCATCTTTCAGCAGGAAAACGACCCTAAGCACCCAGCCGAGATATCAAAGGAATGCATACTTGCCAACCCTCCCGTTTTTAGCGGGAGACTCCCGGTATTCAGCGCCTCTCCCGGCAGAAATTTTCTCCCGACAAACTCCCGGTATTCAGCCGGAACTGGAGGCCGCGCCCCCTCCAGCTCAATACGGACCTGAGTGGGGACAGCCTGTTCTCACGTCCGCTTTCCCACAATATAAACAGCTTGCCTGCCCAATGACGTCATAACATCTACGGCTTTTAGAGAGAAGAGTGCACAACTGCGCACACAACAAGGAGACGAAGCAGAAGAACGAGGAAGTTACAGAAATGGCGACGCCGTCGACGAGCAAGATGAAGAAATACGCTTACAAGTTCCAAAACGAATGGAAACAAGAATTTCAGTTCATCCAGGATAGTTGGAAGGGGAAGGGGTATGTATGTTGTCTGTACATTTTGTAGAACAGACTTCTCCATTGAACACGATGGCCGAAATGATATACTCCTTCATGAAAGGAGAAGTTTATATATATATATATATATATATATATATATATATATACATATATATATATATATATATATATACATATATATATATATATATATACATATATATATATATATATATACATATATATATATATATATATATATACATATATATATATATATATATATATACATATATATATATATATATACATATATATATATATATATATATATATATATATATATATATACATATATATATATATGTATACGTATATATATATACATATATATATATGTATACATATATATATATATGTATACATATATATATATATGTATACATATATATATGTATATATATGTATATATATATGTATGTATATATATATATATATGTATGAAATACTTGAGTTGGTGAATTTTAGCTGTAAATATACTCTCCTCTTAACCACGGCATTAACCACGCCCCGCCCCCAGCCATGCCCCACCCCCCACCTCCCGATATCGGAGGTCTCAAGGTTGGCAACTATGAAGGAATGGCTATAAGTCAACTCTGTTAATGTCCTTGAGTAGCCCAGCAAGAGCCCAGACTTGAATCCGATTGAACATCTCTGGAGTGATCTACAAATGGCTGTGCACTGACGCTTCCCATTCAACTTGATGGAGCTTTAGAGGTGCTGCAAAGAGGAATGGGCTAAACAACGCAGACTTCAGGCTGTAATTTCTGCCAAAGGTGCATCAACCATGTGTAGAGTAAAAGTTTCTTATTTTTGATAAATTTCAAAAAGTTCTTAAATTGTTTCACTTTGGAATGTCATACTTTCTGGATGCACTGTAATTAATTTGGTGTTGAACAAAACTGGAGAGAGGACGTTTTAGAGACTGTTACCTGTTTTGTGTGCACGATGAAATTCATTTTGTTCTCACCACTGTGTATTTGGAAATACTGGTCGGCGTGTCCCAGTTGCCACATGAATGTGCCGTACTCTAAACTGATGAGAAGTGCCTGTGGGTTCACGGACGAAACAATATTGACCACCCCAAATAAAAAGTCCAAACTAACAACCTGAATTTAGATGACAAGACACCTTGGTCTCCATATTCATGAGGTGCAGGCCCTTTGTGTTGACGCCCACATAGACGCGGATGACTTTGTGGTTGCTGGCGCTGGCCTTGGTGTACACCTGTCCTGTGAAGAAGGCTGCTCCGTAGGTGGGGATGTCCCAGCAGTTCTGCAGGAAGAGTCGCTGCAGGTGGTGCATCTCCTTGCTCACGCCCTCGCTGGTACTCAGTGCCTGGACGACAGATAGATTAAGGCTCAAAGCTTAAACAACAAGAGGTTTTCTGATGAAAACTTACTTTGTACTCATGGAGAATCCTATTGGTCCAGTGGTACGCTTTGCTTTTCACCTTTAATATCGGCACAATGGACTTCAGGTTTTCCTCGCTGTTAGGAAACGGCACTTTATTAAAAAGCAGTGCTACTGTGACAGCAACAATTGTACAAATGGAGTCTCCGTACTTGAGGAAGCCCTGCTTATGTTTCTTGCTCTCGTAGTTGCCATAGATGATCTGCAGCAGGAAGCTAGCCAGCGTTATCAGTTTGCTGTCCGGCGCCGGAAAGAAGCCCTTCAGGAGGGAGTGGCGAGCCTCGTCGAAGAGGATGAGGATGGCCAGCGGATCCTCCACCTGGGACAGGAAGGTGAAATGCAGGATTCGCAGCTAGAACAGCTTCCGCTCTGCTGGTGTCTCGCGCACCGGGGAGGGGCCTTCCCAAAACGGCTACCACAATATCAATTAAAGGCCTACTAAACCCCACTACTACCAACCACGCAGTCTGATAGTTTATATATCAATGATCAAATCTTAACATTGCAACACATGCCAATACGGCTGGGTTAGATTACTAAAGAGCAATTTTAAATTTCGCGCGAAATATCCTGCTGAAAACGTCTCGGTATGATGACGCCTGCGTGTGACGTCACGGATTGTAGAGGACATTTTGGGACAGCATTCTGGCCAGCTATTAAGTAGTCTGTTTTCATCGCAAAATTCCACAGTATTCTGGACATCTGTGTTGGTGAATCTTTTGCAATTTGTTCAATGAACAATGGAGACAGCAAAGAAGAAAGCTGTAGGTGGGAAGCGGTGTATTTCGGCCGGCTGCAGCAACACAAACACAGCCGATGTTTCATTGTTTACATTCCCGAAAGATGACAGTCAAGCTTTACCATTGGCCTGTGGAGAACTGGGACAACAGAGACTCTTACCAGGAGGACTTTGAGTTGGATACGCAGACGCGGTACCGTGAGTACGCAGCTGCGGCTTCCAAACATTTGATCGCTTGCCCGTACGTGCGTGCCGCTATGTGCATGTCACGTACGTAACTTTGGGGAAATATATGTGCTGTATGAACTTTGGGGAGGTGAACGGTACTTTGGGCTGTGGGATTGAGTGTGTTGTGCGGGTGTTTGATTAGTATCGGCGGGTTATATGGACGGGAGGGGGGAGGTGTTTGTTATGCGGGATTAATTTGTGGCATATTAAATAAAAGCCTGGTTGTGTTGTGGCTAATAAAGTATATATATGCCTTGTGTTTATTTACTGTTTTAGTCATTCCCAGCTGAATATCAGGTCCCACCCGCCTCTCACAGCATCTTCCCTATCTGAATCGCTTCCACTGCCCTCTAGTCCTTCACTCTCACTTTCCTCATCCACAAATCTTTCATCCTCGCTCAAATTAATGGGGAAATCGTTGCTTTCTCGGTCCGAATCGCTCTCGCTGCTGGTGGCCATGATTGTAAACAATGTGCAGATGTGAGGAGCTCCACAACCGGTGACGTCACGCGCATATCGTCTGCTACTTCCGGTACAGACAGGCTTTTTTATCAGCGACCAAAAGTTGCAAACTTTATTGTCGATGTTCTCTACTAAATCCTTTCAGCAAAAATATGGCAATATCGCGAAATGATCAAGTATGACACATAGAATGGACCCGCTATCCCCGTTTAAATAAGTAAATCGCATTTCAGTAGGCCTTTAAAGAATGACAGGGCCCCTTCCTGCTCCGTCACTGTTAAGGATAAGTGACTGCTCGCTGTTGCTGTTGCGAAAAAGCTAAGTATCATTCTGTGTGCTTCTAATTGTTTTACAGCTTTCTTTACTACTTCCCAAACATACTTAGTAGTCTTATTTAACTTGCAAATCACCCGATCTCTGTCTCACCGCCCCTCTCTCAACTAGCTAGCTGCTAAGCTAACGAAGCTCGCGCGGAGACGGTGGCGTCGGTATGAAGGAATCTGCTCCCACACGTCGCAACCACTTCCCTGAAGACAGCAAGAACTTAACTCGGTGAAAGAAATACCTTGAGTATGGCTCCCTGCTCTTCGTGCACCGTTCTCATGGATAGGTTGGCTCTGCTAGAGGGCAGTGTCCGCCAGTTAGAGCAGAGTAATCTCCTAACTTTAGACGTTGCGGACACATCTGTTAGCGTTAGCTGTAGCGATCTAACTAGCCCAGTTTATAGCAGCCCTAAGCGGCCTATAAGCAACGGTGAACCGGTTGAGACGCATAATAGATTTAGCCCTTTGGCTAGTCCTACACCCCAGTCTACCGGGCACCACAGTTTAGTCATAGGGGACTTCATCACCCGAAACATAAAGCTTAGCAAACCAGCCACAATTAAGTGTATTCCCTGGGCCAGAGCACCTGACATTGAAGCTAATCTTAGGGAGCTAACTCGCAACAGGCCAAGTAAACACGTACAACAGGCTAATCGCACCACTAGCTATGCGAACATAGTTGTACACGTTGGCTCCAACGACACTAGAATGAGACAGTCAGGCCCCCTGCCTGCGAGAGGCAATGATGAGAGATATAGCAGATTAGTCTCGCTTAACAAGTGGCTGTCTAGTGTTTGTAGACAACAGGGACCAACGTTTATTGATAATTGGCCCTCTTTCTGGGGCAAACCGGGCTTGTTGATGAGGGACAGCCTTCACCCTAACCAGGAAGGCGCCATCATCCTGCCTAGGAACATATAGATTATTGTTTGAGTCACACTTGATTAACTACACTAGAGCAAGCCCGGTCACAAGCAATTACAGTGTCTGTTAGTCCGGGTGAGGAGTCAATTAAGCTAGAACTAGCCAGCGTCAGGCTGGAAAATCCCTGCACACGTAGCATTTCTCCTAGAACAGGGGTCGGCAACTTTTACCACTCAAAGAGCCATTTTGACCAGTTTCACAAATTAAAGAAAATAATGGGAGCCACAAAACTCTTTTGAAATTTAAAATGAAATAACACTGCATACAAAGTTTTTTTTTGCTTTGTGCTATGTATAAACCAGGGGTCTCAGACACGCGGCCCGCACCTTAATATGAAAATTTAATGTTAGTGCGGCCCGCGAGTTTTATATGAATGGCGCTTGACAGCGTCATACTTGCCAACCCTCCCGATTTTTCCGGCAGACTCACGAAATTCAGGGCAACTATTCTCTCGATTGTCTGCTGATTTTCACCCAAACATCAATAATAAAGGCGTGCCGTGATGGCATAGCATTTAACGCCCTCTACAACCTGTACAAACAGCATACCAGCTCAGCCACATGTTGTATGCAGCTTTTGCTTGCACTCGTAAGTAACAGCAAGGCATACTTGGTCAACGGCCATACAGGTCAAACTGACGGTGACCGTATAAAACAACTTTAACACTCTTACTAATATGTTCCACACTGTGAACCCACACCAAACAAGAATGACAAACACATTTCGGGAGAACATCTGCACCGTAACACAACATAAACACAACAGAACAAATACCCAGAATCCCATGCAGCCCTAACTCTTCCGGGCTACATTATACACCCCGCCACCACCAAAATTTGCACCCCCCCCAACCGTGCCACCTTCACACATCAACCCCCCCCCCCCTCCGTGCGTCGGTTGAGGTGGGCGGGCTTTGGTGGTAGCGGGGGTGTATAATGTAGCCCGGAAGAGTTAGGGCTGCATGGGACTCTGGGCATTTGTTTTGTTGTGTTTATGTTGTGCTACGGTGCAGATGTTCTCCCGAAATGTGTTTGTCATTCTTGTTTGGTGTGGGTTCACAGTGTGGCGCATATTAGTAAGAGTGTTAAAGTTGTTTTATACAGCCACCGTCAGTGTAACCTGTATGGCTGTTGACCAAGTATGCCTTGCTGTCACATACGTGTATTAGCAGAACCTGCATACAACAAGCGGCTGGGCTGGTACGCTGCTTGTACAGGTTGTAGAGGGCGTTATATGCTGTGCCATCACGGCACGCCCTTATTATTGTTGTTAGGGTGAAAACTGTAGAATATTTGCCCCGTGAGATTTCTGGGAGAGGCACTGAAATCCTGAAATCTCCCGGGAGGGTCGGCAAGTATGCAGCTGAGCTGCATCAGAGTGGTCATAGAGCCGCGGGTTGCCGACCCCTGTCCTAGAATAATACACAACTCACATAATGTTTTTTCTAAAGTGAGTCAGTGACTGTGCCAGAGGTGGACATGCATTCTACTGAGGTGGCAAATTATGACGCGTTCAGTGTATCGCAGCACCAAGCAAACGATCTGAAGATTCCCGTTATATCAATTCCTAGATATGGTCGAAATTATTTAAAGAGCACTACGCAAAATAAACGCAACATTATTAATATTACTACTACGGATAACTTTAACAAAAATTCCTCAAAACAGCACACTACCTATAATATGGGCTTTTTAAACAAAAGATAATTGTCTCCCAAAACGTTATTAGTTAATGAGGTCATTACAGACAACAATCTTAACGTCATTGGTCTCAGCGAAACCTGGCTCAAACCAGACCATTTTTTTGCGCTGAACGATGCATCTCCTCCTAACTATACGAATGCGCATATTGCCCGTCCCCTTAAAAGTGGTGGGGGGGTCGCACTAATATACAATGAAAACCTTAACCTTACCCCTAACCTAAGTAATAAATATAAATCATTTGAGGTGCTTACTATGAGGTCTGTTGCACCGCTGCCTCTCTACCTGGCTGTTATCTACTGCCCCCCTGTGCCCTATTCGGATTTTATCAGTGAATTCTCAGAGTTCGTCGCTGATCTAGTGACGCACGGCGACAATATAATTATAATGGGGGACTTTAATATCCATGTGAATACCCCATCAGACCCTCCGTGTGTGGCGCTCCAGACTATAATTGATAGCTGTGGTCTAACACAAATAAATTAACCCACGCATCGCAACGGTAATACGATAGATCTAGTGCTTGTCAGGGGTGTCACCACCTCCAAAGTTATGATACTCCCGTATACCAGTGGTTCTCAACCTTTTTTCAGTGATGTAACCCCTGTGAACATTTTTTTAATTCAAGTACCCCCTAATCAGAGCAAAGCATTTTTGGTTGAAAAAAAGAGATAAAGAAGTAAAATACAGCACTATGTCATCAGTTTCTGATTTATTAAATTGTATAACAGTGCAAAATATTGCTCATTTGTTGTTGTCTTTCTTGAACTATTTGGAAAACAAGATATAAAAAAAACTAAAAACTTGTTGAAAAATAAACAAGTGATTCAATTATAAATAAAGATTTCTACACATAGAAGTAATCATCAACTTAAAGTGCCCTCTTTGGGGATTGTAATAGAGATCCATCTGGATTCATGAACTTAATTCTAAACATTTCTTCACAAAAAAAGAAATCTTTAACATCAATATTTATGGAACATGTCCACAAAAAAACTAGCTGTCAACACTGAATATTGCATTGTTGCATTTCTTTTCACAGTTCTTTTTGACAGACATTTAAAAAAAATCTCACGTACCCCTTGGCATACCTTCAAGTACCCCCAGGGGTACGCGTACCCCCATTTGAGAACCACTGCCGTATACTAAAGTAATGCCCGATCATTACCTTATAAAATTCGAAGTTCTGACTCATTGTCAACAAGCAAATAATAATAATAATAATAACTGCTTTAGCAGCCGCAACATTAATGCTGTCACAACGATGACTCTTGCTGGCCTAGTGCCTTTGATAATGGCGCCATTCCCAAATTATGTGGGCTCTATTGATAACCTCACTAACAACTATAACGACGCCCTGCGCGACACCATTGATAGTATAGCACCTAAAAGGCGTACCCCATGGTTTACAGAAGAAACTAGAGCTCTTAAACTATCATGTAGAAAGCTGGAACGCCAATGGCGCGCGACTAAACTTGAGGTTTTCCATCAAGCATGGAGTGATAGTTTAATAACTTATAAATGCATGCTTACCTTAGCTAAAGCTAATTACTACTCAAATCTCATACGCCTCAACAAAAACGATCCTAAATATTTGTTCAGAATGTAATGGCCATAGGGGTCCATCGATGTGTATATATATAATAAATATTGCCAGTCACAATTAACTTGTGCTCAGCTGGGAAAGGAAGTGTAATATATATATATATATATATATATATATATATATATATATATATATATATATATATATATATATATATATATATATATATATATATATATATATATATATATATATATATATATATACACTTATGTCATCCATTTACCTAATATTATGAACTGTTACAGGCGTATTCAATAATCATGCTAATATTAAAAATGTAACTTAATAGAATGTGGGGATATAAAAGGCATCCGGTGCTATCAGACCGGGCGGAAGCGGAAATTGACGTCACTCGCCACCTGGAGCACCTGTCAGCCACAGCGTTTTTGCTACGGAGCCACTGCATGGAAGGAATCCTCATTTTTGACCGTTTTTGTGGACTTACCATTGGCCTGTGGAGAACCGGGACGAACAGACACTCTTACAAGGAGGACTTTGAGTTGGACTGCGCGATACCGTGAGTACGCTGCGGCTTCCAAACATTTGATCGCTTGCCCGTACGTGCGTGCCGCTATGTGCATGTCACGTACGTAACTTTAGGGACTTTGGGGAAATATATGTGCTGTATTAACTTTGGGGAGGTGATCTGCACTTTGGGCTGTGGGATTGAGTGTGTTGTGCAGGTGTTTGAGTTGTATTGGCGGGTTATAAGGACGGGAGGGGGGAGGTGTTTGTTATGGGGGTTTAATTTGTGGCATATTAAATATAAGCCTGATTGTGTTGTGGCTAATAGTTATATATGTCTTGTGTTTATTTATTGTTTTAGTCGTTCCGAGCTGAATATCAGGGACTCCTCCCAGTAGCGCCGCCCACTCGGCCGATTACTTTATGAATTTCTTTAATAAGAAAATTTAACTCATTAGAAAGGAGATTAAAGACAACAAATCCCAGCTACCACTGGGTTTTATTAACACAGATACGAATGTATATACAACGGATATTGCCCTCCAAAATAGTCTCTCTCTTTTTGATAAAATAACATTAGGGGAACTCCAACGGCGTGTAAATGGGATAAAACTAAAAACATGTTTACTTGACCCACTTCCTGGGAAACATATCAAGGAACTGTTTGTAATATTAGGACCATCAGAGGTAAATATTATAAACTTATCACTTTCTTCTGGCACTGTTCACCTATCATTCAAAAAAGCGGTTATTTATCCTCTGCTCAAAAGACCTAACCTTGATCCTGACCTCATGGTAAACTACCAGCCGGTGTTCCACCTTCCGTTTATTTCGAAAATCCCCGAACAAATTGTTGTACAGCAGTTAAATGAACACCTAGCGTCTAACAATCTCTGTGAACCCTTTCAATCCGGTTTCAGGGCAAATCACTCTACGGAGACAGCCCTTGCGGTCCCCACATCTGCGGTCCCCTCCAAGGTTTCTCATTGTCATCCCATTGGGTTGAGTTTTTTCTTGCCCTGATGTGGGATCTGAGCAGAGGATATCGTTGAGGCTTGTGCAGTCCTTTGAGACACTCGTGATTTAGGGCTATATAAGTAAACTTTGATTGATTGAAGGATAATCGCAGCAAATTTTCGTCCACATTGTCACTGTTTCCTGCAGCGAGCAGCACTGGTTTTATCCACGGTGGGAGAAATGTTTGAATTAAATTAAATGTGTTTTGCTTTCAAAATAACTGTTAATTGGGTCCAAAACATGCATGTAATTGAATACCGAATCAAATTCTGCTAAGACCACTTATTTAGCCAGGGATGGATGCCCTTGCAAACAGTTGTTCAAAAATGTCTTGCTAAAATGAAGATTCATGACAATAGTTGATTATCTTAAATGCAAATAGGGATGGGTACCGTTCACATTTAAACTGATAGTACATGAGAATCGATACCGGTACTTAATGGTTCCAAATGTTGGTATTTTTGTGTGTGTTAAAATATATTGTTTTTAATAATAAAATCACATTTTCATTGCAAACATTCAAAAATGAGCCTATTCTGATAACTACTGTCCAGTTGTTAGTTCTTGTTCAATTTTGACAGCAAATAGATGGATGGATGGATCTCTGAGTCTCCGTTACAGTTGCAAGTCCGAGACGTTAGATGGCAGTAGTCAATAGTAAATGATTGTGTGTGTTGGCCAATCAGTTCAGTCTTGCTGGATCTAATTTTGGTTGCTTCCTAAAAAGTGTTAAAAACTGTAAGTATTGAGTTATTATTACGCACCAGCTGTTTGAATGTAGCGAGCATCTTATTTGTAGTTTTCGTTAACAAATTTGGAGGTATTAAAATCGCCATGTAAAATCACTAATGCTCATCAGTAATGTGTCGATACCAAAGCCAATGTGTATTAGCATTAAGCTGGCACATTTTTAGAAAAGTGGGGCCTTACTTTACTTGTGTTGGAGTGCTTTTTGTCACTTTATTTGTTAGCATTTGTTATCATTACCTTGAGGTGTTTTGGCTGAGTCCGCTCTCAGTGCTGCTGAAGTGATCGCCAAGTGCCAAAGCGCGAAGATCAACAGACCGTGACGTCACGCGCAACCAAGGTACCGTAACATAACACCGTTGGATTTAGTGGAGCGGAGTGGCTCAGCGGGTAGAGTGGCCACCCAGAAACTTGAGAGTTCATTCCAGCTTCTGCCATCTTAGTCACTGCCGTTGTGTCCTTGAACAAGACACTTCACCCACCGTGCTCCCAGTGCCACCTTTACGTGAATCGGTGCCCGGTAGTACTGGCAGGATTTGGTCGGTACCCATCCCTAAATGCAAGTTACCTTTTTCTCAATCTCTAGAGGCAGGCGAACGTCCCGCCGGAGGAAGAGTTGGGGCGTCTCTCTCTGAGGGTCCAGCACCGTCAGATCCGTCACTATCTCAGTCCAGATGCGCAGGTGCTGCAGGGGCTTGTGATACGGCTTCAGCTGCAGGTCTGTGTGCATGTTTGTTATCAGCGACACAGCGATTCAGAGGCATCAAAGTTAAAAAAAAAAAGCGTGACTCACGGAGGTTCTCCGAGCAGATCCAGATGGTGAAGTACTGCTGAATATCTTGGGCAAGACGCATGCCCTCCATGATCTGCTGCACCGTGGTGTTGTTGCCGTGCTTCAGCTCCACAGAGCGATACGAGCCATCCATGCGGTAGATGCGCACCTTCTCGTACTGTACGGCACAAACCAAAAACACTTTCAACTTTCCAGTGAACTTACTACAGAAAGCGCCCTGCTGTGGTGGGTTACAAACTCCAGTGTTACTCACAGGTTTGCTGCTGGCCTGCTGCAAAAGCTTCACCGTCTCCTCCCATTCGTTCTGTTTGTTCTCCTGGCACACTTGCATCGGCGATCGCTTCTGCTGGTCTTCAATGTGCTAATTCAATATAACAAGAGGTTACATAAGTTACAACTTCATGTACACTACCTTGATTAGAATTTATCCTCACTGTTTGGGCATACAAAAAAACCCCAAAGGTCTTATTAAGATGGACAGTTGGGAATACCATCAGCAGAAACGTTGCAGGTAACTCCTAATTAGGGTTGTCATGATACCAACATTTCTGTAGTAGATATCGATACTTATGAACTTCCACGATCTTTGATACGATAAAGAAAAAAACTGAACTCATGTACTTTTAAATTCACTACTTAGTTAAAACTAGGGATGATGTTCGAAAACCGGTTCTCCCGATTGTTCGATAAGAAAAGAACCGATTCCATGGATTCGAATCCCTTTTTGAAAAACGGTTCCCGTTATCGAAGCCACTATAGTAAAGAAAAATATTTGGTTCTTTATTCGAATCCCTGGGAACGAATCCAGTGTCACAGGAAATGTCCTGTGACACGTCACAGGAAATGACATAGCTCAGTCATTCGGCGGCAGATACAGAAGCAGCAACAACAATGGACCGGAAAAAACGGTCCAAGGCATGGCTTCACTTTACTAAGAAATACGACGAGGAAACAGCTATCTGCAATTATTGCAAGGCTTCGCTTTCCTGTAAGGGGCGCAGTACAACAAACATGTTCAGGTCGTACATAACCTGAAGGTTAGAGAAACGTGTTGTGTCTTCAATACATGGAGAAGCAGCGACAGAGATGACGAAGCACGCTCCTCTTCCTCTGCTTCAACCTGCAGTCCCAGTGATAGTGCCGGTCAGTAACTAACGTTAACTGTTGCCGGTTAATTTCCATATCTGCTCACTTGTAGCCTTTAGGCTAAAATAACGTTACCTCTTGTCAACCAGGACTGCAGTAATGTTAGCTAGACTAACGTTACCTAAGCATAGTCAGTGGCTAACGTTAATGTTAACGTTAGCCTTTTTGTATGTGTCTGATAACGTAAACGGTATCTTGTAGCCTACACCACTTCAGAGTTTGCAGGTCTGTCTAATAAACTAGTGCTTGCAAAATGTGAATTAAGATAATGTTAATGTTATCCTATTTCAGATGATGACATTCATGACAGCCAGAGTGACCAGGGCAGTGTTTGCTCTGTTTATTTTATTTTTTTCTTTAAAAAATAAAAGTGAGCTTTTCTTAAACCAAGTATTGTTTTTCCCCCCATATACAACAACCTATCTGGATTCGATAAGAGAATCGATAAGGAATCGGTTCGATAAGAGGATTCGATAACGGCATCGAAATCGATAATTTCTTAACAAACATCATCCATAGTTAAAACTGTTTCAAGGTGACAAGAGTTTAAGATCACTGTGCTACATCTTTTTCCACAGAATTCAAATTGCACTATCAGCTGCCAAAAGGTTACAATACATTAAAAAAGAACAGTGGCTTATAGCCTCACACTGTAGCAAAATAAACAATACTGTGCTTATAAATGTGATCATAAATAAGTCAACTATTTTACATTCTAAAAAGAACAGCCGTGGCGTGGAGCTTTCAAGTATATTAAACAAAACATATTGTTCTTAGTATTCTTTCAATATAGCGATAGTGTGACGTCATTATGTAATTTGTAATGAAATAGGCTAATAAAAAGGCTAACACATATTTATAGACAAATATGTGTGTATTCGTTATTACTATCAACAGTTCTGTCTTTTTTCATTACGCCTTTCATATTTGTCTTTTTGCTCTATTTTTCCATTTGTTTTTTTATTTATAAAATGTGCGACTGGCTCATTAAAAAATATCCTGCTTTCTTGGTTAAATAAATAAAGCAGTGGTGTTTATAGTGTTTCCAAACAACAAGAGTGTCTCTAAGTTGTGTTTTCTTAGCATTTATAGATGAGATAAAGATGTGTTTGCACGTTTCTGTAGGTTTTCTCCACGCTATGGTAATGCACAATCCCTGGACTTGTAGTGGCGGATCTCAGCTTTCACTTATGCAAGGAATACTTCCGTGACCGCTTGTGTTTGATTACCGAATAAATGCATGACGCAAGGTACACCTCTCTCTCTCTCTCTCTCACTTTTAATATGTCCCTTTACTCACCAAAGTGGTTAGAGTGTCCGCCCTGAGATCGGTAGGTTGGAGTTCAAATCCCAGCCGAGTCATACCAAAGACTATAAAAATGGGACCCATTACCTCCCTGCTTGGCACTCAGCATCAAGGGTTGGAATTGGGGGTTAAATCACCAAAATGATTCCCGGGCGCGGCGCCGCTGCTGCCCACTGCTCCCCAAGGGGATGGGTCAAATGCAGAGGTCAATTTCACCACACCTAGTGTGTGTGTGACAATCATTGGTACTTTAACTTTAACTTTAATAGAGCGACAAAATCTCTAAAGACAATTTCTGATACATCGTATTCTTTGGCAAACAAGGCACGTATGAGGTGTGTTAAGTGGAGTTCTGCCACACTTTCATTCTCATTTTATGAGCATAGGTGTGATTGGCAATGTATAATATACTAGGGCAGGACGATTATGGCAAAAATAATAATCACAATTATTTCGATTGATATTGTAATTATGATTAATAACACAAATATTCATTAATTAAAAAACATGAGTATTTATTGTACCACCAAACCTCAACTTTAATTATAGTTTAAAAGAACTGATATAAATTAGTAACAAATAATCCACAACAAGTAAAATAATAACAGTAATAACAATAAATATAAATAAAAGTAGCAATGTAAAAAACAAATACGTTTTTCCAGTTAAAACATTTTTTTATAATTTTTTTTTACCTTTTACTCTCATTTTACTACCAATTTTGTGTCATAAATGACATTTAATAAAATTGGCCCTAGCGTGTGAATGTTGTCTGTCTATCTGTGTTGGCCGTGCAATGAGGTGGCGACTTGTCCGAATGCACCTGGTATAGGCTCCAGCACCCCCCGAGACCCCGAAAGGGACAAGCGGTACAAAATGGATGGATGGATGAATGGAAAATGATAGTTAATTAACTGCAAAAGTACTCACATTTTTTGATGCAATACATCGTTCAACAATTTTACCAATATTTTAGGTCAAAGCATAACAATTTGATGAATGATAAAGTGTTTCAAGTACATTATGCTTGTGTAAGTTACTTTTTAAAACATCTTTAATTGTGTGTTATTCTGCACCGTTTTTCATCTAATTATTCTTCTTATTCCTCTTCCGCTCCTTTTTTTTTCCATCTGTAACTCCCAATCATCCAATTGATCCTGTTCGAGTGTCAAAATATTCCGCGCTTTAAGGACATGCGGGCTCTTTAAACAAACTTTCCGCAAAAATACGTCTAACTTGGCTGCACTCTTCAGCCACGAGAAAAATCCTGTTTAATCAGGTGCTTCCTCAGATTGGAAGTATTCCCGCCACTGGCCTTGATTTTTACGTCAAAAATACTGCGGCGAGCGTAATCTGCATCAGCATCGCATTTGGAAAAGACGAGCCACACTTGAGAGCGTTTTCTATTTGGCATGGTTGGGTTTTTGTCATGAAACATTGATGGGTTGCACGATTACTAAAAGCATGTCCGCTTCGAAATGTCTGCTCAAGTGCTAGCAAGTACTCGCCACTCGCAAGTGCTAATTTAAACAGATGTGACGTCATGCCAACCCAGGCATCGAAACATGGTACCGCTGGATCTTTGTGAATCGTTGCCCGGTAGTACCAGCTGGTTTTGGTGGGTGCCAAAAAAGTACCAGATCCGTTGCCCACCCCTAGTGACAAAGCATGATCGTAATGTAAGACATTTTAATTTTGCAAATGCAGTTAAACCGGATGTATAGCGTAGCGCTTTTATTTTGAAGCCGGAAAAGTGTGTGATATCTTTGAGAAAGTGTCTTGACATTTTTGGTGTTTGCAATACAAAAGTCTCCTTTTGACCTCCTTTTGACCTCCTGCCGACCATCTTACATTTCTGGTCAACTTTTATGTCATCTTACTTACTAAATCAGTCACATTAACAATCTAAACGTTATGTCATCACTGCACCTTAACCGTAATCTGAAGACGGAAGTGAAGCACCACCCACCTAAACGACGCATGCAGCAGGCGTTTGCTGCAGGGATGTCGCCTCTTCTCACAGCAAAAAAGTCCTTTCTTGTCGGGAGAACAACATGCCATGGCTTTAAACCTGATATTTCGATAAGGTAGATGACTTTCCTGTGTCCAATTCTGCTCGTTTGTGGCTCATGAATAACAAGTGAACTGCAGCCAAGTTCCCCCACTACGACACTCCCCGAGGGTCAAAATGGACACATGTGCATTAATCGCCCGTTAAAAAAATTAGTGCCGTTATTGAAATTCATAGTTGCGTTAATCACAAATCAGTATGAGGGACTTTTTTCTCATGTTTCGAGCAAACCTCAGAGGATTGTTAGCCTGTCCTTAATGTGTCCCCGAAAACTGAACACAGGTGAAAAAATTTTTTTTAAATAGTTGAGTCAGGAAGAAAGTGAAGAAGAAGATCAATATGCGCGGTGACTAGGGGAAATTAGTGCTGCACTTTGTTTGAAAAGATAGTCGCTACAATAATACGTAAAACTTTAGAAGAGGTGGGTAACTGATTAACCCCAAGGTAAAATAATTGTAACTTATAACAAAATGTGTATACAGGCTCATGAGTCAGAAAATCAGTTTTCATCAAAAGACTGACTAAATTAAAAACTGCTGTCAAAATTAACACTGGTATATAGTGTGATAAAAAGCCGAGTGCATACCGGCGACAAAATACATTCAATCCCATTGAATTGTGTTTAAGGGTGAGGGCGATTGTGGCGCTCTGCCCCAAATAAATGAACGACCACGAAATACTGGACATTTTTTAACATTAAGGATAAGTAACCAACCACATGAATTGTAATCTAACATAACAAAATATCACATTTCCTACCCGATCAATCTCAGGGTGTTGCAACAAGAGTTGCACAATCTCTGCATGCCCTCCCCTGGCAGCAAAGTGCAGAGGGGAGCTGAGCTGTCCATTTAGCAGGTTTGGATTACATTTGCCTTTGTCCAGCAACAGCTTGGTCGCCTCAACTTTGCCGTGCCTAAACAGGGGAACGCTCCAAAAGTGTCAACACAAAATTCAGTGAGTTTTTAGGAAAGGCTTTTGTCAAGTCTCACCAGCAGGCATAGTGGACAGGGGCCCAGTGGTCGCTGTCCAGCTGCTTGACTGAGAAGCCGCTGTCTAAAAGCTTGGAGAGGAGCTCTGTGTCTCCCTCGCAAGCACTGCGGTGGAGTGGGAAGTCTTCCACCCACTGACGCTCCCTGTGAAGAAACGGGAACTTGAGTAAAGACACTCTTCTGTTGAAAAATGTTGTCAGAGTCCTCACTTGTCTTCTGCTGTGCAGTTGGCGCCATGTTGCCACTTTTCCCTGGTCGGGATCTGGATTTTGGAGTAGTCTGGTGCTCCGAGTCCAAAATATGGGTTGATGATAACTTTGTCCACCTGCAGACATACCATTTGTATAGTAAGTGGCTTCTGGGAGTAGACGTGGCTCAACCTCGTCTCACCCGGTTAGTGTACTGCAAATCAGAGCCATAAAGGGGATTCAGGACACACATGTCCGCCTTCTCTAGGGACATCATCCTGCTCTTGATCTCCAGTGCTGTGTAGCCCATGTATAAGCCCTCATCGCTGAGTTTGCCCTCGCTGCCATACGCCGGGTTGCTGACGTTGGTCTTCACCCGCTCCACGGGTGCTGGTCGGAACAGAGCAGGGATAGCGTGTGGCACGCTGTGCTGCTCAGCTAACCACCTGTAGAAGGATCAGAATTAAGGCAAGATATGTTGGATAACAGAGTCAAAAGTAATGACAACATTTTAAATACACCACTTAAGTAATCAGAATAGTTGTTTTTTTTTATTGCCATTGTTTGAGAATGAATAATAATTCAAGACAATTGATTTAGGCCCAAGTAGTTTTATGGCCAACAAAATTGTGCTGTGTACGGTATATATAATTTTGGAGCAACACAAAAAAATTAATACCTCAATTATTATTCAAAAATTCCACTTTTAGGGTGTACCAGAAAATCCCAGTGTGGTACCCAGGAAGTTTCCACTGAATTTGATGTAGGATTTGAAAATAACTGCCCCTTTGAAATAGGCACATTATTTAAAGGCCTACTGAAAGCCACTGCTACCGACCACGCAGTCTGATAGTTTATATATCAATGACGAAATCTTAACATTGCAACACATCCCAATACGGCCGGGTTAACTTATAAAGTGCAATTTTAAATTTCCCGCTAAACTTCCGGTTGAAAACGCCTTTGGATGATGACGTATGCGCGTGACGTAGCCAGTGAAACAGGAGTATCGGTAGCCCATTGAAGCCAATACAAAAAGCTCTGTTTTCATTTCATAATTCCACAGTATTCTGGACATCTGTGTTGGTGAATCTTTTGCAATTTGTTTAATGAACAATGGAGATTGCAAAGAAGAAAGTTGTAGGTGGGATCGGTGTATTAGCGGCTGGCTGTAGCAACACAACAAGAAGGACTTACTTGGATAGCAGACGCGCCAGCCGATGCTAGCCGCCAACCGCATCTGTGTTGGGGTGAAGTCCTTCGTCGCGCCGTCGATCGCTGGAACGCAGGTGAGCACGGGTGTTGATGAGCAGATGAGGGCTGGCTGGCGTAGGTGGAGCGCTAATGTTTTTATCATAGCTCTGTGAGGTCCGGTTGCTAAGTTAGCCTTAGCGTCGTTAGCAACAGCATTGTTAAGCTTTGCCAGGCTGAGAATTATTAACCGTGTAGTTACATGTACATGGTTTAATAGTATTGTTGATCTTCTGTCTATCCTTCCAGTCAGGGATTTATTTATTTTGTTTCTATCTGCATTTGAGACAGATGCTATCACGTCCTACGGCCGGGATGTGATGGCATCATGTCACGTATTTAGTGTCTTCTTTGAGAACATCCTGACATTTATTAAATGGGAAGGTTTTTGAATTATATGTTTAAAAATATGACTTATTTCAGTTTTTTTGTATTTACTTTGTATGCTATTTGGTGTGAACAGTTACCTCCCACCTGCCCATTGGCTTGTTATTTTTTGCTTGTGAATATTTACCAGTATTGTGAGTATTGTGAAATGTAGCAAAAAGCAGCGTGTCTGTCCTCCTCTGAGATTGGATCAGTGATAGCGCCTACATGCCAGAGAAAACTGGTTTCCAATCACTTATCTAGGTGTGTTTTCATACGCCGAAAACAATCAGATTAAGATGTTTTAATAGGATTAAGAAATCTTATTTTTTGAGCTGAAATATTTGAGAAATCAGACTACTTTAGTGCATGGAAATGTACTGTATGATTTAAGAGTGACAATAAAAATAAACTGTTACCATTGAATCGTTCCACCTCTGTCAGGTACAAAGACATCACAGGGTGTCATACAGGAAGTATTAATTCACGAATAAACATGCGTTTGTAATCCATCCTCACTTGTCTAAGGCCAGGAGCATCCTGGAGGTGATAGAGCAGAAATGGACGCTGGTTTCGCTGCACACCCTCATGATGTCCTGCAGGCAGTAGAAGCTTGGGCTGTTAGCGTTGTGGATGGGTTTGCTGTTATCTGTAAAAAAAATAAAATTATAAAATGAGAAAAAATATTGAAACAAATGCTCTGAGAAAGGTACTGCAGGGTGGTTGCAATGTTTTGGGTTGATTAACTTTTTTTAAAATATATATTTTATATTCCCCACAATTGTTCCACAAATTTAAATGTCTTTATAATAGGGCTGGGACGGTTTGTCGACATCATTGATGATGTAAATACGTTGACGTCATGTACCTTGAGTCGAGAAAGGTGGCTGTGCACGGAGAAAAAGATACCACTGTGTTCCAATCAATCAGCTACTGATCATTATTGGCCAATTTCTGTCAATGCCTTACAATACTGATCACAAAAAATGATCAGCTACTGCTAACTGTTTCAGTATGTCCATACTCAATGCAGGGCCCGTCTAAGTTGATTTAATCAAAATTGCAGCAAAATAAACTACATTTATTGTATTCTTGCTTTAAATTAGGAGCACTTGCATTTAGAGAGGAGCTATACTTCCATGTTTAGATAGCAGTTTCACACATTAATAACATAAAATGTGGATTATTGCGATCATGCTTTGATTGTCAAAAATGTTTGGTGATATTTTTTTCTACATGATTAAATGTTTCTGATATTCTGTGCTTTACAAGTTGCACAAGCTAGTAGTAGTAGTGTATTTTGGACATGTTAAAAACAAATCAAAATAAAAAATTATGGAAAAAAGGAAATACTCTTGATAACATTACGGTAAGGTTAGGTTTTTTCATATCCAAAAAGGAATGGGAAGAAGTGAAACATATTTACTCCCAACCCTTATTTATAAATCAAATCACTAGCTTTCTTATCATCATTATTATTGTGTACAATGATACAATTACCGGTCTTAATAACATATTATCAATAATCCTTTACCCACCTTTATTTTGCTTTAAATGTAATTTGTACTGTTTGTAGTTCCACAAGATCTTTAAATTTCAATAGTTTTAAATGCAAGAAACATTTTTTTGTGTGATCCCTTTATCCTGCCTTATAAATGACCTATATTGCTTTCTTCTGCAGGGTGATGAATGGATATAGTGTGCTTATGTAATTATTGCCCCAAACTTCTGAAAAGTAGTGCAAGTTAATGGGATTTATATCTCTGCATGACAATGTTCTAACCTTCTCAACCTATTTATTAATAAAATGTAATACTCAGCCGATTAAACATTCTGCAAATGCGGACTATCAATCAGAACAGGTTATAAAAGAATATACTGTAGCGAAACAGCCTCATATTGACACTAAAACTTTAAATTAATATGTAGTAGACAATAATTAATAGTTTTAATTCACATGACTTCAAGACAGCATCTTAATTCATTCAGATCATCCACAGCAACATTGTTGTTTATACTTTTGTGTAGTCAACTGTAATTACACAATGTGGGCTGCAGAGGGCAATGGCAGGCATGCCTACAGTATTAAAACGAGCCAAATGTAAGAATTGCATGTCATTAAATGGCCCTGATACATCAATCATGTTCTTTCTGAATACCTCTATAACTAATAACAGTAGTTCAGCTGGGATATGCTCATTTCAAAATTAGATTTACAGCCCCGAATTCTTGTTATTTATTTTTCATTTCGATGCCCCGCCCTCCAAAGTTTACCCAATTAGAAAGTCTGTGAGTGTGTTACATCCAGGTTGCCGGTTATGCACCGCCATCTGCCACTGCTAAAGTTACTAAACATGTCAGACCTTAGTAAATCTAAAAGGCGTTGTTACGATTCCCAATTTATTCATGACAAAGCCAGGAACAAAATGAGGATTTGTATCAGGGATGCCTTTGAAAGATGGAGATGATTGAAGGCGGAGAAGATTTTTTCATCTGACGCCAAATTTGCTAATTTCCTCCTTGATAGGTAAGTAAGGCATTTATGTTTTCTTCTTATGGAGGGGAATATTCAAAATGGCCAACTGAATTTGTGGGATTTTGTGATGTTTAGACGGTATTTTCACATACTTTGCGGATTGTAAATACAATTGGATATTGTTTATTGAATACAATAAAACAATTAAGCATATTAAGTCAACTTGTTTTTCCACTATACTGGAACTAGCGTCTCTTTGTGCCTTTTTTGCCATCTTGGGGGATGTCAAAGTCGACCAGCCTCTCGGTCCATGGCCACATGTGTCTACTACCAGGTGAGCGATGCATGAGTTATAATCTAGAATTGACTTTTAGCAACTCTGAGACAAAGCAAAAGCAGCCGCCGGCTCAGTGTGTCAACAACAGCAGCCTAAACTAGCATTAGCTCACTGCTATCTATGTGCCACTAAAATAGGCTGTCTGCGTTAGCGCTTATAATAACAATATCACTCATATTTTGTCAATATTCAGGTCATGACATGTAAATGGAATATTGTTGGCGGTTTCTGGATGTTTTCTTGGACAACCCTTAATCTGTCATCTCAATTGTTAGCTATTTCTTTACAATTTTGAATGCATAAAAAAGACAAGCATATGTGTTCTTGTCTTACATAAGGATTGTGAATGATAAACTGCACATCTCTTTCCAATTTTTGCATATTTCCAGTATGACTGATCTGACGATATGGTCAGAGTGCAGAAGTGCTCCCATCCTGACATCATCCGACCTCGATTCTACAGAAATTGCTGAAGATATTTAGAGCAAAATATTCAAAATGTCAGACTGACTTTGTGACATTTTGTGATGTTTGGACTTTACTTTCACATACTTTGCAGATTGTAAATACACTTTGATATGGTATAATGTATAGATCCATCCATTTTCTACCGCTTGTCTTTTACCGTGAAACACAATTAAGCATAAAAAGTCAACTCGTTTTTTTCATTCTACTGCTACAATCATAATTTGGACAAGATATACTGTATAAGTGGGGGGGAGGGGGGGGGGGGGTCAAGCTCTCTCTCTTTTTCATCAGTTTGGGGGTCATTGGCCTGGAGAACGTTGAAGACCCTTCGTCTCGTCCAGGGGTCCCCAAACTACAGCCCAAGCGTCCAAAATCCGGCCCGCAGGAAGTCCCAAATTAAAAAAAATTAAAAAACGTTTTTTTTTGTTGTTAAATTATAATTTTTTTAAAATCTGTGCTTTCTAATCCATTTTCTACCGCTTGTTACTCTCGGTGTCTCCTAACCGCTCAGGCAAATCATGTTGTCTAAAAATGCATTTTCCCATCGATAGCCAAATTTATTTAACTCATTGCGGCCCCCCAGTAAAAAAGTTATGGGACCCCTGGTCTAGTCTGTATGAAAGTACTCACCTTTAACATTGACTGGCACCACAAACAGCGACGCCTCTTTGATTTTATTGTCGCCATCCAAGGAAAATTTCTGCATGTGAACTACACGTTTACCTAAACAAGAAGGAGAATTAAATTGGCAAAATAATGTGCCATTCATGTTTAATGAACTCACCAATGAAGCTTTGGTTGTTAGATAATGGCTTGATGGTTTCAGCAACATAATCTATAATGGATTTGGATTTGTCCCCTGCTGCTTGGATCTTTGTCGTCGGGAGGACTTTTTTCCTTTTCTTTTCCTTCCCCTCCAAGGGCATTTGACTCAGAAGAATCTTGACGTGGTAAACATACATGCATTTCTTGACCATTTCCTGGATTGTTGTAGCACATTCCCCTCCCCTAACAACCATTAAACACTGAGTTGCATGCATACCTCATAGGCTTTGGCTCGGTACTCCTTCGAGCTCAGGCTGACCTGACTCTTGGGCCGTAGGACAGCCACAAACACGTCCTCCAGGCTGTCCTCGTTGCCCATGGCGACGACTCTCACTCAGTCCTTACAAAAGCTCCCGCACAAGGGGAAGATGCTTTGGAGAGGCATGCCTGAGACGTGACAGGACTGAACTACTGAATTATACAGAATACCTATGAGCATTGTTTGTAATGTTTTGGTTGTCACATAACTTGAGCAAAAAATAGGAATACTGTACTTTTTAGTTATGATGCAGTACAGGTTTTCACCACTGCGTGCAAACTCAAATCACAATAATAAAGACACTACGACATAAATACTTATCTGAGAGCTGGTAGTTTGGTCAACTTGATTTAACGTAGGAGATGAACAATAGCGGTAAATTAACTTGAGGTTAGCTTAATTTCAGTAGGTAGCATCTGCATTCTACTTAGTGAATTCATGATGGTCACGCCCCGGAAACTGAAACCCTCTGTTGTTCCAATATGTAGTTATAAAAGTACACTGACCGTGCTTCATATTAACTAGTGAGCACAACATGAAATTATTTGAGCCATTGTTATATACTTTAACAACTTAAATAGCACAACAATGCAGTCCTAGCTTAGAATGCTACATCATGACATCGCCCGCTTGGCCAAGTCCTCAAACTCACCAAAAAAGCGACGTGAATAATCTCCACGCTCCCTTTAACGTCTACTTTTCGGATTACGCTGTTCTCTTCTGGGGTGACAGTGTCCGTCCTCGCAGGGTCCAGGTGGACTTCCACGGCGGTTATCTGAGTTTAAATCGCCGCAGGCCTGAGTTATGTCCACCGGCGAATAATATAAGAGTCGCGATACGTTCAAATGCACCAGAGCCCGTAGGACAACGGACTACTCTTATTAGTGAGGCGATGGAGCAGGGACATTCAACTGGCGGCTCGAAAACCAAAAGTATCTAAATAAGATCAAACCTAACATTAAGCTTAGTCCAAAACTTTGGGGAGAATAACATTTTTCTGTCATATTTTGATTTCAGTTTTTGCAACCGATCCCTAAAAACAGCAGAGCTCACCTGACCTATAGATGATCTTTGACTAGTGTAATAACCATACGTGCATTTCTGACTTTATTTATGACAAGGCCTGGGGCCAGATCTGACCCGTCACTTTATTTTATATGGCCCGTGAACGCCCGCAAACAATATGCATCAATAAAGTACTTTATCTTTTCTTACTAAGTGTATTTGTTTTTTTCCATTTTGACAGAAAAAGTATACGTACTGCATGAAATTGCATACCTTTTAAACTTTAATATTTTTCAATATTGCAACAAGTACTATATTATGATACTTTTTTTTTAAAATGTCTAAATAAAAAAAAAAAACTTAACATCTGTTTGATTTATGATTTCAAAGCAAGTTATCCTTCAAATTGTACACTGTAAAAATTACAATAGATTTTAGGATAAAAATGTAGTGTTTTCTACAGGATATTACTGTTATGTTAATTGAAAAAAACGTTTTTTTTACGTTAAAATGTTGTCAACTGAGCTGCCAGTTTTTTTACTGTAATTTTTTTTTACTGTAAATGGAAACAGTGCCACATTTTTTATGGTAAAAAAACTGGTAGCTCAGTTGCCAGGATTTAAAAAAGGGTAACATTTACAGTAATATGTTCTAAAAACCAACCTTAAGTTTTACAGTAAAATTCTGGCAACTAAGCTGCCATTTTTTTTACCGAAAATAAATCAATGGTACTGTTTTTCCATTTATCGTAATATTTTCTTGAAAAAAAAAACCCCAAAACACCGGAGATTTTAATGCAAAATTCTGGTGGCTGAGTTGCCAGTTTTTAACTGTAAAACCAACAGTTTTTTTACAGTATACGTAGGAAGTATATATAATAATCAAATTCATAGGAAAATTCATATATTATTTTCTGTTACAAGCGACCCTTTGATGGCAGCCATAACTGGGATGTGGCCCCCAGTGAAAACTAGTTCGACACCCCTGCTGTAAGGTATGCAGTGAGGTAAAAAGAAATCATAAAAAATTCCTATGAGTCTTATGAAAGGTAAATAAGTGTAAGATTTCAGAATGTGTGTATGTTCTTGTAAGTCTGAGGTGTGACTTCAGCAATAGTAAAAACAGTCAGTCTGTCAACATGTTATTTATTCAGTAAACAAAAACATGCGACATCAGTAGCAAGTTCAAGCAACAATCTTTTGGTTATACATTTTGTATTGGTCTAATTAATCAATTAGATGATTTGTCTGTTTCTACAGGTCCACGGGGTGGTCTTGTTTTGCTGGTCCATGTTCAGGGGGCTGGATCTGGATTGTTGGCCTTGCACAGAGCGAGCACCTCCTGCATCTTGTCCTGAATCTCATGCACCCTGGCGGCCCATTTCTCCCGCACCTCCATCTCGTCATCCTGAGTAACCGCCGTGTAACCCATGAGGGCGATGAGGCCCATTTGGAAGAGGTGAGCGATGTGCGAACAGTGGTGCTCCATGATTTCTAGGTCGCTGTCGCAGTTCTCTTGGTATACCTTGAGCAGGGGTCTTCCGAACACAGTAGTCTTCACCACACCGCGGTAGTACACATCGAGGGCGGTTTCTGACTTGTCCCGCTCGTAGATCTCTTCAAAGTTCTTCATGTAACCCGAAGTGTTACCTGGATCTTTCTTTATCTGGGCCACCATGTTTTTAAAGGCCATGTACTGATGCTTGATGTACTCTTCGTATTTGCCGTAGGTCTCGTATACCTCATGAATATGGATCTGCCTCAAGCACTGTTTGTTCTGCTCCGAGATGCTCTCCAGTTTGGAGTGGATGGCTTGGAAGTCCTTGTCCAACGCGTGGCCCTCGTCATCCATGAGGCCCTTGCGAGCCACACCTACCAGGGATGTGACTATACCGAAAAGCGGGTCAATGGAGGAGGCAAAGGAGGACACCTTCTCCACGCAGCTCAAAACGGTAACAGCAGTTTTCTTGATCATTGCGGCATCTACCATGGCTGCGCTTCTTTTTTAGCCACTACCACTCAGTAAGTGATGCTGAACGAGACTAAAAAAGGAAAAGGGAAAATACAGGTAAAAAAAAAATCAGATTATTCAATAAATCTTTGTCACTAATGCACACAGGTGCACAGGTTTTTAGCCAATGCACATATTTTATCAAAACCTTTAAGCCATGCATCTCGAACTATCTGGGAGCCACTTAGGTACAAGATTCTTGTGTGCGAAAAAATTAAGTTTCTTGAGTATGCGATGACTTGTGTACAGTTTTGGCTGACACTTAAGCCTTCGTTAGAATTGTCCTTCCTTGTGTGACGTGTGTAAAAACAGCTGCGCCACAAGCCTGTCAGTTTCACTTGCTCAAAAAACATTTTGTCTGCACATAAGAATCTTGTACCTATATTTTAAGAAGACGTGATGAACGTCAATGATCTACTGAGAGTAGGCCTGGGCCGATAACAAATTTTGTTTGACGGTATGTTGACCTACAAAATAATTGCAGATAAACAAGGTTATTTTCAACATTTTTTTAAGATCAAATTAACCACTGATGTAATATTACATCATAATAATGAAAGTATACACTTTCAAATGCAATAAACTTGTATTTCAAGGTATATCTCAACATTGTAATTGGAAGGTAAACTTTTGAAACAAACACATAATACAAATAAAATATACTCTGTTAGCAAAATGTTGCAGTTTCATAAAAATGACAACCAAAAGCAATAAAATAGGTTCTGTCTCTGTAAGGACTGGCTGTGGGACCCTTAAATACACAAAACCAAAATAATAAATAAAATGGCTAAAATAAAATGATTGTTACCATTACTCTCCTGGTATTGTTGAATGTGTTAAAAAAGTGCATTAAAATATTAAAATATTTTAACCAGTTGTATTTTTTTTTAAATAACCAAAATAAATAGACACAATATTCTTTCTTGGCAGAGGAAACATCAACAATTGCTGTGGCTTCATAAGAGCCCATCCATCCATCCATTTTCTGCTGCTTGTCTCTCTCGGGGTCACGGGGGGTGCTGGAGCCTATCCCAGCTGCACTCGGGCGGAAGGCGGGGTACACCCTGGACAAGTCGCCACTCATAGTATTTTAATTTGTGTGTTTAAATATGTTTATCTTCTTCCATTTTAATTTGTCAACATTTGTTTTACACTTCCGGTTTATGTGATGCGAGTTCACTTCCAGTTGAACGTTCCTCCGTCTGTTTCAACTCGACACTGTGGAGTTTATATCGATCAGTTTGTGAAAAGACAGAACAACCTTTAGGTTCAAAGTGAATACTGTATTTTAGTTGTTTAGACAGTAAGGTCTTTATACAAGTTTAGATTGGAGTATGACGTTTCCTAATGGATAAAGACGTTAATCATGTCTCTTGTCTTCATGTTCCCATTTATTCTAGCTAGCGAGCTACTGCTAGTCCTTCGATAACTTTATCAAAGTGCAGTTCTCAATCACAGTTTTTCGATCATTGTAATTTATTACAGTAAAACTAACCGTCGGGATATTTACAGCGGTTATCATTATTACATTTTATGTGCATGTAGTACAAAAGACTACAGCTGCTGAAACCTATGCAAAAGAGTGACCGCTCTTGGAACCTGTAGCAACGCATGCATACGGCAGTTATCTGCTGATTGGAGTAAGCATGGCTCTGGTTTGTCAACATTTTGGAAGTTGCTGGCAGTCTTCATAGTACCCCAAAGCTGCCACAAATGATTGGAGGATGCGGGAAGAACTGTGGACACTCTTGTGATTTGGACAACATCGGACTGTCTGCCCTGCAGAATTAATTTTGAGGACCAGTCATAGACAATTTAGAGTGAAAAGCACATTTTATTTTCACTCGCATACAAAACATTCTAACTTGGATTGTTTCCCTGGCTTCGAGACTCTCCTGAAGGACAGTGCGGCGAAGACGCAACAAACTCCCTTCTTGTCTCTCATGGACACACACCTGTTGTTGTTGACTTTGGACTGACTAGCGACTACACAACACCAAGGCCGCGGAACAGAGACATGCGGCAGGCAGGCTTACACATACACATGCATCCACAAAAAATATACGCCACACACACATACCCCACACCCCATCTAACGCCTTTGACGCGAATCCCTTAGGGATGATGGACGGCGGTGTAGCGCCTGAAGAGCTGCAGCCTGCCACCGTGGCCCCCACTCCCTCCCCTCTGTTGCTAGTCTCGAGATGTATGTTGTAATATGTATATGTGCTTTGCTATGGAGGTCTATGTCTAGATTGTATTTTTTTACTCATCCTTCCCCAGCGTTGACCTTTATCCCATCTTTTACGGGGCGCCTTGTGGCGACCCATCAGCGTTCCTGTTCTGTAACCCTGTACACTGTTTGTCTAATCTTGAACGGGTTTGTGCTGAAAACAAAGTTTTGTTGTACTTGTGCAATGACGATAAAGACCTACCTACCTACCATATTGATGCTGGAAAAGAAGCCAACTTTTTTATTTATCATTCAGTTAATTGACTAATTGAATATCGACCCAGGCCTAACTGAGAGCTGCTTTTACTAAATAATGGCAGAGAGCTAGGGCTGCAACTAACGATTAATTTGATAATCGATTAATCTGTCGATTATTACTTTGATTAATAGATTAATAATCGGATAAAAGAGACAAACTACATTTCTATTCTTTCCAGTATTTTATTGAAAAAAAAACCAGCATACTGGCGCCATGTTCTTTCAACTTGCCAAATAAAACAAGGAAAATTTTACAAAAATGCACACTTTTGACACCCCTGCTATAGATAATAAAAAATTAAATCTGATAAATATATCGATAAAAAGCAGACCCTGGCGATGCATGCACGTGTATCATATCTCTCTTGCTCTCGCTCTCCGTCTCTGCCCCTCCCTCACAAATGCTGCTGCGCACACAATTTGTTTAGTTTTGAACCCCTTCTTAACCCTGAACGTACATTGTTAATACACGCAACCATAACTCAAAATGCCGGACATTTGAGGCATTTAAGAAACACAGCCCTGACAGCTCTGCAAAAGAGGACATGTCCGGTGAAAAGAGGACATATGGTCAGTCTATCGTAGCCTGTTAGCTGCTAGCATGTCAGGGCGGAGTTTCTTAAATGCCTCAAATGTCCGGCATTTTGAGTATTGTTTACACAACGTGCAGTATGCTACTTAATATGTTCGTGTGGAAACTCATTCGGTACACCTCCGCACCGAACCGAAACCCCGTACCGAAACGGTTCGATACAAATACACGTACCGTTACACCCCTATTATTTTGATTATTGTTTCTCAGCTGTTTGTAAATGTTACAGTTTATAAATAAAGGTTAAAAATAAATAAAAATAAAAATAAAATAAAAAACGTAGCCTCAGCGCATGCGCATAGCATAGATCCAACGAATCGATGACTAAATTAATCGCCAACTATTTTTATAATCGATTTTAATCGATTAGTTGTTGCAGCCCTACAGAGAGCTACTCATTTTTGTAACATTTATTTTCATAACTTATTTGAACCCAAATAAAGAGAAGGCACTTGTTTTGCCAGATCATTAACACAATTCTGATATCCACAACTCACATTTTCTATTAGAAATGTTATTTTATTTATATGATTGACATTTAGATTTTGCTTAATTTAAGAAACTGATTTGCATTCAAACAATGTGGCCGTTGTCTTTATGCTCTTTTGTGGTTATTTGTCATTAAATATGTCTGAATTGAACAGTTGTAAAAATACTGAGAGTTGAAGTAAATATTGTTGACTTTTTAGTGATCTACTCGACATCAGCTGGCAAGCTACTGCTTGGACACCCCCGGTTTAAGATGTTAATGTATTCCTGTCAAATTAAGACAAATGATTAAATAGTTAAAAACTGTGACAAATAAGTTCTTAAACGCCATAATTATTTGTATCCTATCTTACATTTAAAAAATATATATTTATTATATGTTTTTTTTACTTTAGCCAAAAGGAATGTGACTATACCGAAAAGCGGGTCAATGGAGGAGGCAAAGGAGGACACCTTCTCCACGCAGCTCAAAACGGTAACAGCAGTTTTCTTGATCATTGCGGCATCTACCATGGCTGCGCTTCTTTTTTAGCCACTACCACTCAGTAAGTAATGCTGATCGAGACTAAAAAAGGAAAACGGAAATACAGGTAAAAAAAAATTCAGATTTTTTCCATCAATAATGCACACAGGTGCACAGGTTTTTAGCCAATGCACATATTGTATCAAAACCTTTAAGGCATGCATCTCGAACCATCTGGGAGGTACTTATGTACAAAATTATTGTGTGTGAACATATTAAGTTTCTTCAGTATGCGATGTCTCATACCTGTGTACAGTTTTGGTTGACACTTAACCCTTCATTAGAATTGTCCTTCCTTGTGTGACGTGTCTAAAAACAGCTGCGCCACAAAACCGGCAGCTTCATTTACTCAAAAAACATTTTGTCTGCACATAAGAATCTTGTACCTATATTTAAAGGAAATGTGATGAACGTCAATGATCTACTGAGAGTAGGCCTGGGCCGATAACTAAGTTTGTTTGACGATGTATTGACCTACAAAATAATTGCAGATAAACAATGTTATTTCCAACATTATTATTATTAACCACTGATGTAATATGTAATAAACTTGTATTTCGTGTATATCTCAACATTGTAATTGGAAGGCAAACTTTTGCAAATCAAAGTAAATGAAACAAACACATAATAAAAATAAAATATACTCTGTTGGCAAAATGTTGCAGTTTAATAAAAATGAAAACCATCCATCCATTTTCTACTGCTTGTCCCTTTCGGGGTCGCGGGGGGTGCTGGAGCCTATCTCTGCTGCATTCAGGCGGAAGGCGGGGTACACCCTGGACAAGTCACCATCTCATCGCAGGGCCAACACCGATAAACAGACAACATTCACACTCACATTCACACACTAGGGCCAATTTAGTGTTATCCATCAACCTATCTCTAGGTGCATGTATTTGGAGGTGGGAGGAAGCTGAAGTACCCGGAGGGAACCCACGCAGTCACGGGGATCGAACCCAGGACCTTTGTATTGTGCACGCGCATCACATAGTGAAACTTATTATCTGCATCTTTTAGGCTACATTTAAATCAGTGTGGGTGGTACTGAGAGCAAGGAGGGTAAAGTGTACACCCTGGACAAGTCGCAACCCATTGTATTTTAATTTGTGTGTTTAAATATGTTTATCTTCTAGCGAAAAGGGATGAGACTATAGCGAAAAGAGGGTCAATGGAGGAGGCAAAGGAGGACACCTTCTCCATGCAGCTCAAAACTTTACTTTAGCCAAAACAGTTTTACTCCTTTATTGATGGGTTGATTTTTTTCCTTTATTAGTGGATACGCAATCCACAAACGTACTATTGCACACCTTTATATATATATATATATTTTCTAATAATAAAAAGATAAAGTGGTACACTTTGAATACAGGGAGTGACAGAATCAAACTATAGTTAACAGGGTTAAATGGTAGAGGCTTAAATAAGCATTGCTTCTTTCTAGTTCTTTTCATCCATTTTTAATTGTGCTACTGTAAACGTGAATTATTTCATTATAACATTGTCATGGATGTTTGAAATTAACTGTACCATACCAGTCTGATTACAATAAAACAGAGCATTTTATGAAACACTAAGATAACATCAACAATCTACCTCAAATAGAAAGTGCAATAGTGGAAAGCCTTGCATTATTCTGCCTGACAGTGCCATCCTAAAGGAAAACACATCCCTTAAACTGAATCAGAAATGTGTGTGTCACTATGGTAACATGTTATTCTCTTTTTTAACACTTCCATTTACAAAAAAAGCTAACTTGAACTGAAAACATAGCATTTGTGAGGAGCCCACTTTTTTCCTCCCATTTCTTGTTTCACCCACATCAAAACACCATTCACAGTTGTCACACTTCTTTTTGTAATCACCAAAAACACAAAACTCACAAGCTGAGAATGCTTACTTACTAGTTGGAATCTAACGATATGAAAATGTCAATTCCTACTTACCAGAGATAAGGTGTTTGGTGTCTCTTGTCTATCGAAGTCGCCTGTCTTCACTGGCCACCATTTTCCTTTTCCGGTCTGCATTGGCAACGCCTCTCGATGCCAAATAAGGCAACAGACAACAGGAAGTGACTCACACTGGCTCTTTTTTGATTGGATGATGCATGGGCGGGCACATAAACACTACGAAACCAGGGCGGGTGACCATACAGGTTTTTTTTCTTTAATTGTTATTCATACCTATTGAACATCTTGACACAAAATGAAACTTTAAAGGAGAACTGCACTTTTTTGGAATTTAGCTTATCGTTCACATTCCTGATGAGGGACAACAAGACAAAAGGTTTTGTTTTTTCCCGCATTCTAAAATACAAAAATCGGCTGGTTCTTGGTGTCTATAATGCAGCTAATGGGAGCAATCCATTCTACCTCTAAATAACTTTAAAAATGCATTCAAAAACCGCCAACAATACTTAATTTACGTTCCGTAACCTGTGTAATAACCAAGCTGTAGCAACATTGTTATTGTAAGAGCGAACCCTGAGGAACTATTTTCCTAGCGTACAAACACATTGGCGTGCTAATTAGCCGTAAAAGCTAACTACGGCAAGAGATAACCCAGCTTCTACGTCAGCACAAAACACGTTTGAGTTTGTAATGCACACAATCTGTACTGACTGAAAAACTTAAACAATAATATTACAATATCTGTAAAGTATTAGTCCACATTTCATGTTTTGTTTGTACACAGTGTTGCGTTGACCAGCATTCCTCCAATGGGGAATTCAAATTGCTAGTCTCTCCCAGATTCTTTTTATGGCACATAAGCTGATGTTTATATTCAATCAACAGGCAGTAATTGGTATTTTGTGGTTTATTCTCCAAGCTTAGAGGACAAACGTGAGACCAATCTAGCACACCAGCGTTTCCCAGCCCGGTCTAGCTCGGTCTCCCCTCAAACCCCCGGAAGTCCCGTGATCTTCCCTCTGTCCCTCGCCCCCACTCCCTTTGTTTAGACTACTCCGAGTTATCTCTACTCTGACACATTCCAATCTAGAAGGCCAACACCTTACTATGAGACTCAAAAGAAGGAAGAATACTAGCTATTCTTTATATGACTATAGGAGTTTAGAAATAAGTAACACTTAAATATGGATATGATTCTGATCTGCTTCCAACAAGTCCCCCTTTAAGATCTTCTAATAAGATCTTTATTACTTGTACAAAACTTATAAAGCACGCCCCACATTAAAGTCTTAAAGTTACCACTTTGCTAGACCCCCTTTAGTGACACTTAGCACAAGGGGCTGTGCGGTTCTGGATGGTCTTGAGGGAGGTTGTTCAGCAAGTCCCTCAACTGTGTCACGAGTCAGGTTGGTTAGTCTCAATGGCGGCGGGGAGTTAGAGAGGCCGCTGAAACAGGAGTTCCAAGGGGTGTTCATTTGGTGACTGGGGTCACCAGTCTAACCATAGCACAAAGCCCATCGGCTGACGTCGGGATTGTAATGTACAATCTGTGCTCCTCACAGCACCAGAATAAGTCAGCTCGTGCCCAAGGGCCTATCCTAGAGCCATCTATCAGTGTGGTGCACCAGTAACGGTTAATGTCACCCAATTTGTTGGGGAACGAAGAGGGTCCTGTAATTAGAAAACGCGTGTAATTCAGCTTTTGGGCCACAAAGGGAAGAAGTCGGGTGGCATTGTCAACAGAAGGGTACACATGTCAGTCAACTTAAAAGGGGCGGGGTAAGTGTGGGAAAAGGGACGTCCAGCGGAAGAAGCAACACAGTCACCCAGGTTTTGGCATCCACCTGAGCCACAGGTTGTCTGCACCCGCTCCTAAGGTCAAAGTTACCAGGCCTTCGGTGGTGATGTCATTAGCACGCACAGATGTGAGAGCCTTTGAAACACCACCGAGGTGGGGTGGTACTTTAGGTGCTACAGAGGGTGTAGAGGTAGTTAACGCCCTCTCAAGGACATTAATTTGAATAATTCCTTTAGAGTCTGTATCAGTCAGGTCAACCCCCAAAACAACATAAAAGGGACGATGGGCACCACTTACCATAGTATGTTGTCTTCATCCGACACCAATGGTTCAGGGTTGGGTCGTAACAAATATAGAGGTTATTACCACGGTAATAGCTATTGTGTCCCCCGTACTTAATCACACTGCACAGGTCAAAAAATAAGTCTTGCTATCCCCTTTCACCCAGTCTATTTAAAGTCCGCTGTATGTTCGTAGACACTTGTCAGTCACTGTCGTCAGGAAGGATGAACTGAGACACAAAGACAATAGAACACGCCCAAGCACCAGTCCGTCAGGGAATACTAGTCAGGTGTAACATGCTGCCTTTCGTCTATCAATATCAGAGTAATTTAGGTAACAAAACGGGGATAAACATCAAACTTTTCACTTAATGTAACGACACATATAGTTATGCTGAAAACAAGCAAGAAAAACTAAGAAACATTTAGCATACTGGATTGGTCTCACACAAGGATATACAATATAAAAGTTGAAAAGAGTAATGTAGGTAGAAAATCTCTCTCGTCTCCTGGGCTGAGGGGCAGATGTTGTGGCGATGTCAGCAATGACATCCGCTGGTAATCTGTCAGGTTCTTCAGCAGTAGTGCAGAGGGAGAGGTGGTACCAGGTGTCCCCTTTACCGGCTAGTCGAAGGGCGTGGGACGTCCGTTCCACGACCTTGAAGGGACCAGTCCACCTGGGCTCCGTCCACTTGCGTTTGATGACCTTGATCTTGACCCTCTCAGCGGGCGGAAGGGAATCTGTACAGAAGAACTGGCACACAAATTCTGCAATTTTTTGTGTAAAATACCATTTTGGTTTTACGCTGATTCCTCCTTCCATGGGGCTGCTGGTCCTGGGAAGCGCTGACCTGTATGCAGCTCATAGGGTGAAAAACTCAAAGGGCAGTAAAACAATTTTATTCCCGGACCTTCGAATGATCATTAACGCTAATTGCAACATGTCAATCCAATTAAATTTGGTCTGTGCACAGATTTTAGCCAATTAGTTTTTTATGTTCTGGTCCATCCTTTCAACCTTGCCTTGGGACTTAGGATGGTACCCCAAACCTGTGTTCTAGTCCGAAAGCCTTTTCGACCAAGGCTAAGTGAGTATTTTTTTAAATGGTTGCCGTTGTCTGACCTAATCTTTTTGGGGAAACCATGTCGGGGAACTAGGTCATTCACAAGTCATTTAATTACTGATATTGCCTCCTCTTTTGAGGTTGTTGTTGCTTCCGGCCAACCACTGTGATTGTCAACACAAGTCAGTACGTACCTTTTCCCTTGTACCGTATTGATCATATCAGTGAAATCAAAGACTATACATGGTTCACCCTCACCTCCTCCATATTCTAAATTTGATATACTAAAGTACTATCGATGTGTAAAACCGTTATTTTCAAATTAAAATTAGTTATAACTTCTTACCCACGGGAAAAACGTTAAAACAACTGGAATGTGTCAGAGTCGGATGATTGTCGATTTTGTTCCAAGGAGTCTGTATACACCAGGGGTCACCAACGCGGTGCCCGCGGGCACCAGGTCGCCCGTAAGGACCAGATGAGTCGCCCGCGGGCCTGTTCTAAAAAAAATAAAAAATAAAAAATAAAAAATAAAAAAAATATATATATTTTTTAAAATAAATCTACATAGAAAAAACACAAGATACACTTTCAATCAGTGCATCAACCCAAACAACCTCCCCCATGCACACTCATCCACACCCACTCACACAAAAGGGGTTATTTCTTTCTGCTACCAATATTCTGATTCCCACAACATAGACAACACATCTGCAAGGGACACAGTCCCTGAAGCACACATGATTGTATAGGCTGCTGGTCCACTAACATTTTCATTAATTACTATATTTTATGTAATTATTTTTATATTGTTTTACTTTCTTTTTTATCCAAGAAAATGTTTTTTATTTATTTATCTTATTTTATTTTTATTTTTTTTTAAAAAGGGCCTTATCTTCAACAGACCAGGTTGTCAATGAAATTAGATTTGTTTAAAGGGTTTTTTAAACCAGGCCCAGTCCAGATAATGTCCAAGTCGGACTCAGCAACACACACCTTCATTCATGTACACAGAAAAAAATTAGGGAACACAACAGATTGCATATAATTTATAAACAAAATTACATTTTCAAAATAAGCATTTATGTACAGTCCAGATTATGTCCAGGTCACTCAAATTAGGGAACACAACAACAGATATTATATAATCTATAAACATAATTATACTTTCAAAATAAGCCTTTGAGGACTTCTCATCTTTTTTTTAATGTTTTTTGGCATCATTATCGTTTTCAACCATGTAACTTTCTAAAGTTAGAAAATACTGAATAAATGTTTTAAAGAAAGTAATACTAAGTGAATATCTGTTTTTGGCCTTAAAAATAAACATTTTACCGAGTACTATAACTAAATTGACTAAATCATGATTGTCAATGAACTCTCCTAAAATAACAGAAACCACATTAAGCTTCATAAACAAACCAATCCTTAAACACATTTTTTCAACTTCCACCCAAAACAAAGACACAATATGACAATACCAAAACAAATGCAGGGTGGATTCAGGCTCCTGACAACAAAATCGGCAATCATCTGACTCTGTCATATTCCATAATTTTAACATTTTACCTGTGGGTAAGAAGTTATAAATAATTTTAATTTGAAAATAACGATTTTGCACATCGATAGTGGTTTTATAGATTAGTTTGAATATGGCATCCCGTGGCAACGGGCAGTCAAAAAAGTCCTCCCATTTTCCATTTGTGTTGTATGAGGCAGCCTTCAAAGATTTCTTTATTAAATACAAATTACATATTTTTCTATTTATTTTAGTTCCTTTTTGCCAACTAGAATTTCTTATTAGTGGCTTACAAACTAATAATTTAGTAGTTCCATAATTAATTAATTATTTGTTTCCATTTTTTCCCAATTACTCCATTTAGTTGATAAAATGAAAAGCTTGAGCAAGCATCACCATACATAGCTCTAAATTCATCATACTTCATAATTTTACCATTCTCATTGATAATATAATTGAAAAAAATGATTCCTCTTTCAAACATATTTTTCCAAAAGAAAGGCTTTCCATCTATTACAATATTAGAGTTCATCCATATTAACTGCTGCAAAATATCGTCTCTTTTTTCTGGCACATAAAATTGAAAACACCACTATGAGTGGATTGTTTCCTTTATGAACCCAGCCATGTTTCCCAGCAGACTCTCTGGGAGGGGATCACTTGTAAAAAAGGATACAATTTCTTTTGATACAGTACATGTTTTTTGTCCAACAGGACATTTGTGTACCACTCAATGTTTAAATACATCTTTGGAACAATTGATGCTTTTAAAGACAGACACATAGCTTCAAGGTTGAGAAGTTTCAGGCCCCCATATTCATACTCTTTGTACAAAACCTTTCTTTTAATCTTTTCTGGTTTGCCGTTCCAGACAAAATCGAAGACCCTCCACTCATAAATCTTAAAAAAGTTTTGTGATGGAGCTGGTAATGACAAAAACAAATAAATAAATTGAGGAATAATTAACGAGTTGGCAATAGACATTTTACCATACAAGGTTAGGGATTTCCCTTTCCATAATTGCATAATTTTGTCCAGCTTTCTTAGTCGATTATCATAATTTACTGAGCCTAGATCTTCCAGATTTTCTGGGACAACAACACCAAGTATGTTAACTGGTCCATCTGTCCACAAAACAGGCACTTTGCATTCCATTCGAAAGGACGTTCCCTTTAGATTTCCGATCCTTAACATTTTACATTTATCATAATTAAGCTTAAGGCCAGATTGCTGTGAAAATATGTCCAAAAGATTAAGAAGGTTCCGCAAACAATGAGGAAAAATCTTATCTTTGTGAATCAGCCTTTTCTGACATGAACTTCATCAAGAACAAACACAGAACACGCCTCACTGATGCACATCTGCAAGACTCACTCAGAGTTGCAGTGTCAAGTTACACACCAGAGTACAACACACTAGTTAACAGCATGCAATGCCAGGCTTCCCACTAACTGACAAAGAAACAGATAACAGATTTGGTGTCCAGTTCAAAGTGTGACATGATTTAAAAATTTGAGAGTTTACTTTTGTATTTTACATGAGTTATTATTTGTACAAACATGGTGCAAAGTAATTCATGATTTGTTAAAAAAATGTTAGTGGCTAGCTAGTTAAAATGGGATATTGTGATTTCACAAGACTGTCTTAGAAGTGATCATTTAAAATGTTCAATTTGAAAAATGTGCACTTAGAGAAAATATAAAAATAAAGTGTTGCATATTGATATTTATCTGTTTCTATATATATTTATTGTGAGAAATCATTAAGATGATCAGTGTTTCCACAAAGATAAATATCATT
Source organism: Entelurus aequoreus (assembly GCF_033978785.1). NCBI lineage: Eukaryota > Metazoa > Chordata > Actinopteri > Syngnathiformes > Syngnathidae > Entelurus > Entelurus aequoreus. The sequence goes on along the minus strand of NC_084735.1, from coordinate 28,378,472 downwards.
AATTATTAATAATAACAGAGTTAAAGGTAAATTGAGCAAATTGGCTACTTCTGGCAATTTATTTAAAAGTGTGTATCTAACTGGTAGCCCTTCGCAGTAATCAGTACCCAAGAAGTAGCCCTTGGTTTCAAAAAGGTTGGTGACCCCTGGTATACACCCTCACTCACCCCCTTCTGTTTCTGAAAAAAGGACTGTGTTAGTCATACTATCACTTTCAGAAACATCTAAGAAAAAGGTCAGCTAATAGTCAAGTAGCAGAGGACAGGTCATGTTTGAGGTCAATGATTGTCTCTTTAGCCTCTATGGTCCACTGGGGGGTGGTGTTAGGGTAGGGGACCCCTTAGCAATATCACAAATATCTCAAACTCAACTAAACCCTAACTTTTATGTAACTTATTCAATATGGTGAAAGTAACAAAATATGCTTATATTTATAATGTCACCAATACTAGAAAAATACTACCCTTATGGCGGATGCTTTAGCAATAGTATTTTGAAATTTTACCACACCTGGTGGCCCCAATAATTCATTAAGTCAAGCTCATGTTGTAGACAGTTGAATGATGCAGACACGTTTGTTACTGAATACTTTCTATCAGACTTCTGTCTTGACGACTATGTGTATGTAATGAGCAACTATAATTATTTGATATGCTTAAATGTGTAATGTCTCGTTTTAGCTCAGCTGTTGTGTAGCTGCTAGCTCCTCGTAGCCTACAGGTGTCTAAAGTGCAGCTCATAGTTATGTGTTTAACATAACCATGGGCTAAACCTAAACAATTGAAAATGTGGTATTTGGGTGTCGGTGTAATGTTTGGCAGCTACGCCGTGTCTTATCATTGGACCTAAGTTCTTTGGTTTTGTAGGCGAGACAGAGAGCAAGGGAACAATGTGGGACACTATTGTGTCCATCTTATACCATGCTAGCTGTTGCAAAGATAGGTCAACATGAGCAGCCACACCTTGAGTTCCAACATATATAAATAATCATAACATATGGCGAGTCGGGTGGCAGAACACACGGAAGCATCTCAGTCAGTCAGGGTTTTCACTGTTAGAGCAGTTGGATGTCAGCCATTCCTGTTGTTTCAGGCTGTGGTATGAGCTCATGGAGGAGTCTTGGTAGTGGTGTCGCAGCTGGGTGGTTGAGCCGTCAGGTAACACCAGGAATGTTCCTTCTTTGCGATTTGAATGTCAGGGTACAGTCTGTAAAGGAGGTCCAGCAATCTGAACCGGAAGTGGTTTGGTGACAGGTAACCTTCTTGTGACCCCAGCGAAGCCTTCGACCTTTAAAGAGGAAGCACACCGTTTTTTTGGTACCTCTGCATTCAGAATCGAATGGGTGGCTGATAAAATTGTCCGTTGACACTCATGTCCAGCAGGGGTCCTGTCGGTACTTCCTGCTGCGGCTCCTGATGTGGGCGTCCTCTTTCCCGCCTTCGTGTTCGTTTGTTGGCACGACGGAACCTTTCCTGTTCGGAAATGTTCGGACAGTCACGACTCCAGTGACCAGGCTGGTCACAGCCGAAACAGTGTCTACCCCAGACCGGCTTTGAAGCATCGTGCCGTCCACCACCCGAGTCCAACCGCACGTCTGTTGAGGATTCTTTCCTCCACCTGTTGGAACTCAAAAGCAAGGTCACCCACTGCTGAATATACCCTAGCTGATCTTTGACCTTTTGGTTCTTTTAACCTTTTATCTTCAGCGATCTGTAATTGAAGTAGTCGTTTCCTTGTTGCTCTGTCATTAGCCCTATTTTGCATGGGATGAATAAAATGTCCTGCCATATATTGTTTTTGGCACCGTGTATATCAGGGTTAACTTTGTCCAAAGTGTTTGGCCAAAGGTTCCCTCCCGGAGGTACAGGTGGGAAAGCAAGGTCAACAATGGCTTGCATGTATGCATCGGCAAGAGACTTATATTGTAGTATGTCCAAAGTGTTAATGTCATGTGTCAAAAATGTCTGGTGTGCACCGCCCTCTGCTGGAGGAAAATGGTCAGACTTGCAAAATAAGGGGTTAATACTTTCTCTTTTAACGTTGATGTTCCAGGTAATTTAATGTTCAGTGAATGTATAGGATAGGCCGATGTCGTTGTGGCTTGTACAGCCCTTTGAGACACTTGTGATCCTAGTTTTATTCCATTCTGCATCTAATTATTCCTATTGATTTTTTCCCATTTCACTCAAACAACTAAACAAACAAATAAACAAACTTGCAGCTAACCACAATCAACAGCATACCATTTACGAATACCTTCATTTGTCACTTTCTCACTTTTCTTCACTTTCGTTTTCCTTTACAAACAACATCCTGTATCCATCTCTTCCTTACACTTCACATAATGTTTCTATTTTCTGTTCTCCTAGAAACCATTCACGTAACGTAAGGTTATAAACATCCTTTTCCCATATTTTCTCAAACCATCCTCTTCACCCTCAATCTTCCTTCACCTGCTCTCTTTTTCTCTCTCTCTCCTTCTCACTGGAGTAGGGGGCGGTGGCCTAGTCAAAGTCTGGGCGGGTCGTTTGAATTGTCTTGCGCATGCGCGGCAGGCAAAACCCCAATCAGTCTATTCTGTCCTATTTGTCTCATTAATCATCGGTTCTTTTGCTGCATTTCGTTTTTCCACGTAATCCCCGTTTACTTTTATCATACGCCAAACTCTTAAATTCTCGAACACCAACCCTGTTCCATTTTCACCAGCGCACACACACACACACACACACACACACACACACACACACACACACACACACGCACGTGTAAGCACATGAGCAAGCAAGCGCTTACGCACACACACGAGCACGCGCAACCTGCAGCACACACATACACGCACACACACACACAAGAAAAAGCTGCACCTACCCTTATCTCTGCGTTTCACTTAACCATAAAACTTCCAGTTACTTTTCTTAATTTACCAGACGTTTGAGTCCACGACTTTTCGAGTATTGTAAACTCCCTCTTAACCCTTTCAAGGAATGTTCTCTTTCTTTTTTTTATTTTTTATTTTTTTAAACTCTACCTGCTAATTCCATTGTCGCAACCGTGCATTCAATTGATCATTAAACAGTTATGATTCATCACATTTTCCCCAGCCGCCATCACATTCTTGTCTGTCACACTCCTTGGCCATTGTGTCTATTTTTTTTTCAGGGGCCTCGAACCCCTGAAGGCCTTTAAACCCCAAACCATACGGCGGCCTTTAACCCCGTTAAATTTATCGTACAATATGCAGGCCTCTAACCTCCATATCATACGAGGGCCTTTAACCCGTTACTATTTTAGGCGGCGACCAACTACCCAGGGTGAGCCACACCCAACTATTAGTTCACTCGTCAATGAAACTGCCCGTCACGGTAATCGAGACACAATGGCGTAAGTTGACCACTTATTTACAATTTTAATGCAATGGCAGGCTCGGCAAAAATGCAATCAATCTATCAAAATCACCAATCTGTGCCTGGGATTAAAAAACAGTGTTTGACTTACAGACTTCAGGACAGACTCCTAAAGCAGATTTTATATAAAAAGGCTCTGCTCACCTTGTATTGGCCATTTGAGTCTGTCCAGAAGATTGCAAGAAGTCATCAATCAACAGCATGCCATCTCGGACGAAGCCCCCAAATTGTTGCGTTGACCAGCATTCCTCCAATGGGGAATTCAAATTGCTAGTCTCTCCCAGATTCTTTTTATGGCACATAAGCTGATGTTTATATTCAATCAACAGGCAGTAATTGGTATTTTGTGGTTTATTCTCCAAGCTTAGAGGACAAACGTGAGACCAATCTAGCACACCAGCGTTTCCCAGCCCGGTCTAGCTCGGTCTCCCCTCAAACCCCCGGAAGTCCCGTGATCTTCCCTCTGTCCCTCGCCCCCACTCCCTTTGTTTAGACTACTCCGAGTTATCTCTACTCTGACACATTCCAATCTAAAAGGCCAACACCTTACTATGAGACTCAAAAGAAGGAAGAATACTAGCTATTCTTTATATGACTATAGGAGTTTAGAAAGAAGTAACACTTAAATATGGATATGATTCTGATCTGCTTCCAACAACAGCTAGCCAGACAGCATATGTACTGTAGTGTACGGTGATGGGCTGCATGTATCATGACCAATAGTATAGTGACTCACTTGATGGACAGTTGTCCGTTTGGTCCAGCTTGGCTGAAAGTTCTAGATTTGCAGCGTGACCATGCCGCACTCTCTCAAGTTCCGTCTGCTCCAACATTTCAGCCTCTTCTTCGTGCTTGCTTCTATATGCAGCAGTTGATCCTCCGTATATTTAGGTTCTAAAAGATAAGGTTGTGAGTCATGATTTGTCGAAAAATAGTCGTCTTTGTTGTCCATTACCGAGTCTGCCATGATTAGAAAACACACTCGTGTTTGATAGGAAGTAGGAACAAGTTTGTTGCAGGAAGTCGGAAGTGCGCTGCTATGGAAACGGAAATAAATGCGCCAAAGAATTTGTTACGGCTGTGCATAAAATGACCAAAATACGGTAAATATTGTACATATTACATATTGTTATGATTGTGTCTGTTACTACATTATAGTGTGTATATAAAACGTTATAGGGTTTTGAAGTTGTTTTAGAGGGCTTTGAAGGCTTACAGTTGTCCGTTTGGTCCAGCTGGCCAGGGATGTTTCTAGTTGATTTGGGTAAGCAATCTATTAATTCGGCATAGCTTGGCTGAAAGTTCTAGATTTGCAGCGTGTAAATCTATAACTTTCAACCTACTCAGTGGCCTAGTGGTTAGAGTGTCTGCCCTGAGATCAGTAGGTTGTGAGTTCAAACTCTGGCCAAGTCAGGTGTGTGTGGGCGTGAGAGAAACAAATTCAGTAGTGTTTATGAGAGTGTTTCAGTAGTGTGTGTGAGAAAAACATTTCAGTTGTTTATGTGAGAACATTTCAGTAGTGTGTATAAGAGTGTTTCAGTAGTGTGTATGAGAGTGTTTAAGTAGTGTGTGTGAGAGAAAAACATTTCAGTTGTTTATGTGAGAGCATTTCAGTAGTGTGTATAAGAGATCATTCTGAATAATGTTATTAACGGCCCCTCATACAGTTCACCTGACTGTCCGTGACATGTAGATCTGAGTGTTATATGCAGAGTTGTGCTAGGACACATTAAAGCTACGTATTAGCTGGCAGCATGTACAAGTTGTACAACAGGGGTCCCTGAATCGCACTTGTATTGGTTTGGTCTCATGCAGTGGACTTTACCGCCGTAATATTGCGGTTTCTAGTTCATTTAGCCATTTCTACGCTTTATGGCTGTTGCTTTATGGCATATTTTGTCAAATACAATTAAACACTACATCTGAGCATTGCAAAAGGAGGATTAGAGCAACACTGTAAAGAACCAAAAACTTTTTTTCCTCATATATTTTGTCTTATACCGGATTAGTTTTAACGTGTTTGAAGTAGTGCTATCACACGTTTTTTTATCAGTTTATTCCCACCTGTGATTTTGGATTAATCCCGATTCGGGCTCTAGGCTTTTTGTGGCCCCATTTCAGTCTTGAATATTATTTATTATCATCATTCTTACCATCCCACATGCACACATGATTGTAAACAAGTGTCCTCTTGCATGTATACACTCCTACACGTTCCAAAGTGATAATATACATCATCATCATCTCATCAATGCATTTACTGGGGATTAGCCTCCTGTGTCTTTCAAACCTAGTGATGCCTCTGTTTCAAACCTTAATCAAGGTTCCTTGAACGCACCACAGTTATGTGCTACGAGATACAAAAGTGACGCTTGAACATACCTTTGTCCGATGCCGCCACTAATAGATTTATTATATTTCCTTCATCACCTCGTCATGGTTCCCAAATCTCATCGAATTTAACACAGGCTGAGAAGATTGTGTATGCAATGTGCGAGGTGTGACCCCTCTTTATTTTTGTTGGCCAAAGTGTTGTACTGAACCACTAGGAGGGGAAGAAGAACAAAGCTTGTTTATCAGACTTCATCTTTATCAGCCAAACTGCTTTGAGTTTTATATTAATATTAAAAAGTAAACACCATGTTTTTTTTTTACATTTTTTGTGTTTTTTTCATGTCACAAAGGTGTTATTTCAAAAACCATTCATGCGATACATCATTTTGTTAATGATTTATTGCGTCTAGTTAATTCCTATACTACATATTTCTGCTCAAACTCTTGATGGATCTGTCCCTATACAGCATCTACATGTACATAACTTAAAAACATAAATTGGTTCTTTTATGAATTTATTATGGGTCTACTGAAAATGTGACCAAATCTGCTGGGTCAAAAGTATACATACAGCAATGTTAATATTTGGTTACATGTCCCTTGGCAAGTTTTACTGCAATAAGGCACCTTTGGTAGCCATCCACAAGCTTCTGGCAAGCTTCTGGTTGAGTTTTTGACCACTCCTCTTGACAAAATTGGTGCAGTTCAGTTAAATGTGTTGGTTTTCTGACATGGACTTGTTTCTCCAGCATTGCCCACACATTTAAGTCAGGACTTCGGGAAGGCCATTCTAAAACCTTAATTCTAGCCTGATTTAGCCTTTCCTTGACCACTTTTGACGTGTGTTTGGGGTCGTTGTCCTGTTGGAACACCCAACTTTGCTGAGCCAGAAAATTTGGTGACATTTTCAGTAGACACATAATAAATTCATAAAATAACCAAACTTCATGAATGTTTTTTGTGACCAACAAGTATGTGCTCCAATCACTCTATCACAAAAAAATAAGAGTTGTAGAAAGTATTCGAAACTTAAAACAGCCATGACATTATGTTCTTTACAAGTGTATGTAAACTTTTGATCGTGACTGTATATATGTGGTTAAGAGGGGAGGAGTATATTTACAGCTAGAATTCACCAAGTCAAGTATATATATATATATATATATATATATATATATATATATATATATATATATATATATATATATATATATATATATATATATATATTTTCCGCCCGATTGTAGCTGAGATAGGCTCCAGCGCCCCCCGCGACCCCGAAGGGAATAAGCGGTAGAAAATGGATATATATATATATATATAAGAAATACTTGACTTTCAGTGAATTCTAGCTATATATATATATATTTATTTCATTATATATATATATATATATATATATATATATATATATATATATATATATATATATATATATATATATATATATATATATATATATATATATATATAGAGGTGTCAGACCATCTGACACCTCCGCTCCTCCTCTCCCTCCCCCTCCCCCGCTTCCCCAGCTTGCTGTTTTCGAGCAGTTTGAGCCTATTTCCCTCTCCTCCCTCTCGGACGCAGTCAAACACCTGCGGCCCACATATTGCCCATCAGATAGCCTTCCCTCTCGCCTTCTCAAAGAAGTCCTTGATTCAGTTGGCCCTACTATTTTATGGTTGATTAACACCTGCCTCTCCTCCGGATATGTCCCGGCTGCTTTTAAGCATGCTGTGGTGCAGCCTTTAATTAAAAAGAAAAATCTTGACACGTCTGTTCTTTCTAACTTTAGGCCTATCTCTCAGTTACCCTTTCTGTCCAAAATCCTTGAGAGAGTAGTGTATGTCCAGTTACAATCTTTTCTAGCTGCAAATAACATCCACGAGAAATTCCAATCTGGTTTCAAAACATCTCACAGCACTGAAACGGCACTCCTGAGGGTGCAAAACGATCTGCTTCTGGCCGCTGACTCTGGTAGTCCTGTGATCCTGATGCTTCTGGACCTCACAGCTGCCTTTGACACAGTGGATCACAGGATTCTACTGTCACGACTGAAGCAGTACGTGGGCATCTCAGGTGTAGCCCTAAGCTGGTTTCAGTCCTACCTAACTGACCGGAGTTTCTCTGTGCAGCTAGGAGACTTTCTCTCCTCGGTGGCCCCCCTTACCTGTGGTGTTCCTCAGGGGTCAATCCTGGGTCCCATACTCTTCCTACTGTACATTCTACCTTTAGGTGAAATCCTGGTCAAGCACAATGTCCCATTCCACTGTTATGCCGATGATGTTCAGATCTATTTACCTCTTAAGGCCACAGGACAGGTCGCACTTCAACCACTGCTTGACTGTCTGACTGACATTAAAGCATGGATGAGTGCTAACTTCCTCAACCTTAATGAGAGCAAGACCGAGATAATCATCTTCGGCGATACATCTCCAGTCTCGTCTGTCAGTGCTCTTGGTCCTCTGGGTGTAAACATCCGGTCCTCCGTGAGAAATCTCGGTGTGATCTTTGATAGTGCCTTCAAATTCACCAAACAGGTCAGCTCAGTGGTTAGTACCAGCTTTTACCATCTCAGAACCCTAGCAAAGACCAAGGCCTATCTCTCCCAGAGCGACCTGGAGACTGCTATCCACGCCTTCATCACACACCGGCTAGACAACAATAACTCACTGTACGCTGGCATTGATCAGGCATCACTCCGCCGTTTGCAGCTTGTGCAAAACGCGGCTGCCCGTCTCCTCACCAGTACCAAAAAACGTGAGCACATCACCCCAGTGCTGGCCTCACTCCACTGGCTCCCTGTCCGTCACCGCATTGATTTTAAATTACTTTTAATTGTTTTTAAATCCCTAAATGGTCTGGCCCCACAATACTTGACCGAGCTGCTGCATCACCATACCTCGTCTAGAGCCTTGAGGTCAGCTGACCAAATGCTTTTGGCGGTCCCCAGATCCAGGCTAAAGACCAGAGGGGACAGAGCCTTTTCCGTTGCCGCCCCTAAGCTCTGGAACAGCCTTCCCCTCCACATTAGGTCAGCCCGGAGCCTGGGGGTCTTCAAAACCCTCCTTAAGACCTACCTCTTCTCGCTGGCCTTTGACCCGAGCGAGTCCGCCCACTAGGCCACCATTTCTAGTCCCCCCCCCTCCCACCCCTTCGCTTTAGTTGTATTTTTCAATTTGTAGCACTTTTATTATTTTTTATTTTTTTTATTCTGCAAATTTTTTAAAACTTTTTATTCGACCCCTTTTACCGTATTGCATTTGCATTGTCTTGTTTAGCACACTCATTGTTTATGTTCTTTGTTTGTTTGTTTTTTTGTTTTGCTTAGTTGTTTTTTTTTTTTTTGTTGTTGGTTTTTTTTGTTTGTTTTTTGTTTGCGCCATGCTTTTTTTTAACCTGTAAAGCACTTTGGTGCAATCTAAAAAGTTGTTGAAAATGTGCTGTATAAATAAAGTTGACTTGACTTGACTTGACTATATATATATATATATATATATATAAATAAAAGAAATACTTGAATTTCAGTGTTCATTTATTTACACATATACACACACATAACACTCATCTACTCATTGTTGAGTTAAGGGTTGAATTGTCCATCCTTGTTCTATCCTCTGTCACTATTTTTCTAACCATGCTGAACAACCTCTCTGATGATGCATTGCTGTGTGACACACACAAAAGTGCTTTCATCAAATGCGCTAGAGTCTGGAATCTTCCATCTCTCCCTAGCATGGCCCAAAACCTGTCAATCTTTGCTTCCTGAGGAAGGTCTTCACTGTCAAGCACTTGGTAGTCCACTACTTCTTCCCGGAGGCTATCCAGGTCCAATCGCAGCTGCGGCTTGGAACTTACAAGCGTATTTCTTCATCTTACTCGTTGTCGGCGTCACCATGGCTGTATCTTCCTCGTTCTTCTGCTTCGTCTCCTTGTTGTGTGCGCAGTTGTGCACTGCACTCTCCAAAAGCCGTAGATGTTATTGTCACATATGCATGTACAGTAGATGGCAGTATTGTCCTGTTTAAGAGTGTCACAACATTGCTGTTTACGGCAGACGAACTGCTTTACGGTAGACGAAAACATGACTGCTGTTGTTGTGTGTTGTTACCGCGCTGGGAGGACGTTAATGAAACTGCCTAACAATAAACCCACATAAGAAACCAAGAACTCGCCCTCGATCATTCTACAGTTATAACGTGATTGGGCAGGCACGCTGTTTATATTGTGGTACAGCGGACGTGAAAACATGTCAGGTCCGCATGGAGCTGGAGGGGGCGTGGCCTCCAGCTCGGCCTGAATTTCGGGAGATTTTCGGGAGAAAATTTGTGCCGGGAGGTTTTCGGGAGAGGCGCTGAATTTCGGAAGGCTCCCGGAAAATCCAGGAGGGTTGGCAAGTATGGTTAAAATGGGGGCGGCATGGCTTAGTGGGTAGAGCGCCCGTGTCAGAAACCTGAGGGTTGCAGGTTCGCTCCCCGCCTCTTACCATGCCGTTGTGTCCTTGGGCAGGACACTTCGCCCTTGCCCCCGGTGCCGCTCACACCGGTGAATGAATGTTGAATGAATGATAGGTGGTGGTCGGAGGGGCCGTAGGCGCAAATTGGCAGCCACGCTTCCGTCAGTCTACCCCAGGGCAGCTGTGGCTACGAAAGTAGCTTACCACCACCAGGTGTGAATGAATGATGGGTTTTAAACATGTAAAGCGACTTTGGGTACTTAGAAAAGCGCTATATAAATCCCAGGTATTATTATTATTATTATTATTAAAATCCAGCTGCTGTTGCTTAGATGGTGTTGGAGGTGAAGTGTGTCTCTCTTTACTAGCTTCGTCCAAGCATGTTGCTTTTGTAGCTGTTTCAGCAGATTTGAATTGCTGTTTTGGGCAGTAGATAGGATCGTTGATCCAAGACACAACTTACATTGAACTAAAATAACGCAGTAACGCATCATGTAGTAACGGTAACTGAGTTACTGAATATAAAAAATAACGCGTTAGACTACTAGTTACCGCCGAAATTAACGGCGTTACAGATGCGTTATTTTTCAGTTTCAAGTTTCAAAAAGTCCCAACACTGGTAATGACAACCTTGTCCGGGAGCGTCTATTGTTCCACATGTAAGCGAGAAACAAGCTTTTTAGTCGAGTGAACAGGTTACTTGGAGAAGGAAGAGGAAGATATTGAAAAATTCATCTTATAGGCCTACTGAAATGATTTTTTTTTATTTAAACGGGGATAGCAGATCCATTCTATATGTCATACTTGATCATTTCGCGATATTGCCATATTTTTGCTGAAAGGATTTAGTATAGAACAACGACGATAAAGTTCGCAACTTTTGGTCTCTGATCAAAAAAAGCCTTGCCCCTACCGGAAGTAGCGTGACGTAGTCAGTTGTTCGCTTCGTCATATTTTCCTATTGTTTTCAACCCAGCTAGAGCGATTCGGACCGCGAAAGCGACGATTACCCCATTAATTTGAGCGAGGATGAAAGATTTGTGGATGAGGAACGTTAGAGTGACGGACTACAACATACTTGCCTACCTTGAGACCTCCAATATCGGGAGGTGAGGGGGGGGAGGGGGGGCGGCTTGGTCGGGGGAGGGGGGGCGTGGTTAGGGGCGTGGTTAAGAGGAGAGTATATTTACAGCTAGAATTCACCAACTCAAGTATTTCATATATATATATATATATATATATATAAACATATATATATATATGTGGGGGGGTGGTTGGGGGGGGCGTGGTTAGGGGCGTGGTTAAGAGGAGAGTATATTTACAGCTAGAATTCACCAACTCAAGTATTTCATATATATATATATATATATATATATAAACATATATATATATATGTGGGGGGGTGGTTGGGGGGGGCGTGGTTAGGGGCGTGGTTAAGAGGAGAGTATATTTACAGCTAGAATTCACCAACTCAAGTATTTCATATATATATATATATATATATATATATATATATATATATATATATATATATATATACATATATACATATACATATACATATATATATATATATATATATATATATATATATATATATATATATATATATATATATATATATATATAAATACTTGACTTTCAGTGAATTCTAGCTATATAAATATATATATATGTGACGGTCCACAACTGTATGTGGCAAAATGCAGCTCCACACTGCTGTCGCTTCAACATATCACTGGCACCAGGTGGATTATGAATTTCTTTTATTACAGTGTCCTGCAAAACAGTGCAAATTGTGAGACTGTGAGTCCACTTGGGTCACGGGATTATCAATTGGAAGGCGTCACAGTTCTGAGCACTTCCCGCAGGTAAAGTACATACCACTTCTCGCCAGCAACCGGCGCTGTTGCAACACTTCATTCATAATTTAATCAAGCATAATGAACGTCTGTTTCTACACCGTTACATATATATATATATATATATATATATATATATATATATATATATATATATATATATATATATATATATATATATATATAGATTTTATTATATAAATAAAAGAAATACTTGAATTTTAGTGTTCATTTATTTACACATATATACACACACACGCAACACTCATCTACTCATTGTTGTACTTGAAAGTACAATGCTTTGTTAAGGGTTGAATTGTCCATCCTCTTTCTATTCTCTGTCACTATTTTTCTAACCATGCTGAACACCCTCTCTGATGATGCATTGCTGTGTGGCACGCACAAAAGTGCTTTCATCAAATGCACGAGAGTGTGGAATCTTCCATCTCTCCCTAGCATGGCCCAAAACCGGTCAATCCTTGCTTCCTGGGGAAGATCTTCCCTGGCAAGCAATTGGTACTCCAGTACTTGTACCCGGAGGCTGGTCAGGTCCAATCGCAGCTGCGGCAGACTTTTTTTTTGGGGGGCGTGGCCTCCAGCTCCGGCTGAATACCGGGAGTTTGTCGGGAGAAAATCTCTGTCGGGAGGTTGTCGGGAGAGGCGCTGAATATCGGGATTCTCCCGCTAAAAACGGGAGGGTTGGCAAGTATGGACTAGAATGCAGTGCAAAACATATCTTTTTTCGCTCTGACCGTAACTTAGGTACAAGCTGGCTCATTGGATTCCACACTCTCCTTTTTCTATTGTGGATCACGGATTTGTAATTTAAACCACCTCAGATACTATATCCTCTTGAAAATGAGAGTCGAGAACGCGAAATGGACATTCACAGTTACTTTTATCTCCACGACAATACATCGGCGAAGCTCTTTAGCTACTGAGCTAACGTGATAGCATCTGGCTCAAATGCAGATAGAAACAAAATAAATAAATCCCTGACTGGAAGGATAGACAGAAGATCAACAATACTATTAAACCATGTACATGTAACAACACGGTTAATAATTCTCAGCCTGGCAAAGCTTAACAATGCTGTTGCTAACGACGCTGAAGCTAACTTAGCAACTTAGCAACCGGACCTCACAGAGCTATGATAAAACATTAGCGCTCCACCAACGCCAGCCAGCCCTCATCTGCTCATCAACACCCGTTCTCACCTGCGTTCCAGCGATCGACGGCGCGACGAAGGACTTCACCCGATCACAGATGCGGTTGGCGGCTAGCGTTGGCTAGCGCGTCTGCTATCCAAGTAAGTCCTCCTTGTTATGTTGCTACAGCCAACCGCTAATACACCGATCCCACCTACAACTTTCTTCTTTGCAGTCTCCATTGTTCATTAAACAAATTGCAAAAGATTCACCAACACAGATGTCCAGAATACTGTGGAATTTTGAGATGAAAACAGAGCTTTTTGTATTGGCTTCAATGGGCTACCGATATTCCTGTTTCACTGGCTACGTCACGCACATACGTCATCATCCGAGGGCGTTTTCAACCGGAAGTTTTGCGGGAAATTTAAAATTGCACTTTATAAGTTAACCCGTCCGTATTGGCATGTGTTGCAATGTTAAGATTTCATCATTGATATATAAACTATCAGACTGCGTGGTCGGTAGTAGTGGGTTTCAGTAGGCCTTTAAGTATGTTATTTTCCCTATTAGTGACATTGGTAAGGGAGTCCACCTGTCTAGTGCTTTTGAGATTTATTGCATTATTGGTTCATAATTATTAGTTACAACCAATTTGAATTCCCAAATATGTGAAACAACTTCGGCATATATTTCCCTTTCTGATTGATTCAGAGCATTATAGATGATTTTTTTCGCTTATAGATCCTTTTAAACTTAGGAGTTCTGACAATTCAGGGATATTATTGTATCGTCTGCAAAGAGAGACATGTAGTGTTCCTGTTGTCCTATCATTATGTTATGTTTTGATGTGTCCGTATAGCTTATTGCCAGCGGTTCTATTGCCATAACAAACAGGAGAGGAGGTAGTGTGTCTCCTTGCCCACATCCTCTTTAAATGTAAAATAATTTGGATATGTTAGAGTTTGTCCTAACTGTGGCATATGGTTCTGTATAAAGTTATCCTACCCATTTAATAAAGTTGTCTCCAAAGCCATAGTGTCTGAGAATCTCAAATTAGTAGGGCCATTCCATTCTATCAGTGCAGTCTGTCCTCCTTTTCCTTTTGATCCCCAGTCCAGTTATTTTCTTTTTCGTCTTCAATATGCTTTCTTTCTCTTTCATGTAGTCCCCTACCCCAAAAAACTGCAGGAATGTATGTTTTTCTTTGGTGCACAATCTGGGTATGAAGTCTGTACCAACAGCTAAACAAACATTTTTTGGCAGGACAAGGACAATGCACTTATGTAATGTTTGAATTCCCTGTTAGTGATATGAAAACACATACACATTCACACACACGGCCCTCACCTCCCACCCTGACACTATAGAGCTCAGCTGCTCAGCTATGCAATTTCACACAAAAACATCCCATGGTTGTGTTCACTCAGGCGGTCGTGCTATGCAGGCTGAGCATATCTGCTTTTAGGGAGGAACCCATCAGAACATCACCATCATCATCATCGTCGTCATCACAGTCAGGTCTGACACACCACATTGGCTATAAAAAGCTAATCGAAAAGATTAGGATTGAATGTTTTTGCTGGGTGAATGTGTGGGAGATGCCATATTTGCACTGTAAGCTTATGTTTCTTTCATCAGAAATGGGGAAATGTGTTATAAATAGATTGACTAAAATAACTTTGATAACATTCTCACATTGATATCAGTTCTGACTGGGTGTTGTTTCTTTATGTGTCCCTCCCGAAATGTTTGGCTAGGAAACAAGTGGAAAAATGTGCAGCCAGGAATTCATCACACTCGTGTTTCTTCTTGGGTGAGTAAAAGTTGCTAAGGCAATATTGACGCGAATATGAGACAAAAGTAATTTTTTGAGGAAAATATGTATAATTAGAGTCATAACTCCTTTTCTGTTGTTTTCTAACTTTACGTGTGCGAGTGACAGGAAGAAATGCTCCGACTGGCCTGAGGTGAAGTAATGTAAATCTCTAAACCCCAAATACAACAAAACTGTCAGGACTTTTTTCCAGTTGGAAAATGTTGTCTTATATTTGTGTCAGTACTGTATTTTATTTAAAAAAAGCTTTTGTGGGTTTTATAGATGGGTACTATTAACATTTGAACCAATATGGTACCAATTCCCGGTAACCAGGTATCGATACCAGTGCTCAGCAGTATCGGATTTTCTGTACTTTTGTGTATGTGTGTGTGTGTGTGTGTGTGTGTGTGTGTGTGTGTGTGCGTGTGTGTGTTAGTAAATACTGTTTTTGATAACAAAATCTTTTTTTATTGCAACATTTAAAAATGAGCTGATTGTGATAACAGCTGTGTCTTGTTTTATTATTACATTTCTGAGTCTCATTTGCAAGTATGATAATAAGTTGCATTTACAGTTGCAAGTCCAAGACGTTAGATTGCAGTAGTGTATAATTTCTGGTGTGTTGCCAGTCAGTTCAGTCTTTGTTGAATCTAGTCTTTTGTTGCGCCCTAAAAAGTGCTAATACTGTACATACTTATTACGCAACAGTTGTTGATTTTAACGTGCATCTTAGTTGTAGTTTTCTTTAACACATTCAAAGGTGTTTAAATCGCCATGTGATGTAGAAGCATTAAGATGGCGCATTTTTGGAAAAGTGGAGCCTTACTTTACTTATAACGTCGTAGTGTTTTTTGAGTCAATTGCTTTGTTGGCATTGAAAATTGCAACATTATCTCGACAGTCACATTACTGGAACATTCTCATTTGAGTTCGCCAAATCAAGTTGCCGTAGCATTGTGTTTGTGTGATGACATCCTGAGAATCACAGAGAGAATCAAGATGGCCGAACAAAGAAAGCATTAACCGCGTAGTCCGCCCACATCTTTATTGTAATTCTATATAAATATATATATATATATATATACACTACCGTTCAAAAGTTTGTGGTCACATTGAAATGTCCTTATTTTTTAAGGAAAAGCACTGTACTTTTCAATGAAGATAACTTTAAACTAGTCTTAACTTTAAAGAAATACACTCTATACATTGCTAATGTGGTAAATGACTATTCTAGCTGCAAATGTCTGGTTTTTGGTGCAATATCTACATAGGTGTATAGAGGCCCATTTCCAGCAACTGTCACTCCAGTGTTCTAATGGTACTATGTGTTTGCTCATTGGCTCAGAAGGCTAATTGATGATTAGAAAACCCTTGTGCAATCATGTTCACACATCTGAAAACAGTTTAGCTCGTTACAGAAGCTACAAAACTGACCTTCCTTTGAGCAGATTGAGTTTCTGGAGCATCACATTTGTGGGGTCAATTAAACGCTCAAAATGGCCAGAAAAAGAGAACTTTCATCTGAAACTCGACAGTCTATTCTTGTTCTTAGAAATGAAGGCTATTCCACAAAATTGTTTGGGTGACCCCAAACTTTTTAACGGTAGTATATATATATATATATATATATATATATATATATATATATATATATATATATATATATATATATATATATATATATATATATATATATATATATATATATATATTTGCTTAAAGGGCAAAACACATCATGGTGTCAGAATAGAGATTCATTAACCCACCGATAAATGCAAAAGATGGATTCGTGCAGCGTATCAGCACCAAGGATGGATTGGGACTTGCCAAACCTGCCAGAAGTAAGGTGACGTTTCCAGCAACACATGGGGCTGATGTTCATCGGACCGCTCAGGGAAAAACTACAGCAGGATTAATGGTAACCGGACATGCAGCCGATGTGGCGGTTCACACAGCCCATACTTCACGTGTCCAGCAGCAGGCAAAGCATGCACAAAATGCAATACAGCTAAAACATTTTGCAAAAGTCTGTAAAAGCAAAGCTACAACAAAGTCCAATACTTACAGGAGAAATGTAGATGACATAAATGAGGTAATCAACAATGTCACAACAGAAAACAAAGGCAAAAGCAACTAACAGGCCCATGCAACAATACATGTGGGCCCACAAAGACAGGAAGCAAAATTCAAAATTGACGCAGGAGCAAATGTAAATTCCATGCCTAAATCTATGTTCAACACACTATTCACTGCAAGTTCAGGAGATCACAAGCTCTACGACTATGGAGGTAATCCGCTGAAGTAGGCAAATGTCGAATGACATGTCAACACAAGCATAATTCAGCCATGTGCGACTTCTACGTAGTCAACACTCAGGCCCCACCTTTCCTGGGTTTCAGAGCATGCGTAGCCCTATACCTAATTTAGCTGATATTGACAATAACTGAAGGGAGCGACACACAAGCAGCATTGTTACAAAAAATAGTTTGCAGGTGCTTTTCAGGGCAATAGCAAATTCCCAAGAGAAATCACTTTCCGATCCCAATGCGAGGCCAGTGGTGAACCCACCTCGCAGGATTCCCATCGCACTGCGCAGCCGCCTAAAACAAAGACTCGACAAGAATGTGAAGTGTATTTCTGGTCTTGTCATCCTCGTCCGGACAGAAGGATGACACGGCAGTGCGGCTGGATCAAAAGAGACGTCGGAGACGCTTTAATGAACCAAAAGTTGCTTTATTACAAGCGAGCGTCATTATTCAGGTCTGCAGTACCTGGAGGAACTCCGGTCAAAAAATGAAGGACTCTTAACTGGAGAAGCCAAACCATCAGTTTTTATATTCCTCCTTTCTGTCTCTGGGTGTGTGTGCTGTTGCGTCCGACCAGTCTTCCTCTCAGGGAATAAAACACACTGGTCAATCCCAAATTCTTTCGGATGACATATATGTTGAGTAAAAAGGACCACCAAGACAGAATAGCAATACTACCAAGTTTTACTAAAGCTTTAGGAGTCCAGCCCCTACAATGCAATATTAGCAGCATCAAGAAGCAGTCTAAAAATCAAACAGAAAGAGTCCGCTTATTTAGTACAGCCCCCTCCCGCCCAGAAAGAAAAACAGCCTTTTTGTTCTAAACTGATAAGGCCACCTCCACAAAAAGGGAGTACATTATACTCCCAATAAACATTCCAGTGCCTTCAAGGTGAAACATAGAGTTTACTAGCGGACATAAGATACAAGCACGGCAATCACAAGAATACACACTACATAGGAAAATACTAGCTGCTTTAAACATGACTATTGATTAAAAAGAACACTTAAAATAACTAATTCTCACAGTGCTAAATCAGGAGAGCGCATCCTGACCATTAAAGGAGATGTCCGTGTGTAAGTGTCTGGAAAACAACTGCTTTAAGTCATAACTCAAATGTTAGCATTGAGCTAGACAGGTAGTCTTTTCTCAAGGATATGGTTATCACTTTTGCATTCCGAGGTCCCAATTAGAGCCTCTTTTCCTACGAGAAGTGATGCAATCCACCTGCTAATATCAAACTAAGGGGCCTTATCTATTTATGTGCTCAAACTGAAATACCACTATTTAATTAAAGTTGGTGTTTTGCTTTCTCCAAGGTGAATACAAACATTCACCATACGTAGAACATAATATGAGTTAATTAATTCACTTAAATGGAAACAGACAACATCATATGCAAGTTAACTTGTTGAGAACCCAAAGAAAGCCAAGCTCAGAAACCAAAGACCTCAACAAGGCAAGCCAAAGACCACACTACCCTTTCCCCATACTAGAAGATGTCACCACAAAGCTTGCTAGAGTCCTTGATGCCATATCAGGCTACTGGGCTATCAAACTGATGCTAACAACATCTAACACCCCGTTTGGACAATACAGGTTTCACAGACTACCCTTTGGCATCTGTTCAGCTCATGATGAGTTTCAGAGACGTGTGGATGAGGCCTTTGAAGGAGTCTGCGGCATCGCTGTCATCCTTGGCAACATCCTCATTTTTGGCAAAAGCAAAACAGAGCACGACAGCAACCTCAAATACGTGCTAAAACACAATAGAGAGATAGAGGAGTGAGGCTGAACAAATGCTGTTTTGGCGTAACAGAAGTCAGCTACTTTGGCCACACTGTCTCAGGAAGGCATAAATCCTGAACCACAAAAGGTAAAAGCCATAGAAGAAATACAAGCGCCGAAAAACAAAGCTGAACTAGAAACCATACTTAGCATTAGGGTTGTCTCGATACCAATATTTTGGTACCGGTACCAAAATGTATTTCGATACTTTTCGATACCTTTCAATTTTTGGCTTCGTTTAAAAAAATAATATTATGATATGGTTCTTTTGCATTCAAAGAACAATTTTAGAAGATTAAAATAAAAATTAAAAGGCATAAAACACATTGGGATTTTCAATGCATTACAATATAGCCTGACATAATTTAGGCAGTATTGCCAACTCGACGACTTTTACTTTTTTTGGTCCAGAGCTATGAGTGACAAATATAGCGACTTCTTTCGGTGTTATTGGAATCTTTTTTGAGTCTTGGAGACTGAGGTGAAAGTGTCATCAACGAGCAGTGAAGGTGCTGCGAGCGGAGCATAGAACTTCACAGGGAGGGAATTGCAGCGGTTCGCCCATGCGCAAATCATTTGTCGTCTGGACTTTTATGGTGCGTTCCATTTGTAGTGGCGAGTCGGAATTTTTAATTAAATTACATTTTTTAAACTCACTTTTGTATCTCTACTACAGCGTCCATTGCCATAAATTATGCAAATGAGGCAATGACGAGTGACTTCTAGTGACTTTTAGGACAGCCAATGGCTACTTTCCTTGCTGAGGAGTTAGAACACTCAATCTAGGATTAGGTTTAAAAAAAAAAAAATAGAAAGATTTTTTGACATTATGATTTATTGTTTCCATTCTTGGTCTATGCTTTAAGAAAAATACAATCATTCGTAAATACTAAAACAATACTATGGCTAAAAGTACACAGATAAGACATGTAGCAGGTAAAACACACATTATTAAAGATAAAGCACAAATTGTAGGAATTTGTTACAAAATTGGTCATTCCAGCTAGTTTACGTTACTTGGGCGGTTTGAACTATGCTAATGTTTGGCATCAAGCCAAGCAGCTGTGTGCGCGTCACGAATCTGTGCACAACAGGGGAGCGAGTTAACTTTATTACCTGTCGATCTGACTGCTCATTATTTTATTGTTCAGCTAAGTTTGAAGCAAAGGTGGCAATACTTTAAGCGAGAACACTTCTGTATTTAAGTTAAGTTAAGTTAATGTACTAATGATTGTCACACACACACTAGGTGTGGTGAAATTTGTCCTCCGCATTTGACCCATCCCTTTGTTCACCCCCTGGGATGTGAGGGGAGCAGTGGGCAGCAGCGGTGCCGCGCCCGGAATCATTTTTGGTGATTTAACCCCAAATTCCAACCCTTGATGCTGAGTGCCAATCAGGGAGGTAATGGGTCCCATTTTTATAGTCTTTGGTATGACTCGGCCGGGGTTTGAACTCACAACCTACCGATCTCAGGGCGGACACTCTAACCACTAAGCCACTGAGTAGGCTAAAAGATTTAAAGCGTCCCTTGATCGATAGTTTTGACTCTCCTCGATTCTCAAAAGGAAATGCACCTCCGCGCCAAATGCTGAAACACAACACAGAGGACAAAAACACGGACAAGACGTTCAAAAAAATTAAATAACTTCTACGAAATCATCCTGTGCTTGCATATTTCGACCCCAAAAAAGAGCGCAGACTACAAGTGGATGTGTCAAAGAGTGGTCTCTGCACTGTGATGCTCCAGGAAGGCAAACCAATAGTCTTTGCATCAAAATCGTAAGAGAATTATTCCCAAATAGAAAAATCAATCAATCAATCAATCAATGTTTATTCATATAGCCCTAAATCACAAGTGTCTCAAAGGGCTGTACAAGCCACAACGACATCCTCGGTACAGAGCCCACATACGGGCAAGGAAAACTCACCCTAGTGGGACGTCAATGTGAATGACTATGAGAAACCTTGGAGAGGACTGTATAAGTGGGTAACCCCCCCCCCCTCTAGGGGAGACCGAAAGCAATGGATGTCGAGTGGGTCTGACATAATATTGTGAAAGTCCAACACATCAGCGAAAGTCCAGTCCATGGTGGGGCCAGCAGGAACCATCCCGAGCGGAGACGGGTCAGCAGCGTAGAGATGTCCCCATCCGATGAACAGGCTAGCGGTCCACCCCGGAGCAGAGTAGAAAAGAAAAGAAAAGAAACGGCAGATCAACTGGTCTAAAAAGGGAGTCTATTTAAAGGCTAGAGTATACAAATGAGTTTTAAGATGAGACTTAAATGCTTCTACTGAGGTAGCATCTCTAACTTTTACCGGGAGGGCATTCCATAATATTGGAGCCCGAATAGAAAACACTCTATAGCCCGCAGACTTTTTTTGGGCTCTGGGAATCACTAATAAGCCGGAGTTCTTTGAACGCAGATTTCTTGCCGGGACATATGGTACAATACAATCGGCAAGATAGGCAGGAGCTTGACCGTGTAGTATTTTATACATAAGTAGTAAAACCTTAAAGTCGCATCTTAGGTGCACAGGAAGCCAGTGCAAGTGAGCCAGTATAGGCGTAATATGATCAAACTTTCTTGTTTTTGTCAAGTCTAGCAGCCGCATTTTGCACCATCTGTAATCTTTTAATGCTAGACATAGGGAGGCCCGAAAATAAAACGTTACAGTAATCGAGACGAGATGTAACGAACGCATGGATAATGATCTCAGCATCGTTTGTGGACAAAATGGAACGAATTTTAGCGATATTACGGAGATGAAAGAAGGCCGTTTTAGTAACACTCTTAATGTGTGACTCAAACGAGAGAGTTGGGTCGAAGATAATACCTAGATTCTTTACCGAGTCGCCTTGTTTAATTGTTTGGTTGTCAAATGTTAAGGTGGTATTATTAAATAGATGTCGGTGTTGAGCAGGACCGATAATCAGCATTTCCGTTTTCTTAGCGTTGAGTTGCAAAAAGTTAGCGGACATCCATTGTTTAATTTCATTAAGACACGCCTCCAGCTGACTACAATCCGGCGTGTTGGTCAGCTTTAGGGGCATGTAGAGTTGGGTGTCATCCGCATAACAGTGAAAGCTAACACCGTATTTGCGTATGATGTCACCTAGCTGCAGCATGTAAATACTAAAGAGTGCAGGGCCAAGAACCGAACCCTAGCAAGCTAGCTGTGCGCTTTCCTGTTTTGTTGCAAGCGTTTCCACAAGTACATGTATGACCGCGAAGTGACCGTAGAATCTGACCAAAAACTACTTGAAGCAATACTGAAGAAGCCGCTGGCGGCTGCACTGCCTCGTTTACAAAGAATGACATTCCAGCTACAAAAATACAACATCAAAATAATTCACTGCCCAGGTAAAGGTATACTTGTAACCGCCACGCTATCCCGAAACTTGCTTCAACCCCACGGCAAAGGCCTGAGAGAAGGCATGGAAGCAAGGGCACACAGTCCTCAGAAGCATTCCTGTAAGTGACAGCAAATTACAAGAAATAAAAAAGGATGCTCAACACACTGCACTCAGTAGAACAACTAAAGCTGGATGGCCCGACAAAAGAAATCATTGCCCCACATATATCCAGGAATATTGGAATCACAGGAATGAAATAACGGAGATGGACTCCATGATGCTCAAAGCTAAGAAAATCATAACTCCCCAAAAACTTAGGCCAAACCTAATAAAACACATAAACGCCGGCCACCTGGGTGTGGAAAAAAAGCAAGCACCGTGCACGAGACGTGGTATTCTGGCCTGGAATGGGAAAACAAAAAGAGACAGTAGTGGGCCAATGCTTCATATGCCAAGAGAGTTGCAGCACGAACCCCAAATAACCTCTGTTGTCATACCCGATACCCGAAAGACCCTGACAAGTAGTAGGCGCATATCTGCTTACACGGAATTCCCAGGACCACATTGTCATAGTTGACCACTATAGCCGATTTTTTTGAGCTTGCGAAAATACACAGATTGACATAATTCGCTGTCAATGCAAAACCCAAGCAAGTCATTCCCAACTGGACTATTTGGTTTGTCTTAAAAGACGTTTTGCCTCTCATCCGAGTAGGCTTCATCAGTTCATGCTCATAGACTTAGATTGGTCAAATCTAGTCTTAGACTTAGATTGGTCAGATCTAGTCTCGTGGATGGTGCCAATACCTCAGTAGACTTCATCAGTTCATGCTCAAAGACTTAGATTGGTCAGATCCAGTCTAGCGGCTGGTGCCAAAACCCCAAATAATTATACTCCAAAATCCGGAGAGTGTGCCTGGGCAAGGATGGTTTCGCCCTATTGTAGTGAGAAAAACAACTATTTTGATGCAAACGAGCAATCCTACTGAGCATGAACTGATGAAGCCTACTGAGGTACTGGCACCAGCCGCTAGACTAGATTTGACCAATCTAAGTCTGTGAACATGAACTGATGAAGCCTACTTGGATGAGAGCCAAAACATCTTCTAAGACAAACCAAATAGTCCAGTTGCGATCGATTGAATGCCCTGAAATTACGATGACCTGGATGAATGAGAACATTCGTAGAGAAAGCTCAATTCATCTTTTACTTGTCACGGTATTCCTGAAACATTCATCAGCAACAACCGCCCCTGCTCCAACTCAGAGGAATTCCAAGCCTTCACCAAGGTATGGAACTTCAAACACACTACCACAAGCCCCCTTTACCCAAAAGGCATTTGAGAATCAAGAAAGATGAATAAAGAAAGCATTGACCCGTAGTCTGCCCACATATTTATTGCAATATATGTATGTTTGTATACACTACCATTCAAAAGTTTGGGGTCACCCAAACAATTTTGTGGAACAGCCTTCATTTCTAAGAACAAGAATAGACTGTCGAGTTTCAGATGAAAGTTCTCTTTTTCTGTCCATTTTGAGCATTTAATTGACCCCACAAATGTGATGCTCCAGAAACTCAATCTGCTTAAAGGAAGGTCAGTTTTGTAGCTTCTGTAACGAGCTAAACTGTTTTCAGATGTGTGAACATGATTGCACAAGGGTTTTCTAATCATCAATTAGCCTTCTGAGCCAATGAGCAAACACATTGTACCATTAGAACACTGGAGTTATAGTTGCTGGAAATGGGCCTCTATACACCTATGTAGATATTGCACCAAAAACCAGACATTTGCAGCTAGAATAGTCATTTACCACATTAGCAATGTATAGAGTGTATTTCTTTAAAGTTAAGACTAGTTTAAAGTTATCTTCATTGAAAAGTACAGTGCTTTTCCTTAAAAAATAGGGACATTTCAATGTGACCCCAAACTTTTGAACGGTAGTGTGTATATATATATATATGTCTTAATTAGATTATCCAAAAAAATAGTGCTCGATACCGTGGTAGAGCGTAATATGTATGTGTGGGGGAAAAAATCACAAGACTATTTCATCTCTACAGGCCTGTTTCATGAGGGGTTTTCCTCAATCCTCAGGAGATTTTAATGGAAGCATTCACATACCATGGTTTATATAGGGCACAGAGCGGGTGGGTACAGGCAGGCGTGAGGGCGTGGTAATTGACTCATGTGTTACCTACTTTATCTCCTTCGATGTCGAAGAATTTTACCCTTCCATCACGCAAGACCTACTGACCAAAGCACGAGACTTTGCCTCGGACTACGACTCAATCACAGGCAACGAAAGAAACATCATCATCCACGCAAAGAACTCCATACTCATCCGCAACGGTACACCATGGCAAAAAAAGAACAATTCAACATTCGACGTCACTATGGGGAGTTTTGACGGAGCAGAAACGTGCAAACTTGTTGGGAGTTTCCTCCTCTCCCAGCTCGCTAGCCTCAACCTGAACCTTGGTATTTACCGTGATGACGGACTGGCAGTGTGTCGCGCCTCGCGCCTCGCCAAGGAGCAGCGAGAATACCAAGAAGCGTATATGCCAAATCTTCAAAGAGAACGGTCTACGGATCACGATTGAAGCCAACAAGCAAACCGTCAAGTTCCTCAACGTCACTTTCAACCTGAGGAATAACAGCTACCAACCATTCACGAAACCCAACACAACACTCCAATATGTGCACCATGACAGCAACCACCCACCCACCACCACGAAAAGAATACCTACCGGAATTAATAAAAGACTATCGATGCGGTCATCTAGCAAAGCTGAATTCGACAAAGCAACCCCCCCGTACCAAAAAGCATCACCCTCACCTACGAACCCACGTCAGGAAACCAACCAAAAAGGAGCAGAAAACGAAACAACATTATCTGGTACAACCCCCCATACAGCAAAAACGTCTCAACTAATATTGGCCACAAATTCCTCACCCTAAACGACAAACACTTCCCTAAAGGCAACACCCTAAGAAAAGTATTCAACAAGAACAACATTAAATTGAGCTACAGCTGCATGAACAACATGCGACAAATCATTTCAAACCACAATAAAGCAATTGAAAAAGAGCCGCCCACCACCAGGCAGAACGACTCCAAAACCGACAAAGACTGTAACTGCCGCAAGAAACCTGATTGCCCTCTCAACAGGGGGTGCTTACAACCATCAGTCGTTTACCAAGCAAAGGTAACACGCAAGGACATTAACACATCCGACACATACGTAGGATTAACTGAGGGAAAATTCAAAACCAGATGGAACAACCACAAAGCTTCTTTCAGATGCAAAAGCCTGCAGAACTCTACAGAACTCAGCAAACACATTTGGAATCTCAAAGACAATAATGTTGAATACTCAATAACATGGCAAATTATTGCATCCAGCACACCTTACAACAGTGGTAATAAAAGATGCAACCTATGCTTAAAAGAGAAACTGTTTATCATATACCATCCAGACTTGTCATCCCTCAACAAGCGCAGTGAAATTGTATCAGCATGCCGTCACAGAAGGAAACACCTCCTAGGTAACACATGAGTCAATCACCACGCCCCCACGCCTGCCTGTACCCACCCGCTCTGTGCCCTATATAAACCATGGTATGTGAATGCTTCCATTAAAATCTCCTGAGGATTGAGGAAAACCCCTCATGAAACAGGCCTGTAGAGATGAAAAAGTCTTGTGATTTTTTTCCCCACACACACACACATATATATATATATATATATATATATATATATATATATATATATATATATATATATATATATATATATATATATATATATATATATATATATATATATATATATGTATATATATATATATATATATAGTTTTTCTTATAGAGCAAAACACAACAATTACCTCGGCTGAGTCCACTGTCAGTGCTGCCAGAGTGATCGCCAAGTGCTGAAGTGCGAAAAGCTAGCTGAGCAGGTAACTGGCCATGATGTCACTCGCAACCCAGGTACTCCAACATGGCTCCATTGGATTTATATGAATCGGTGCCCAATAGGACCGATGGGATTTGGTCGGTGACAAAAAAAAGTACCGGATTCTGTATCGATCCCTAGTTGGATTTCAACCAGATTTGTGTAAAAACACCTAAATGAATTGATTATCTCTCCTGAATTCCAATTATTTTGCATGGATTTGAATTGAGGTTGTAAATGGAAGGTATTCTTTCAAATTGAAGGAAGTAGAAATTCCAATAGATAATATTGGTGTATTCCAGGACTAACTATAGTGCTCCCACAGTCCTCAACAATTAGCATTGTTAGCATTTGATATATGGCGTGCAAATATTATAGAATGTTAGCATTTTAGCAAGTTTTGTAGGTATAAAATAAAAGTCATCCACCCCATCTTTAGATTTTTCAGTATGTAGTCCTCATTGGAAAAAGATTGCGCACTTGTACTGTAAATTAGGAAGTAAAAAACATTACTTGTCACTTACTTGTCACAGAGCCCTGGATTTAAATCTGGGTGCTGTCCAGAGACCTGACTATGACGACACGCCCACCCCAGAGTTCCTCAATCCATCTTGGATGTCCGCCATTCCTGACGACCGTCCCCTCTCCGAGGTCACCATGCCGGGGACCCACAACACCATGGCCCTGTACGGCGGCGTCTATGCAGAGTGTCAGACGTGGAGCCTGGACTCCCAGCTTCAAGCTGGCATCCGTTTTCTGGACGTACGTGTCCGCCATGTGGATGGTAAACTCATCATCCACCACGGGGTGGTATACCAGCAGGCCCACTTTGGCGACGTGCTGCAGGGCGTAGCCGACTTCCTGAGCAACTACCCGAGTGAGACTGTGCTGATGCGCATCAAGGAGGAGCAGAGCGAGACCAGAGACTTCTATGGGGCGGTGGTGGAGTATGTTAATCGCTATGCTCACTGGGATCTGCTGTGGCACAGCCGCCTGGTTCCCACCATGGGTCAAGCTCGAGGGAAGCTCATCGTCCTGCAGGACTTTCAGGGGCCTGACTTGGGGATGCGCTACAACAGTCTCCATATAGCTGATTCCTGGAAGGTAAGACATTTGTTGACCATCCTTTGTAAAGTGCTCTTACTTTTTTTTCGTAGTAATATGTTGTATTTACCTGACATCACGTCCTGCTCATTAATTATTGGAGGCTCAAAGTAGTGGTCAAGCGAGCATCTGTTGTCAAAGCGTTCTGGGTGGCATTATGCCTTTCTCGAAGAAAAATGCCCCATGCTTGCGTTGTTTTAGGCTGTTGGAATAATTGTGAAAAGGATAAAAGTTTTATCCTTTTATAAAATTGTAGGCCTCCGTGCGTTTGCCAGCTTTCATCTGTTGTGCAGTGTAGAAGGAAGTTTGGAGCACCAGATAGTGTGACGTGTCTGGGTAGGTTACCGACAGATAATCCTTGAAATCACTCGACAAATCTTTTTCTGATAACGTATCAATGAATTCTATTGCAGAGTTTGATTATTTTATTCGTATCTGCTTTTAGCGGAAAGATCTAGGCCCCTAGCATACTCAGATAGAGTATACACTAAATGGTAGCCATATTGGTTTGATTGACCATCTAGTTTGCTCTACCCATTCGTACATCACGATGGGCAGCCTTTGGCCTCCTTGAACGGCTGCTATTGCCTTCCGAATTTGTCGATACACCAAAGCAATGCTCAGTCCAATCAACACATTGCCTGTGATCACTCTTCCACGTCCTCGACGGAAAGCACTGACAGGCACAGGACTCGCCATTTTTCCCCACAGGTCCCTCGTGTACTCGGCAGCAAACGTTCCGTCAGGACAGTCAGGTTCCCCCGAACCTCTGTTTCTCGTCGAGAAGATTTTATCAATTTAGTTGAAAGTCCAGTTTATCAATTTTGGAGAATGGCACAGAAAGAGAGGCGCTTAAAATTAAGACCAGACAGGACACTACAAATAGGCATGCAGAGCAGATACGGAGAGGGAGGTAGTGCAACCGCCTTTGCCTAGAACCAAGAGAGAAAGACAGATATTTGTGAATAATTAAGTGGACAAAAAACGCTAAGGAAAAGTGAGTAATTTGTTGGACATACAGGTAAGAAAATGAAGCTAAAGTATGGATCCCACACGCTAATATCAATCCGATAACAATACTTACCATACTACTAAAAGCTATACCAACACTTTATGCAGAACAACTTGGTTCGATCATTTATTTTTTTTATTCACCGACCAGGTTAACCTATAGGTTAACCTGATCGGTGAATAAAAAACAAACAGCTGTTTGAATGAGAGTGTAATGTTAGCATTGTAGATTACATAGCTATGCTACTGTTGCTAACGTTATTGTAAAATATGGATAAAGTGCACAATAACCTGACAAATACAAAAAACATTACGCATTAGCAATGTTTTTTCACGAGACACACACAATTTAGTACTGGAGGTCCCAGATTTAGCCCATAGAGTACCACAAGAATGATACTATGTACATAATAATTTAAATAAAATCCGATATAAATACAGTAAATAGCATATGTTATAGGGGTTGATTATAAATGGAAAATAGAATAGATTGTGATCCTGTAGTGCAGATTTAGAATGTAAAAACAATGACAGCAAATCAAACCAAATAAAAGCCCAGTTCAGCACAGATGGTTAAGCATCATCTATAATTTTAGCCTTGCACTGTTAAAACAGCTGTGTTTCTGGTAGGTTACCACGCTCGGCCAAGTGACAGAGAAGTGGCAGAGCGTTTATGATCATCTGGAGGCCGCACCTGTTGGCGACATGGCCCAGATGTTTCTCACCTACAGCAGCGGCGCTGGTGTGTTTGCATTCCCGAGGGCTGTGGCCCAACGCATCAATCCTTATCTCTACGACTACCTGAGGGAGAAGACCAACCTCCCGAACCAACGTTTTGGAATCATATGCATGGACTTCCCGGCTGCTCCCATTATTGAAAGCATCATCAACTTCCAGCTGAAGAATGAGGGAGAAAAAAATTCATAGTTTGACCTTTAACACTGTCTTTCACTCAAAATATAAAAAGCATAAATATTCAAAAGTTTATCTGTGTTTTGTGCCAATAAATCAATACACAAGTCTGGTGTACTGTCATCCTCAAACATGTCATTTTTATATTTTTGTAGGTTTAGGCCTGTGGTTGGCAACCCGCGACTCTGGAGCTGCGGCTCTTTAGCGCCGCCCTAGTGGCTCTCTGGAGCTTTTTCAAAAATGTGTAAAAATAGAAGAAATTGGGGGGGGAAATTTTTTTTGTTTCATTATGGTTTCTGTAGGAGGACAAACATTACTAATTGTAAGAGAGCCCAGTTTTTATTATGTTTGTTTATGCTTCACTAATAAGAGTATTTGGCGAGCGCCATTTTGTTTTGCGGTCCATGAGCTGTGACGCAACAATTTGTTTACATGTACAACTTTCTCCAATGCTGTCACAGTAAGACGTGTTTTGTGCCACTCCTTCTTTGTCACATTTTGTCCACCAAACTTATTATGCTGTGCCTGAGTTGCACAAAGGTGAGCTTTGTTATTGTTACTGATTTGTTGAAGTGCTAATCAGGCATATTTGGTCAGTGCATGACTGCTAGCTAATTGATGCTAACATGCTATTTAGGCTAGCTGTATGTACATATTGCATCATTATGCCTCATTTGGTATGTATGAAGGTATATTTATTCATCTGTGTATTTAATTTATATTTGCATGTCTCATGATACATTATCTCTATGTGATATTGGCTGCATTTCTGATAGTTGTTTGTGTGCCATGTTGTTACAGACCATGGCAAACGTTACCCAGCTTGCCAAAGATTCATTAGAAGAAGGCAGCCTGCCGTTTCCTATAACTTGGACAAACACATATTTATTTGGCCATTCGAAGACAGTCATTTCCAGGAGTTATCTCACCCTCTGAGAAGCCTCTGTTTTACTGATGTTTTCCAATGTTGTAAAAAATGTATAGAATAAATAATAACGTTACAAAATTTCTGTCAACGAAGATTTGCGTCAGCCTCTGACACAATCATTTTGATAGTAGGCTAATGTAATATAGGCACTTACATAATTTGTTGTCTTCAATATAAGAATTATATATGGTGTTTAATTTTGTGTGGCTCCAGACAGATTTGATTTTGTATTTTTGGTCTAATATGGCTCTTACAACATTTTGGGTTGCCGACCTCTGGGTTAGGCTTTGAATAAACCAACTACTTATCCACAATCACACTTTTTTTTGCATATTCAGGCAATACAGTTTTGTTTCTATAGATAGTATGCCCCCTTCCCACCCTAAAAAAATGTACATGCAAGAGCACCATGCTCATGACTAGATACAATCAGCATTTCCTTTCTTGTGACACTGTTGTCGAAACGCAGTGACTTCGCACACCGTGTCGGCACATCCTGAGCGCCAAACAGCAGAGTTGTGCAAAGCCGACCAATGAAGAAAACTGCTTATTTCAAAGGAGAAAACGGTAAAATAAGATACACTCTTACTGCACGGTGACGCTTTTAATTACTGCTATTAAATTATTTATTTTTTTAATCAGAGTATATCACACCTCTGATTTTTGATTAATCACCATTAGATTACTTGCTTGCATAATTCAAATTAACTTATTAAAATGACCATGAAATTTTGACACTCGAGCAGTTTTACTGTAAAAATGTTATATATGAGCATCTTGAAAATTTAGGGCTATATAAATAAACATTGATTGATTGATTGATTGATTGATTGAAAAACATTTTACTTGATCATTTAATTTCTCAAAATTTGGTAACAGTTTTAGCTCAAGTACATTTGGGGTTTATTTTGAAGTGAAATTTGCAAAAACACCAACAACAGTCTCCTCATCTTGGCGTTTGCATTGGCCTGATCACTGACTTTATCAACCATTCACGGTTGAAGTGAAGGAGCATGTGCAGACGAGCAAAATTGTGTGATTAATCTGTGTTTTGAAATTATTAATGCAATCATTTTTTTGTGATTATTTGCACAAGTTATTGTTTTAAATTGTGCTGTCTGCACAGATGGACCACGCGCATCAAAGTGAAGTCCAGGTTTCGTCCATTGGTTAGACATATTTTTTTAAATATCCATCTTCTGAGGAGTTGAACAGTAAATGTTAATTATCAAAATGACGTCCCTCTGTTGCAGTTGTGGTGAATATAATATGGTGGATGGTGATGATTGCAGGCATAAGCTTGGGTAGGCGACCTTACAGCTTCCACTTCCAAACACATGTATTTCAACATTTATTGGCATTATTTTTGGCTTCACAGGGGCCATACACGTTGGTTTGTGCCCGGTGCAACCCAACATCCCGGTGTACCTTATGGTACTGGGAGTGTCCAGCCTCCTTTCTCTGTGTGTCACCTACTGCAGGTGCGTCTGGGACGGTGGCGTGATGAAGGTTGCGAGCTCGCTCTGCATGACCCTGCTGCATCTCTTTACTTTCTGCTGGTTCATTGCAGGTGTGAACTGAAAATACACACCCTCACGCTGCCAGGATTCTACCTATATTTTGTGCAAAGCTAAACCTTTATTTCTCCAAATATAGACTTATCACCATTTTGTGACCATTGCAGGCACACACTGGACTTACAGTGTCTATCCACCCAGCTCCACACCAGGGGATGCTCAGTACTGCCACAAAACAACCTACCAGTTTGCTTTTGTGGTCACTACAATGATGTGGGGCGCCATGATGCTTACCCTGCTCTGCGGCGGTTGCCTACTCCTGTTCACCTGCTGCACAACAGTAACGGCAAGATGCAGATTGACACCCATCTGCAGTACCTCCTACGGAACTACTTCTCTTCAGGGTGACACTGCGGACGCTGTCTGATAACTAACTCTGGTCCAGGTGTTCGAATATTGAATATGTAGTGGATGTCCCTTATGGGCATCCGTAGTTGTGTATGTATGTTCGGGGCATGCGCAGTTGGTTCAGTAAAATCTACACCACTGAAGTGGACAGCCGTGTGTTTGTGTCACTGATTTCTACATGGTGTCAGAAGTGTCTAAACAACCGCACCAAGTTATTAAATGTGTCAGAGAGGACATATAAAGACTTATGCCGACGGCGAAAGGTAGTGTTTTTGTTTTATTAGTACGATTTAATTAGTTCGTTCCCAAATTAGCTATCACAATGAGTGAAGGCAATGCACCGGCGCTTCCCGCCCATGGAGACAACTTTCAAGTTAGCCCGCCAGAAAAGTTTGACTGCGGAGACGGGAAGAAATGGCCGAGATGGAGCAAAAGATTCGAGAGGTATCGAGTGACGTCAGGACTGGACAAGAAAGGGGACGCTTTCCAGGGCAACACGCTGATGTACTTCATGGGAGAGGATGCGGAGGACATTTTGGATGCTTCTCCATTGACATCGGACCAAAAACAGAACTATGCTGCGGTGATAAAAAGTTTCAGTGATTATTTTGTTGGGAGACACAATGTCATATTCGAGCGCGCGCAGTTTAATGTACGGAAACAGGAGCCTGGTGAGTCGGCAGATAGCTTTATAACAGCAATACATAAACTTTGGAGTGCTTCGGGAGGAGTTAATACGTGACCGCATAGTAGTAGGGATAAGGAATATCGCTCTGTCAGAAAAGTTACAAATTGATGCTGATTTAACTTTACAAAAAGCTATAAGCCATGTTAAACAGTCAGAGGTGGTTAAACAGCAACAGGCTGTGATGCGGGGTGAGTCTCCACAGGCAGAGGAGAGGAGAGAGGTTGATGCTATCTCACGTCCATTTAGAAGACAGGAAATGCAGGGACACAAACAACACGGCCAGGCGAGATCAAGACAAACAGAGACTGTAAGTAGTTCAGAGAGATGTCAGAAATGTGGAAGGGGCCCCCATTACTGGAAGGAGTGCCCAGCTAACAATGCGGAATGCAGGAAGTGCCGCAAACGAGGACATTTTGCCGCTGTGTGTCGTTCCATGCAGCCTGTGCATGAAGTACAGGACGAACTGCAACAGGATTCCCTCTTTATGGGTGAGCTAAGAGGGCAAAACTCAGGCTGGCACACGGACATTGAACTTAATGGAGAGGTAATCTCCTTCAAAATTGACACAGGTGCAGCGGTCACCGCGATCCCCACCAATCTGTATAAATACAGCAGAGATGGCCCCTTGATGCAAACAACCAAGAGACTATATGGCCCCAATAACATTGTACTACAAGTTGCGGGGCAGGTAAAATGTCAGCTTAAGAGTAAAACTGGAACAGTCACCCAGCCCGTGTTCGTGGTGGACTTATTGGTCAGACCCCTACTAGGCCTTCCAGCTGTAGAGGCCCTGCGGCTGGTGGAGCGAGTAGATGAAGTAGAGGATCCAGGGGAAACATTTAAAAACAGGTTTCCCACAGTGTTTGCTGGTCTAGGTAGGCTCGATGGGGACTACAGCATTCGATTGAAGGAGTATGCGAGGCCCTATGCACTCACGACACCACGCAGGGTGCCGATTCCTCTGACAGAGAAAGTAAAGGAGGAGTTAGAGAGGATGGAAAAGATGGGGGTCATTTCGAGGGTAGAAAGGCCAACAGCGTGGTGTGCAGGCATGGTGCCCGTAGTTAAACCTAATGGGAAAATCAGAATCTGTGTGGATCTGACCAGACTTAATGAGGCAGTATGTAGGGAGAGGCACATATTGCCATCAGTAGAGCAATCACTGGCACAGTTAGACGGAGCAAAGGTATTCACCAAGCTGGATGCCCGGTCTGGTTTTTGGCAGATTCCCTTGGCAGAAGAAAGCAGAGGACTTACAACATTTGTAACACCCTGTGGCCGCTTTTGTTTCAATGTCCTACCATTTGGAATTAGCTCAGGGCCAGAACACTTTCAACGCCGCATGTCGCAGCTCTTAGAAGGACTGACAGGGGTTGTTTGTCATGCTGACGACATATTGGTGTGTGGGGTGGACCGGGAACAGCATGATGAGAGGCTGACAGCGGTGCTCTCCAGACTTCAGGATGCTGGGCTCACCCAAAATGAAAAATGTGCATTCGCACAGCCAGAGTTAGTGTTTGTGGGACACAAAATCAGTGGCGAGGGCATAGCACCGGACCTTGAAAAAGTCAGAGCAATCACAGACATGTCTACTCCACAAAATGTAGCAGATGTGAGAAGGTTTCTAGGCATGGCAACATACGTGGGTAAATTTTTGCCTTTTTTCACAGATATAACCAAACCGTTACGAGACTTGTTAGCAAAAGAGAGTGAGTGGGTATGGGGAGAAGTGCAACAGGCCGCATTTGAAAAAGTGAAAAGGGAGCTGGCCTCAGACAGGGTACTGGCACAGTACAGGCCAGGTGCCAAAACAAGAGTGTCCGCAGACGCTTCTTCTTTTGGGCTCGGGGCAGTTCTCACTCAGATGCAAGAGAACAAAGAGTGGCGACCAATAGCATACATGTCACGCAGTCTCTCTGATGCTGAAGAGAGATATGCACAGGTAGAAAAGGAGGCGCTTGCAGTTACATGGGCATGTGAAAGGCTCAGCTCATACCTAATAGGCCTGCAGTTCACCCTAGAAACAGACCACAAGCCACTGTTAGCTCTGTTAGGAACAAAGGCACTGGATGACCTACCTCCGAGAATCCAGCGCTTTCGCCTCAGGCTCCTCAGGTACTCATATCAAATAGTACATGTCCCAGGGAAAGCATTGATAACGGCAGATGCGTTATCACGCGCACCCATCGTGCGCACACTCACAGAAGATGAAAGGGAGCTAGAAGGGGAGGTGAAGGTGTTTGTGGAATCAGTGCAACAGTGCCTACCTGCATCTAAGGCAAAACTACAACAGATTAGAGATGCACAAGAGCAGGACTCCATATGCAGACGGCTTAGAGAGCTATGCAAAAGTGGGTGGCCCAGACAGGAAGAGCTGCCAGAGCAGCTAAAGCCCTACTGGACGTACCAGGGCGAACTATACTGTGCAGGAGGACTTTTAATGAAAGGTCAGAGGATTGTGATTCCTGAAACTATGCAGGCAGAAATGCTGGCCCGTCTGCATGAAGGTCATATGGGTATATCTAAATGCAAAGCAAGAGCAGAGCAGTCAGTGTGGTGGGTGGGCATAACGAGTCAAATCACTAAAATGGTGGCACAGTGTGTAACATGTATTAAAAGCCAATCACAGCATCCTGAGCCCATGATCCCATCAGCACTGCCCCAGCGCCCCTGGCAAAAGGTGGGGGTGGATATGTTTTACCTGAAAGGCAGCTCATATCTGTTAGCAGTGGACTATTATTCGAGATACATTGACATTGAGAAAACCCCAATTACCACATCTAAGGGGATTATCAATACACTTATAGCCATGTTCTGCAGGCACGGAGTCCCAGAGGAGCTACGGAGTGACAATGGTTCTCATCAGCAGAGTTCACAGCCTTCGCCTGAGATTATGACTTTTCGCACGTGACTAGTAGCCCTTACTTCAGCCAGAGTAACGGAGAGGCGGAGAGGGCTGTCAAGACGGTAAAATTGTTGTTACTTAAAGGGAAACTTCGGTTTTTTTCAACCTGGGCCCTGTTTTCATAATTTTTTCTGTATATGTGAGTGCTGGATAAAACATTTTTTGAGGTCGCGCCAGTATTGAGCAGGGCAGGCAGCCTCCAGCCCAGCTAACGCTCGTACACAGGGCAACTGGCTCTCGTCAAAATTCGGCCTATAAACATGCATTTTTTTCACACTGACAGGCTCAGATAGTTACAATGAGTGTCCGACAACATACTAGAAAGGAGAAATTAACGTATGTCTCTACCTTTAGCTGGAGATCGCTGTTTGTTGTGAGCTGTGTCCAAATCTCACCACGCTACAAATCTCGTTCCGAAATCTCGCGATAACTCGCGACAAAACACCGGTGGAAAAACAGTTACCTGACTGAGGTGAAGAGAGACGACTAAACTAAAATAACAGTCTTCGGTAATCCAACAGAAAATCACTTCAGTCATCTCTCTTCACCTCAGTCAGGTAACTGTTTTTCCACCGGTGTTTTGTCGCGAGTTATCGCGAGATTTCGGAACGAGATTTGTAGCGTGGTGAGATTTGGACACAGCTCACAACAAACAGCGATCTCCAGCTAAGAATGAGGAGGACCCATACAGGGCAATGTTAGCATATAGAGTCACACCATTGCACCATGGACTGTCACCAAGCGAGCTCCTGATGGGAAGGCGTCTCCGCTCGCCGCTGCCACAAGCGCCATCCAACCTCAAACCACAGCGGCCTAGAACAAAGGCCTTCGAGAAAAAGGACTATCAGCTGAAATGCACACAGGCTCAGAACTTTGAC
Organism: Entelurus aequoreus; assembly: GCF_033978785.1. Classification (NCBI taxonomy): domain Eukaryota; kingdom Metazoa; phylum Chordata; class Actinopteri; order Syngnathiformes; family Syngnathidae; genus Entelurus; species Entelurus aequoreus. The sequence goes on along the minus strand of NC_084735.1, from coordinate 28,341,682 downwards.
AGCAGACACCGGGCCACACAAAAGCCCGAGCTGAGGCCTGGACAGTCAGTATGGATATCTCCCTCAAAACAAACAGCTACAGTGATCAGGAAGGCCGACACGCCACGCTCCTGTGGTCGACACTGGAGCAGAGGAGGTGAGGAGAAACAGGGCTCACCTTCAGGCTCTCCCTGAGCCACAGCTCCAGCCACAGTTGGCCCCACAAGAGCCACCAACCCCACAAAAGGAACACAGAACAGAGAGGGAAGCAACACCAGGTACACCAATCAGAGAGCAGGTAACCCAGACACCGAAAGCAAGAGATGCTCCAAGACGGCAGGTAAAGCCACCGGGGTGGCTTAAAGACTATGTCTCGTGAAAGGACAGGACATAACGAAACACATCTTGTGTAATGAAAAAAAAAAGAAAAGAAAAAAGAAAAGGCAATTACTGTTTGACTGTAAGTTGGCAACACTGTTGTTGTTTTGTGTTGTTGTTGTTGTTGTTTTTCTTTCTCAGGGAGAAAAGAGGATGGTAAGGAATTTGTTATGCAATTCTCATACATAATGCCTTTATAGGGTGTTAGGTTGATTTATTATAAATGGTGATGCTTATTTATAAATACATTGCAATGATTGTTCATTCCTTGTTGTACATTGGAGAAGGGGAGATGTAGTGGATGTCCCTTATGGGCATCCGTAGTTGTGTATGTATGTTCGGGGCATGCGCAGTTGGTTCAGTAAAATCTACACCACTGAAGTGGACAGCCGTGTGTGTGTGTCACTGATTTCTACAGAATATATATGCTCTATTTAATACGACAAGTATACAACTGATATTGTTTGTAGTTTTTCAATAATCTGCGTGTAATGTTTATTTCTTTAATAAATTGTGGGAGTCTGACTACACAAAGTGTGAGAAGGAGCATGTCAAATAACATGAGCATCGATCGCATGCTCTTAATATGTACATTCAAAAAAGAATTGTAATTTTGTAATTGTAATTGAATGACATTTAAAAATATATATATATATTGTAAAATACACTTCCTCTAGATGTTTAATTGGGTTCAACTTAGGAACTTTGTCATGATGCTAGCACACGTGAACGCATGGGACACCAACACATCTAGTATCTCAGATGTTTTTAAATAGGATTAAAAAAATAGAGTGGGTTATAGCATAGGTTAATAGGAATAGATTATAAATATAATTAAATAAATGGAAAAGATAGTGGTCCTGTGGCACAAATAGCACAAACATTTTTTTAAAAGGTCACAAAAGGCTATTAAATGTTGTTCTTGTAATACATTGTAATACAATAATTGAATGGTAATACATTGTAATACAATGTATTACCATTCAATTATATGACCACTTCTAATTGCTATAGAGGCTTTGCAGTCACATGGTTTTATCACGTGACTTTGTGTTACGCCGCCATCTTGCCGGTCAACCGGTCAGCTCGTTCCTACGTGTTCGTACAGATTCAGTTTGATTTCTGCGCTACATTTTCACCGATTTCATTCGAATTATGGCTGATTTGCTATCCAATGAAGTTGTGCATTTGGATGAAGAGTCCAAGAAACGTTACAGAGAGAAGTTGAACCTTGTTGGCACAACGGATCCGTACCTTTTACCGAGAAGCATGCTAAAATCACCTGAGCATTTTGCAACAGCCGACCTGCCTGAACTCTCATATCCAGACATTTATAATTACCTCGTCGATTCACCATATCCGTACACTGGAAAGGACCTTAAGGCATACAAAAGTCTGGATGCCTACAAGTATTTTACAGCAGGTTTTGTGCATGATGGGCTGATATGGCAGATTCCAAACAATAATCGATTTCTTCTCATGACCAAGGTAAGGAAAAAGCACACACAGAAGAGCCTACTGTCTGTTTACAAATCCGCGTGGCAGTAACAGTGTGATTGTGAAAAAACTACTGAAGTGATTCTAATGAAAACTCACATTGTTAAGCTTTTTTTTTATTACAAAAGGCATCCTGTTCAAAAATGCTTTTAATTAAAAAACTGTTTCACAAACTTCATATTGCAATTTTCCAATTTTTCTCTATGCATTACATAATTTCAAAAAACTACTATAGACTTTGTGAAACAGTTTTTTAATTAAGCATTTTTGAACAGGAGGCTTTTTGTAATAAAAGATTAGCCTGAAAATGTATCGTATTCAGTTTAAGGATGTGACCAAACAATATTATAAAAAAATTCTATCAAAAATTGCTTTGTAAAAAACTGTTTCCAGGAGCTTCATATTGAAATCTGAGAAATTAATTCCTACAATAAAACAACATTACATAATTTCCAACTATTCAGTATAGAGCTTATGAAACAGTTTCTACAAAAATAATTTTTAGAATTCATGCTTGATAATTCATTTTGGTTTCTTGCTCAAAATGAACCAGGTTTAAATTTTCAGGCTAATTTAATGAATGATTATGAGAACATTTACCAAATGCCAGGTAAAATATACATAAATGGACAGTAAGAGGTCTAGCCTTGTATATTATATCCAAATTAGGGACTGATAATAATATAAGGTATGTCATATTATCTGTTTCAGGTAAAACACTCTCAACGGATGAATGATCCTCCCCTCAGACCTTGGGTAGCAATAGCGAAAGATGGTCAGATCCTGTGCTGCCACTGTACCTGCATGGCTGGATTGGGTGAAACATGTTCACATTCAGCAGCATCCCTGTTCGCCCTGGAGACATTAATACGTATGAAGACAGCCACTCCATGCACATCACTACCTTGTCAGTGGCTGAAACCATCAGCATCGCACATAGAATATGCTGAAGGATGCAATATCGATTTTGCCCGTCCAGCCCAGAAACGAAAGTCAGAAGTTTCAACTCCTGAGGAAAGTGCTGCGAGAAAACTGCTGAATGTTCCTCCACCAACTGAAGAGCAGAAAGCTGCCTTTTACAAGACTTATAAAGATAATAAAGAGATGGGTATGATATTTTCCATCATGGTATACTTTTGTCTTGCGAGTCCAATAACTCTCTCTACATGGATACGGACAGCAGCTAATCCTCTGGTGCCCTCAACATCTAGTGGATTAAGCTGCCTTCTTTTCGAATCTCAGCGTGCACCACATCTTCACCAGCGGGTAGTTGATCATTTTCACAAGGGACAGACTGGGAAATATTGACAAGTGCTGCTGCTGCTGCTGCCAATGCCCTCTCGTGGTCTCTCTTACACTGCTTGAGATTTTGTCTTCTCTCAAAGATCTTCATTGAACATTTGAGTATTCGCTTGTGAGGTGACTGGGTATGCTCAAATATACTTGGCACATAGTCTGGGGATAGTGGATCTTCGCTTTTTGCACCTGAAACAATTAAACAATTACATTATTCATAATGACTGACATAAATAATTAAGCACGTTGTTGATGGGGATGTACCCAGTTCAATTTGTTTTGTAATGGCATTTCATAACTTGACATATTAAAAAACTGAATAGAGTGAAATCATTCAGATACCTGTCTAAGTTGCTACCGTTTTTATTTTTTTCTTATTTTTTCATGATGCCTCATCGGATTGGCTTGAAAACTTTACCAATAAAAAATTTTACCTTGTGCCAATGGCTTGTAAACTTTACCAATGTAGATTTTACCTTGTGCCAAATGAAGTAACAAAAAGCCTCTTGTTCAAAAATGCTTCATTAGAAAAAAATTGTTTCACAATGTCCATCATAATTTTTTTGAAATTTCCTAATGCATTCACTCATGATAATTAATTGTTCAATTCCAATATGAAGCTCAACATTTACATTGATAAAGTTTTCAAGCCAATCAGATGAGGCATCATGAAAAAATAAAAACGGTACCTAGCATCACACAGACAGAGGCGGGGGGGGGGGGGGGGGTGAACTGAAGAAATCATCCCATTCCCTGCCTTGCTGCCTTTCTAAAAATGCACCCAGCATTTACAACAATCATATTTGTATCATTCCATATTGTATTATTTCACATTTTGTGGAACAAATCAGGGGTGAATAGTTTGTTTACATACCTGATATGAAGTGTTCATTGCATATCCTTGTGTACATCGTGGGTTTCCATCGTTCACGACAAATCGCCAAGATCCGAAGCTAAGATTTGGTTTATCGCCTCGTCTATTGCTACATCCAACAGCACAGCATGTTTCCGGCATTTCCAAGCTCAAATAGCAGCAGATATAACAAGAAAGCGTGTGTGAGTCGTTGACCGGCACTGAACTGGTGACCGGCAAGATGGCCGCCAAGCTAATGTCACGTGGCTGATGACGTCAGCTGCAAAGCCTCTATTGAACGCTCGTGAAGTGGAATACATTTTCATTCAGGCTATTTCCGGGACTACTACTTCAGCAACAAAAACATGCGAAAAATAAAAAAAAGTTTTTTCTTTTGAAATTGGAATCATGGGACTTTAAATGCTCTTAATATTTATATAGTTAAATGCAAATACAGCATAATTTTGTCGAAAGCATTTCTATTTAGGCGAGTGCAATGACTGCTATAAACTAAGGGTCCTGTGACGTCAACATGAGTCCACCAGCATGTTAGCTAGCTTACGACTTGAGGCGTAAAGTGAGCGATATTACACAGCACCTTGACCAATGTGTGACCTGTATAAAGTATAAAGTATTGTGGGGAAGAAAAACGACTTATATTTTCGTAAACGACGTGGGATAAACATGTTGAGTTTGAACCGCCGTGCCCTTCAAGATCTGCTCTGCCAAATGACCATCAGGAGTTTCTCTGTGACTCCCGTCCAAGTCAGTGTCAACATTGTATTTATATTGATATACAGGTATACTCTATTTATTAGAATATGCAGGAACGTTAACCTCAGCTGGTTAGCGTGCTGACTGTAAAGTTTTACAATGAATTATATAAATTGTAATAAATAAAAAAATTGCTGCAATTAACGCAGATTTTTTACAAATGGGTCAGATGACGTGTGTTTTGTTTAAAGGCAATGCCCTGAACCCAAATAGTACCAATTTCCATATTTTAGTGGTGGATCATGAAGGCACCACATGTGTCTTATCTAAATCAAATACAATACGTGTGACAAGGATTAAATTGACTTATAAATGTATGTAATTCTGGACTGGTTCTTCTTCAAATATATCAGTATGTCTTGCCTAACTTTTGAAAAGAGTACACAAAGACTCAGATGGCATACAGTATGTCCATTATGTTTCCACAGAGCACTGTCGTAGTGGAGCGCTGGTGGCAGGTACCATTGTCAAAAGTTGGGAGTCCGCCAAGGCTGAACCCCCGAAGGCACCGCATTTACAAAATGGTTGAGGACACCAAAAATGCGGCCAAAGAAAAGATGGAACTCATTCTGACTCAGACAGTCCCAAGTGAGTCCCATCAGACAAAAGTAACACAAGGAGAATGTGTATTCGTTTTTCATGTTTTGTTGCAGAGTTGGGTGGACGAGGAGATACTGTGTTTGTTAAAAAGTCTATTGGGCGAAATAAACTGCTTGCCCAAGGGCTTGCAGTGTATGCATCTCCAGAGAACAAACAGATGTTTTCGGAGGAGTTAAGGGTGTGTATTAAATTGCAGTATTTTCCAATATTGTACCTTCATATGTCACATTCTAATATGAATATTCATCTTTCTGTACGCAGCTTATGCGCGAGGGGAAGCTTGAGGAAAGAGTCCAAACCCGAACTGGACAAATGGTGAGTTCCTCTGCTATATGGAGCAGAGGGCTGAATGTAAACCACATTATAAAATTGAAATTGAACACTTATCAATAACCCTTGAAATTAAGGTGCAAAAATTTGGAAAATGTAAGAAACGTTTAAAAGATTTTACCTACTTCACATCTATAGATATATTATTATATTTTAAGTTTTCATATTTAAAAACTTTTTTTTTTTATGGCCTTTTATGAAAAATAACAACTGTTTTTTTATAATGAGAAAATGTAAAATATGCAATATTTAAAATAAAATAAAAAGTTGCATAGGGAAATATTTGAGGTTTGGTAATTACAGCTTTGAATAGGTCCCATAATTGATTTTGATACATTAGACAAAAAATATTTTTTGGTGCCTTTTGAGCTAGAATGAGTGAGAAAGCAGGCAGGACTTGGCTATGTCACACTGCGGGGTAGGATGTCTAATTTGGATTTATTTTGTCAAATGTGATCTTTTTATGTACGTAGTCATTCACATCACAAAAAAATGCAATGCTAATGTGAATGCAATCTGACGTGCATGCAGACATGACGTCATGACGTGTTTGCGGAGGTAAACGTGGCTCCAATTGTAGTAGGTCTCAGTCCTGGCGCATTTGTGGTCATTTCAAGGATTTTGTGCAATCAAAGTCAACATTTTCTGAACGGAATTATTGCGCGTAGAAGATTAAGAAGGAAGATTGCAAGCATTTTACCTTTTGCAGTTTGTTGGCATTTCGGCGTCTATCCTGAAGAGCGCGTGGGCGAGCAGTCGGAGTTCCTTGTTCATTGACGTGAGTTCCTAAAACAGGGCTATTCAACTACATCATGAAGACGGCCGCTGTTTCAAGAGCCCAAGGTCTCAGGGGCAGGACATCAAAATTTGGATGTTTCTTTAGAAAGTGCCTCGGCAGGTTATATTTCTTTGAGACAAAGTAAACACATCAGCTTTCACATTGCACTGTCAATAAGTTAATTATTCTGCCCTCACTACTTGTTTCCAGCGTGTACAGTTGACAGATAGTTAACAGCTTTAAGAAACAGAAGCTAGGTTTTGTTGATGATTGATGTTCCTTCTTTTGAATTAGTTTTCTTCCTCAGTTGTATTTCTTTGTATGGCTTCCTTTATTCAGGTTTGTAAGACTGAAAACTTAACCATCAAAAAAGTATAACTTCCATTGTGTATTTACATAAATAATGTCCGTTGTGTATGTTACATACATAAAATAGGTGTAGTGTTAATACACACAGCAAACATTGCACACATGTGGTTTAACACAATAAACCTAAAGTGTAGCTTTATCACTCTCTGCTGGTCAAATTCAGCGCAAAATATATTTAACCAAGCAGCCAAAAACAACTCAACCGGAAATACAAAATACCATAACAAAGTCAGCAATTTTCATACATACTTTGTAGTCCAGTCGCTGTTAAAAGTCAAATGTTTGTGATTTATGAAAACATTTTGAGGGTCCATAATGCCATCATCTTCTACTCACCTACTGCTATTTCATTGTGACACATGCTTCGCTGTTTCCCCCTGCCAAGTGGCAGGAGTACTGCATACATGAGCAACCCTGTTTTGAATGGTTTCATCAAGCCTATTTGGGTGTTGTTCGGCGGGCCAAATTAAAAGCTTTGGCTGGCTGCCAGTTGTAAAACATTATTTTCACCTGTTTTCTGCTCATTTGTCAACTATTTATTTTGCAACCGTCTGTTTTGGCAAAGAAGTATGACACTTATCTCTTTTTGATTATTATTATTGGTTGAGTAAACGCGACTCGATCGTTCAGACTGCAGTAGCATTGGATGTATATATAATTTATATCCACTTACGAAAGAGGCTTCGATCGGATTTGAAAAATTCTGAATTACACTGTTTAAATTGACATGAAAAAATCAAATAAGAGTTCACATATGGGCAAAAAAATCAGAATTGACCTGCAGTGTGAACGAGGCCTCATATCTCTCTTCTATGTCATACATACTGCCCAAGATCATTTTCATTGCATTTCAGCAGTTTAATGGCAGTTTAACTAATTTATGCTTGTCAAAACTCTTGAGACATACGGTATGATCATGGATATTTTTTGGGAACCATCTCAAAGTTAAGGGCTGCAATTACACCAAACAATATTGTCTTGTTTTTTTTTTCAATTGGCAAGAATGAGATTACTTTGGTTTTCAAGTAAAGAGCATAGTATTATAGGATTTACAGGATTACAGTCTGTTATAAATAGCAGTTAAAATCGGGAGTCAATAGGGTGAAAGAGTTATAAAGACAAAGTGTGTATTCTTTATGTTTATATCTTACTCTAACACAGTGCTTCTCAATTATTTTCTGTCACGCCCCCCTAGAAAGGAGAAAATATTTTGCGCCCCACCATTCTCTACCGTGACTATAAATATTATAATTTGTCTATAACATTGTAAGTTTATTAATATTAAAAGAAACAACACACCAGCCTTTCCTCATCTCCCACCGAGGTTACAGTGAAGCCAAGAGCTACATACGACATGGCCGCTTGTTCCGCAAGGTCACACGCGCCCCCACGGCATTGCACCCCCCCCCCCCCCCACACACACACACACACAAACTATTTGAGAAGGACTGCTCTAACAGCATTGCATTTAAAAACACAATGCAACCCCGCCCCAAAAAACTTCAGACCGCTAACCTTCCAACTGAACATACACATCACATAAGTTAAAGTAAAGTACCAATGACTGTCACACACACACACACACACACACACACTAGGTGTGGTGAAATGTGTCCTCTGCATTTGACCCATCCCCTTGTTTACCCCCTGGGATGTGAGGAGAGCAGTGAGTAATTCCCATTGTGGGCCCGAGGGACAAGTGTTAAAGCATACGAAAAAGCAGAAAGAGACAGCTTGTATCTCAAAATACTCATAAGCTGAGGTAGCACTGTACTAAAGTTATTTAATTATTGGGCGTGTTTTTTACAGACAGTCGAGTTCCTCAAGCGTTGTAAGCTGACCATCAACAAAATGCCCTCTGAGAATTTTAAGCTCACCAACGAGGTCGTTAGGAGGCATTTTCTTCGCAAGGTATGCACTTTGTTTGAAAAAAATTAAAAAATAAATATAGATATATGTATGTATGTGTTGAAAATGTGTGAATTTTATTGGAATGTTTTTCTCAGTTGATCATGGTTGTGCCTCCTCATGCGTTGAAACTTCCATTTGAGCCAATCACAGAGTTGGGCGACTACTGGTGTGAAGTTACGGTAAGATTAGTATTTACATTTTAGGGTGATTATTGGTAGTTTGTAGGACAAAATGTTAGCGGAACACTGAAAGGATTCCTTTTTGCATGCTTTGGAACATGTGGTGTGATTACTAATGGTTGTATTCAGAGGCCTGTAAAAAATAAATTGTAATACTAGAGACATATCCATCCTGTTTAATTCAAATAAAAATGTCCTTTTAAAGGAATGTTGCTTAACTCCTGGGATGGTAATCAATGTAAGGAATCGATGAAAATTAACTTGATCATTTTGCTGGCCTCGTTAAATCAATCTGTGGCATCTCATTGCACATAATTGTGGTGCAGCCAAAGACCCGTGATTGCAATTGGGAAGGGAGGTGTCACTAGTGTTAAAAGATTCAGTTTTTTTTGTATTCCCCGATCACATTCCTGACAGTGGTGCCTTAGTTTTCATACACTCCATTGTTCGACAAAAATTTTTTTGATATTAAAGTTTCCCAGTTTTTGTATGCTGTCTCGGTCATTGTACAGCCAAACATTGCGCTTAACAACCTACCCCGCATATAATTCTGCAGAATCGAGTGCCTAAACAAAGTTACGCCTTGGTGACTGGATAGGGAATCATTTAATTATCTTTATTATGCGGTTGGGTGGGTGAGTTTTTTTTTCATAGAACGCACACAGAACGATAAACTGTGTCCTTCTCCTTTCTTCATGTCGGAGCGAAATGAATAACTGCGTGAAGCAACTGCAGGTCCAGCGGTTTCTCTTTTTTTGTATGAGTACAGCTGCAAAATAAACCACCAAGGCAGTAGCAAATGCCTGCACTTTATTAATAAAGGTGAGAAATAACATTGATTGAATTTGAGAAAGAATTGCCATCAAAAGTATAAAAAAGGTAAAAAATGTTAACTCATTCATTATGTATTTTGCAATATTTTCTGCATGTAAAACTATAATCATTGACTATAAAACCCGCTGTTTTAAATGTGTTGATTTGATTTACATTATTTAAAATGGGGAAAAATGTAATTGGTTTTCGTATGACTTTTGGAATGGATTACTAAAGAAAACTGAGGCACCAGTGTTCTGTAAAAGTATATTCTCTAAAGTGGAAGTAAGTTATATCCATTTTATTGCAGGTCAACAGAATGGACACTGTCCGCATCCCCTTGTCACTGGTCCCCTTTGAGGACCCCTCAGCCAAACGTCAGATGAAGCAGCAGGCCGCCGAGAGAGACATTTTGGAACAGGATTCTGAGGTTGATAAGACAAGTCAAGACATGATAGCGCCACCTAGTGACAGCTTAAAAAAGGACACTTAAATGACATCCACAGAGCTTACTGCTACTTGCATAGAAACAGGTATTGACTATGTATTTGTAAAATAAATGTGTTGCTTCTTTAACTGACCAACAAGAACCTTAGTGACGTGTGCACCAACATCTTTAATATAAAACAACGGATTCCATGTAAATATGTTGACTTGAGTCTCCAGTTCGTTTCAATGCTATTTCTGTGCATGGGCAGCATCCAAACAAGACTAACACTTGTTTGTCATATCAGCGGGAAGAATACATGTTAAAAAGAATAAATTTGTAACTCTAAAAGCCACCCATAGTTTCTCAAATGTGTTCAATAGCAGATTTCATTGTAAACCACTGAAGGACTGGATTCCTTAAAGGGAGCATGGTCTTAAATGAAAACAAAGTTTGTCACAAAAACAAAGATGGCAGTGTGAGGGGAATGTGCATCACAGTTTCAGATCTATGGGTCCTAAAGGGCAGGAAGCGCTACTCCTAATGTCTAAATGACGGGAGGGTCTCCACACGCCGCATAGAGTCCAAAGAGTTTGGCATTCAGAAACCGTATTTGGCCTGAGTCTGCCTGCGCGTCATTCGGTTTTCTGCCCAGCTGTTCTTCAGCTCCAGCTCACGTTCTTTTGCCTGGGAAGGAGGAGGCAAGGTAGACTTTTTAGACAACACGTGATCACAGTGTGGATTGAAGTTCACATCCAGACTTTATGGTGCATTCGGGAAAACTAGAAAGTCTGATGTTTCTGGAAAAACCTAAGTCTGGAATGCTGCTCAAAGCATTACAGATTGCAAACTCCAAGTAACAATTATATCTAATTAAACGTAGTCTTCAAACGAAAATATACAAAGTCTCTAATTAGGGCAGACAATGTCTATCTGTGTTGGCCCTGCGATGAGGTGGTGACTTGTCCAGGGTGTACCCCGCCTTCCGCCCAAACGCAGCTGAGATAGGCTCCAGCACCCCCTGTGACCCCGAAAGGGACAAGCGGTAGAAATGGATAGATGGATTCTCACAAGATCTGCATCGCCTCTGTAGGGAACCTGTTTTAAATGTTATAAAAGTGTGGATTTGACCTGGCTATGCAGCTAACTGTCTTAAGTAGATAGCACAATACAAGCTTAACATATTTTCATTAATATAACCTATCAGTTGTATTACACTTTTTCACCACTAGCGGCAGTAATGACAATATCAAACAAACAAAAGAAGTCTGGAGCTAAAGTCATAGAAAGGTTTCTTAAAGGGGAACTGCACTTTTTGGAATTATGCCTTTCGTTCACAATCCTTACGAGAGACAAGAACACAATGATGATAAAAAAAAACGCTTGCAAGATGCAGCTAATGGGAGTCAGTGTTGTTTGTGTATATATATATATATATATATATATATTAGGAGTGTGGGGGGGAAAAAAATTGTATTCGAATCGCGATTCTCACGTTGTGCGATTCAGAATCGATTTTTTTTTTTTATCGATTTTTTAATATTTATTTTTTATTTAATTAATCAATCCAACAAAACAATACACAGCAATACCATAACAATGCAATCCAATTCCAAAACCAAACCCGACCTAGCAACACTCAGAACTGCAATAAACCGAGCAATTGAGAGGAGACACAAACCCGACACAGAACAAACCAAAAGTAGTGAAACAAAAATGAATATTATCAACAACAGTATCAATATTAGTTACAATTTCAACTTAGCAGTGATTAAAAATCCCTCATTGACATTAACATTAGACATTTATAAATAAAATAAAAAAGAACAATAGTGTCACAGTGGTTTACACTTGCATCGCATCTCATAAGCTTGACAACACACTGTCCAATATTTTCACAACGATAAAATAAGTCATATTTTTGGTTCATTTAATAGTTAAAACAAATTGACATTATTGCAATCAGGTGATAAAACATTGTCCTTTACAATTCTAAAAGCTTTTTACAAAAATCTATTACTCTGCTTGCATGTCAGCAGACTGGGGTAGATCTTGCTGAAATCCTATGTATTGAATGAATAGAGAATCGTTTTGAATCGGGAAAAAATCGTTTTTGAATCGAGAATCGTGTTGAATTGAAAAAAAAAAATCGATTTTGAATCAAATCGTGACCCCAAGAATCGATATTGAATCGAATCGTGGGACACCCAAAGATTCACATACATATATACATATACATATATATATATATGCTAGAAAAAGAGTTCCTAGCATATATGTATATATATATATATATATATATATATACATATATATATATGTATATATATATATATATATACACATGTATATATATGTATATATATATGTATATATATATATGTATATATATATATATAAATATATATATACATATACATATGTGTATATATATATATATATATGTATATATATATATGTGTATATATATATATATACATATGTGTATATATATATATATATATGTATATATATATATATATACATATGTATATATATATATATATATGTGTATATATATATATATATGTGTATATATATATATATATGTATATATATATATATATATGTATATATATATATATATACGTGTATATATATATATATATACATATATGTATATATATATATATATATATACACCGGTATATATATATATATATATATATATGTATATATATATATATGTATATATATATATATATATATATGTGTATATATATATATATATGTATATGTATATATATGTATATATATATATGTATATATATGCTAGAAAAAGAGTTCCTCAGTGTACGCTCTCACACAGCTTGGTTATTATACAGATCACCGAATGTAAATGAAGTATTGTTCAGTTTTTAGATGCATTTTTAAAGTGATTTAGAAGCAGAATGGATTGCTCACATTAGCTGCATTGCAAGCCACCTAGAACGAGACAATTTTAACAAGTCAGAATGCAAAAAAAACAACCTTTTGACTTTTTCTCATAAGGATTGTGAACAGTATGCAAAATTCCAAAAAATAAAAAGGAACGTTTCCCCTTTAAGCCCAAAAAATATGCCAACAGCAAGTGGTGAAGCTATAGTTTAATATGCACTTGGATTTTATCGACAACTTAGTTAAGAAACGCATTATTTATTATTAATTTAATTAGAATGTATTTATCCTTATTACCAAATTTGCATGTACATTTATTTTTCATAAATTTTCATGAGTACCTTCTTTTGCAGTATATTGGATTAGTACCGTACTTTTTTTTTATAACTAGCATGACCTAAGCTTGGCAACACGGTGGAACAGGGGTTACTGCATGTGCTTCAAAATACGAAGGTCCTGAGCTCTGTGTGGAGTTTGCATGTTGTCCCTGTGACTGCTTGGGTTCCTTCCGGGTACTCTGGGTTCCTTCCGGGTACTCTGGCTTCCTCCCACTTCCAAAGACATGCACCTGGGGATAGGTTGATTGGCAACACTAAATTGGCCCTAGTGTGTGAGTGTGAATGTTGTGTCTATCTGTGTTGGCCCTGTGATGAGGTGGCGACTTGTCCAGGGTGTACCCCGCCTTCCGCCCATGTGCAGCTGAGATAGGCTCTAGCAACCCCCGCGACCCCGAAAGGGACAAGCGGAAGAAAATGGATGGATGACCTAAACTTTGATCGTAATCTTTGACTGTGATTAGCACCAATATACAGTCCCTCTAGGAATTGTGAATGTTGCAATTGACAATTCACGCAAATTATGCGTGGCCTCGCAATTTTGTTAAAAGCCTGCAACTACCCCGCACATTTTGGCCAATCAGTATCATTTTTATTAATGGAATTTGTTTCTAAGCAGCGCTGAAACGCGCACGTCAACATTTACCAAAATATATTACTGCTATAGATCGCTCTTATCAGTTCACCAATACTGTTAATGTGCGGGGATAAAAAGTTGAAAACATAAATTAATGTTTAAAATGGACAAAGACTTAGCGTGTAAAACATACAATGTCTGCAACTTGTGGACGATAAAACGGACAATAGGAAACCTTTTGTGGTGTTTCTTTTTGTATTCATAATTATTGCTATAAGTTATAACTAGGGATGATGTTTGATAAGAAATTATCGAGTTTGAGTCTATTATCGAATCCTCTTATCGAACCGATTCCTTATCGATTCTCTTATCGAGTCCAGATAGGTTGTCGTATATGGAAAAAAACACAATATTTGGTTTAACATAAGCTCATTTTTATTATATGAGAAACAAATAAAATCTTATAAATAAATAAATATTGACTGTTACCCCCCTTAAAAAAATAAAATAAAAAAAATAAATATTGACTGTTACCCAAAGTATATTAATATATACAGAAAACAACCTGTCTCTGTGATCACTATAGGTGTATAAATTATAATATAGTGTTAAATAAAATCAGTCCCTTGGGCACAAAACTTACAATAATACAGCTCTCCAAAAAGTGCACTTCTGCTGCTATTTGACATAACTGTTTGTTATGATGCTTTGACATTTTTGCACTTTATTTATTTTTTGAAAGAAAATTCTATGAAGAGAAAAGTAGTTTGCAAATGTGGTTACAATGCTAAAAAATGAAAAATTAAAGCTAAAAAAATAAATACACTTTATTTAGTTAAAATCTTTCTTTATAGGGGGAAAGATGTGATGTTATGAGCTAGGCAAAATAACAACTACACTACCCAGCATGCAACGGGAGTGACAAGCATGCGTGGTAGCCCCGAAAAGTGTTGTTGCATGTCGCCACCGGCAGCTAAGAATGAGTTTATGAGCACGCTGTGAAAGTAAACGTCAAGAACTCAGCCAACACGCCTCGTCTGCATTATTTATAATTAGACAGACAACACATATACAGTGTAATTTTGTTTTGTTTACAAGGAAAGAAAAATAAAAGTTAAAAAAGGGAGATGTCATATATGTATGTGCTGCGGTTGCTTTAAGAACGTTGCGACAGCTGCCGTAAAGGAGGTGCGTTGCTAGCCTGGTTGCTATGTTTCCGGTTGGTCGTAAAAGTGTTCGTCATGTGTTTGTACCCTGCTCAAATCTCTCAGTAAAGTTATTCATTGGATTCTACCTTTTGTTTTGAACTTTATTACACCATTGTTTTTCCTGCTTTCCCTATCTGCGCCTAATGACTGAGCTACGTGACGTAATTTCTTGTGATGTCTCAAGGGGCATTTCTGGTCGGGACGGGATTCATTCCGAGGGATTCGAATAAAGAACCAACTCTTTTTCTTTACTATAGTGGTCTCGATAACGGGTACCGGTTCTCAAAAAGGGATTCGAGTCCGAGGACTCGGTTCTTATCTTATCGAACAACCGGGAAAACCGGTTTCGAGTATCATCCCTAGTTATAACAGTACGGTGATTTGACTATGAAATTTGAGTATGAGCTTTAACTGCCATCCTATGTCTACTTTTAAGTCTGCGTGGTAGAAAACTAATAAATTATTTGTTGCAATCTTGTGCTATTTAAGATTACAAAGAACACTTAAAACATTGACAATAAATTCATGAAATCATAAGTTGATTCAATGTTATTGGGAAAAAAACGGTTCAAAACATTGCAACTTCTGCCGCAACTTTTTTTTTTTTTAATCTGCGGCGAATTCAGGCATTTTAGGCCGAAACAATCACAAAAAAAGCCTTTGAAATCTTGAAGGGACTAAATATAGCCTTATTTATTCTTAAAAAGTATAATCGGGTAAAAGATTCCTTCAAAGGGCAGTGTTTCCCACACACTCATTTATTTGTCGCGGCCCGCCACGAAAGAATTAAGGCCGCCACAAAAAAATGTTTTGTTTTTTTTAATTTTTAATTTTATTTATTTTTTGTCCTGTCCAGCTTCTCAGGCAAATCATATAGTTGATGTAGATGCCCATATCGGCTATTCAGATTTACTTTACAAAAGAGAAGTGTAGGATCAAGATTTTTGGAGCTCTTTGTTCAGTGGATCAGGGGCCGTACTTATCAAGCTTCTTAGAGTGCCATTTTACACTTAAGTCCTGAGAATTTGCGAAATTTAGTCCTACTCTCAAACTTAAGAATAAAAGCTTTTTATCAATGTTCTTAAGTCTAAGAATCACTCCTACTCTCCATGATATTTAAGAGACCTTCAGAGGTGTCTTAAGTGGTTAGGAGTTGCCAGCAGGGGATGGCACTGAGGCGAGAGAGACGTGCGCGAACGTTCACGGAACGGAACAATGTTTTGTTTTTTTTGATGACGAGCAGCTGATCAAACGGTATCGTTTAGACAGAGCGGATATTATTTTTGTCACAGATTTAATACTTTTCGATTCCTTGTTGATTTCTGCATGTGTCTGCAGTGGGCTAGTATATATAGAGCCACCCACACCAGTTTCAAATTAGTTGCCTACTTAATGAATTGGAAAGAAAATGTTATGACAGTAGCGTATGTGTGTGGCCGTGAGGTGAGTGACGTCAGTGAGTGTGTGGGCGATAGAAGAGAGGGAGCGGTAGCGTGAGTGCCAGCGGGGACTAGTTTGTTTTGTATTATTTTGTAGTTTATTGTCAAAATATACACTCCCATTGTCCACTTAAATATTTCCAAGATATTTCTTTATTCTTAGACAACGGATTCCCTTCCGTGATTGGTCATTTCTATGGACACAGAAATGACGTCACCTAAAATTCCGTTTATGTCGTAATTCAGCTCTGAGTGTGACACTTAAGATTCAGTCCTACACTTCGCTGAAAGTGTGAGTAAGACGCTTGATAACTAACTTTTAAGTGCAGCTTTCAGCGAAGAATTGATTTACTCTTAAGTCAACTCTTAGCAGACTTCTTAGGAGTAATTCTAAGAAGCTTGATAAGTACGGCCCCAGATGTTTGATGAAGCTTTGTGTCTATCTACCACCACTACTGATTTCTGTTTATTTGTTGCTGGTAAATAATATGGTTGTAGTAGTAGGCTAAAGTTAAATTATTTAGTATGCACTAATTAAAGGGGTAGAGCTTTAAGAGACATTTTAGCTTTTATAATTTTATAAGATATATTTTTTGTAAGAACCACAATTAATAAATATATTTCAGTGAATAACTTATTGTTCAAATCTGTATATAAATATGTACATAAAGTGTTGTAATTATATTGTAAAATGGATGGATGGATGGACGTTTAAAACAAAACTGTTATTAATTAGTAAGTATACATTTTTTGAGCCTTTTTAGAGAAAATCATATCATTGTAGTAAATTATGCAAATTACTCGATGATGTCATGTGACCACGCCCATAGCCACAGGTATCTTGGCAGTTTATGGGAAACACTGAAGGGGGTGCAGTTTGACGATTCAAACAACTTAATGGGGATGAACGTCTCATCAGAACACTTGGTCAAAAACATTGGTATCAACTGCTGGGGCTGTAGGCAACCTACTGATGATTTTTTTTTTAATTACTGCATTTGAAGTATCATGACTGGTCAGCATCTAGCAGCTTTATCTACCGTGGCATGCGCTTTTATATGTAACGACTCAGCTGTCAGTGTGAAACGTATACACTGACCGTACTGTTTAGCCATCAGTGGTATTAACGTAGGGGGACTCACCTGGTGAATGAGATATGTAATTTGGTGCTTGCGTCTCTGTTGTCCCGTAGGCTGTCCTCCCCTTTTCTGCAAGAACCATTAAAAAAAAAACAAGTTCTGTTGACACACACAAATATGCGCATGCGCGCACACACAGACCAATCTAAGACGGCGGGAGAGCGGCGCACCTTGCTAAAAGAACCACGGTTATTCTTCTCCTCCGACATGCTCTTGGTCAGCCACTGCTGGTGGCCGCTCAGCTGGTCGTCGCCCTTGATCTCCAAGAACTTGACCTCCTCTTTGCCCCGGTTCCTTTTGCCTTGCAGACGCATGAACTACGGCGTAAAGAGGAAATGCCCAAGTCCACCTTAAACCGACCCACACAATCTAATACACTGCAGAACTTTTCTTACCGCTTCATCGTCAAACATGGCGGAGTTGCCTGGTTCTTCTGCCTCGGGCAACCCAGAGCTTGCATCTTGGTAATAGGCTTCATTGTTGTATCCCTGTCCAATGAGATGATGTCACACTTGATTTTCTGTTACATTTCCACCATACCCAACATAAAAGTGGAATGTTTACCTCAGGTAAAGCCTCTGGACCGGCCATAGGCTGCTGGTACGGAGAATACTGACCACCCCATGCACCAGCTCCCTCATGGCCTCCCCCAAAGTCAAGAGGGGCGTCTGACTGGCTCAGCTCACCAGCAGGCAACGGTGGAAGTGGTTCCGCGGGGACGACAGGCTCGGGTTCATAGGTCGGGACAACCGCAGGAGGCGGTTCGGGGTTCTCACCTAATGAGAAGTAATTTTGCGGTGTAATGTCCTCTTCCTGGTCATCGGTGGCTGCTACTTGTCTGGCTAGCTGCCGGGCTGCCGATTTCGCCGCAGCCTTGATGGCGGAAGGTGAAGCACTGGAGCCAAGGAGGCCCTGATTAGACAGTCCCAGCTTGGCTGCTTTGGACTCGGAGCGCTTGGTGAGTGTATGAGGAATTAACGGTCTGTCCATCTCCTTTAAAGTCAGGTTTTTGGGTTGTGGGAGAAGGGAGGACAGACCGGAACCTGCAACCTGGAAGGAGAGGAGATGTTTTTGTTCAAATAAACGCAATCTTGCATGATAGTCCTTCCTACCTGTGACTGGAGCTTCTTCTTTACTGGTTCATCGTCGTCAGAGTCTGACTAATGACAAAGAACAAATGATTGTTACTTGATAATGTTGTGTAACTTGTTTTGACAGCAAGCACTAACTACTCACATCATGTTTCTGGATCTGTGGCACTGTAATCCTCACTGGCTCTGTACGTTTCCTGGGCTTGGGCAGGCTTGAAAATAAGCTCGTCTTGACTTGCTGGGGATCATCTGTCGGCGTTGGCTTTTTCGGGGAAGGTAAGACTGAAAAGAGCCCTCCCTGGCCTGTTTTCTTGCTCTGTGCCGCCGCAGAGCTTTCCTCAGTATCGCTGTCATCACTGCTTCCATACGCGACTAAAGACATGTTAGCTGGCGGTACGTAAACGCTGAATTCCTGCGGTTAGCTCATGGATGACAATCGCTCCCCCTTGCTTTCCATCCAGCACTCCAAAACTACATCGATAATAACGTTTACAAGACAAGTGTTCTATCGTCAAATGTATGCAATGTGAAAGAGGCGCTCAGAGACGAAGAAAGTATGCTAACTCTTGTTAGCTTAGGCCGCTAGCGCTGACGAGCTGAGCTCCTCTGATTTAAATAGTCCAGTCACGGTTCGGGTCATCCTTCCCTGTACCATTTTTTCAGATAACGTCTATGGTTTTAATTTGGCATTACCCAAAACAAAGGCGCTAAAACAGCCAGTCAGCCTAATCAAAACATTCGCTCATGTAGCTGTTTTGCGCAGATCTGTGTCAATTTATTCTTCTTTTTTGTTAACGTAGATTATCAGCCTTTTTTACGGCGCTACTGCCCCTAGCGGGCGTCGGGTGTAAATGCAACATCTAATACTGCCTTTCTTTGAAGGATTATAGGTTTATTGACACGTATTTATCTACAACTAAATACATAGAAGTAATTACTTGTTTGTTTATAATTCGTCAAACAATTCAGTTTTATTATAGTCCATATTGTACCTACATTCGGTTAGGGTCACTTTGGATTGTACATCTTCTCTTTGCAGGTATGACCCCTTTCCATTTACCGAGATTGTGAAGTAGTGTTAACATAGATTTTTAAACTATATGTTGTAAACCAAAACAATTATGTGTCTTTTGTGGACCGCTGTCAGTGTTGTCAATATATTGTTGGCAAAACTGCACATATTGCTACCGATTTGACACCAAGTACGTACATGTCTCGCAAATACAAAAACGGATTACAATAGTTTTTTAATTAAAACATTGTTCAATTGATTTTGTACTTCAATAGTTGATTATCATTTTAGGATGAATATTTTTTAAGCAAACAACGTTTTCTAAGAACAAACTTATTTGTGACAACGTACTAACAACGTATTAAAATTATTCCCATATTTCCTTTTATTGTATACAATTGTTTGAGCAAAAATATTGTCTATAGGGCAAAGGAGCTATAAAAAAAATAATAATAATTGAAAATATTTGTATTATTTTTGCTCTCAAAACCGTCCAGTAACAATAAAATAACAAAATATATACAGTAAATACAAAAATATCAATGGTATATAATAGTTTTACTATTTCAAGTTGAAGTTAATGTAAAACCGTGATTGTTTAACCATAAATTGGTGATACGGCTCGCGCGCTAATGGTTGGCTAGCAATCTTATTATAAACATGTGTAAACACATTGCTGTCTGAGTCATTAAATTGTGCTAATTGAACATACAGGCTGTGCTCACTAAGACCAAAGTGATAACTCTCTACTCCCAAGGAAGATGATAGGGAAGCGTCTACAACAGGAAGTGACGTCACACAAACCGAATGTGCAACCATTTTTTACCTTTTTATTTTAAACACTAAAACCTTTACAAATAAAACGAAAAAAGATAAACATTTTTAAACACTAAACTCAAAATAATATGGCTCGTAAAAAGTCAGAACAACGTTTGATGTTTCGTCTGCCAAAAAAAGTAAATTGTGTTTGTAAATAAAACTTGTGTGCACAATGTTGTGATAATAATGATAACTATGGTAGGACATTTTTTATTGTTTCATCGCGAACACAACCCAACAGTAGAGATTCTTGAAACACTCTTGGCCTGATTCTTAAAAGTATCAATTTTGGTTGGTATCATATGCTATCGATATTTGCCTCGACCCGCCCACTCCGAGCAGTGTGGCATATCAGTCGACAGGGGGCGCTGATTGTCATCCAGTATCAATGTGCAATACCACTGACTTTCTTTCCGATCTGAGTAAAATACAGATCTAATACTTTATGCAAACATACCAAGTATCCATCCATTTTTAATACTATATCTGCTAAAATGTAAAAAAAAACCGTGTTAATAACATGTCTCCAAGCAAAAACAATAGAAGGAGTTATTTATTTACTCACATTAAGGTGGTGTGAATAACCATATAGTCAAGCTACTGTGATAAAACAGAAAAAAAACAAGACAAAATAATACAAAGTACACAAAAACCATAACAAAGGAAATATAAAAGCATTAAAATATATGTATTATTAGGAACTAACATTAGCATAACAACTTACAAAAACCATTCAGTTACAGTAACATAAACATGTTAATGTGAAAATTTAAGTTACGTTACTTTTTTTATACAGAGTTCCCATTAATAATATACATCCCGGGCTCGGGATCTTTCTGTGTGGAGTTTGCATGTTCTCCCCGTGACTGCGTGGGTTCCCACCAGGTACTCCGGCTTCCTCCCACCTCAAAAAACATGCACCTGGGGATAGGTTAACTGGCAACACTGGTGTGTGAATGTTGTCTGTGTATCTGTGTTGGCCCTGTGATGAGGTGGCGACTTGTCCAGGGTGTACCCCGTCTTCCGCCCAAATGCAGCTAAGATAGGCTCCAGCACCCCCGAAAGGGACAAGCGCTAGTAAAAAGGATGGATGGACTATCTCAAATAACTAAAGTATCGATATTTTGATTTGAGAATCGATAGAACAGCTAAATATCTGGTATCGGTGGTACCGATATTTCAGTATCGACCCGCACACCACTATCATCCAGGGCGGCGGGGGCGAGTCTGTGCAGGAGGGAAAGCGGGATTCAATTTCAAACCCAAGTCAACTTAGCGAGGGAAGCGCCATCGGAGTGGACAATTAGCATAAAAAACGGACAACTTCTTCGTTTTGCCTTTTAAAAAATAGATAACGCCAAGGGTCGTTGTTGCGTTTGGAGGAGTGGCGTGCCCGCGTCTTTGCCACCGTGCTGGATCCATTTTGAGGGAGAAAACGACCCTCCTCTGCTTCATCAATAGCCGCAGGTGTTTATCAAAAATATATTTAAAAGTACATTTTTTGTGAATATAATTGCTCGTCAGTTTGATTTTGCACCGCGACGCCGATTTGTGCGGGAAACATGCCGAGGTCCAACAGGCAGCGGGAATACAAACCTGGAGATCTGGTATTTGCTAAAATGAAGGGGTATCCACACTGGCCTGCTCGGGTAAGCACTCCTCTTCCCTTGTTAACACTTCCACTGTCTCCATGTTCAATGTTTGTACAACGAATGTGTTCATTTTGAAAAGCCGCGCTGCGATCAGCGCTTGTTTACAGTGGAGGCCTTGCTAGCATGTATTAGCATACCTTAGCTAGCACGTTAGCTAGCGTAGACATTAGCCAACATACACATTTCTCCCCACCACGCAGCATGTTAGCTACATTTTAGACACTATTTCATTATAATATCGTCAAATAAGACGTCGTTTTGCCCACTAGCTTGCTGTAATTAAATACGAGTCTCGCCCGGGCCCCCGTTTTAGTTCACGTCAGTGTAACATAATAAGCAAACACTTAAGTGAAGTCATGACCTCAACTCTTGGAAAGTAAGCACCGACAAGACCCCCAAAGCAAATGTTTTCTCTAATTGTTTTCAATAATTGTTTTATTTTGCCAAGTGAGCGAAGTGATGCTAGTACCACTTGTTGCGACTTGTAGCGTCGCGTTAATCTTCACATTTAAATACCTTCAAATAACGTCTGCACCATGAACACACGTTTCCTCTGTAGCAGCGCCTGAAAGTTAAAAGCATATCAAATTGTGTTAATGTAACATCTTTTGAATGAACTAACCACTATGTAACGTTCAAGAACCTGTTACTTTGTGTTTTCCAGATTGATGAGTTTCCAGAGCGGGCAGTGAAATCCCCCTCCAACAAGTACCAGGTGTTCTTCTTCGGGACACATGAGACGTAAGTAAGGTTAATTCAACTCTGTAAATGTTCCAAATGAGTGGTTTGATATTGTCTGTACTGTTTGGTCACAGTAAGTAAGGTTAATTCAACTCTGTAAATGTTCCAAATGAGTGGTTTGATATTGTCTGTACTGTTTGGTCACATCAAGGGCTTCCCTCGGGGCCAAGGATTTGTTCCCGTACGACGAGTGCAAAGAGAAGTTCGGCAAGGCGAACAAGCGGAAAGGCTTTGCCGAGGGCCTCTGGGAGATCGAGAACAACCCCACTGTCACACACGAAGGCTATAAGGTGAGAAAGGGACATTTCAATGAAGATCTGTATATGTCTTTGTTAATAAAATTTCACAATCTTGCAATTTAGCCTGAATGATGGACTTTAATCCGGTCTAAAAGTACTTTTGAGCAAGCTTGTTATTTTGTGTGCGCGTATTGCTTTATTGCGGATAAGGTGTCCATGTCTACAAAAAGTGCACTCTACATATATACCAGGATTTCCACATGTCGTGAAAAAGCATTTAACGTCAATAAATTGATTTTGTGAAAATTAAGGCCTTAAATGGCATTAAACTAACTAATTACAAAAACATTTCATACAATTGTAGGCCTGGGCCGATAGTCAAGTCAATTAACTGAACGAAAAGTGAAATTGAACTAGATAACTTTGCCGTCATCGATAAATTGCTACGTCTGTGTGTTTATTTTCTTCTGGCTTTCAAAATGGATACAAGAGGTCTCACTCTATGCATTTGCTCTAAGCACATGAGCAGATAGAACAGGATAGATGCTTTGTCATTGTATTTACAACACTACAACACTTTGTTGAGCAATTCTATATAGCAGGATCTTGGTTGTATGGCAATGGATAGATAAGTTATGTGGCAGTGGATAAATGAATAAACCGTTAAATACAGTGCATAAATATACGGTTAAGTGGCAGATAATAGTTAGGTTGCAGTGAATAAATAAACTGTTAAAAAGCTTTGAATGAATAAACAGTTAAATTGCAGTGGATAAATGGTTGGTTAAATTGCAATCAATGTGTAGTTATAGTGGACTGAATAAAGTAACTGTTAAAGTACTGTTGTTAAATAAGCAGTGCTGGTGGGTTGAGTAAATTATAGTAAAGTATAAAGCAGTGAGTTACAATCAAACCGGACAGCAGTGGGTTATTATCGTAGGGCCGGGCGATAAAACAATATTAATTTATATCACAATAGACATGTAATCTATCTATACAATGCGTTTTATAAATATATATTTTTTGGTCAGAAGAAACTGGAAAGAATGAAGCATGGTTGGTTGCATGAACAAAGGCACTCATGGTCTGGTAAGCTAGCAAAACAGGAAGTGGTCAGTGAGCAATATTTTGGAAAAGCTAAACAGCCCATCGGGTAACAATATTAACTGTTAAGTTTGGTTGCGCCATCTTGCTGTTGTTTCTCTGCACGGAGTGAAAAGAGAAACTGTAAATGAGTGCTACAGAGAGCGAATATAGTTTCGATAAAACAGTTACCGGTAGTCACCTAGACCAGTGTTTCTTGACCATAGAGCCTCAAGCTCCCCCTACAGGGCCACCAAAAATATATTTCCTATCTGTGGTTCATATGGGCCACAGCGGTACTCAGTTGTAATACACTTTTCCACCACTTGTGGCAGTAATGACAATCTCAAACAAAACAGGAGAAGTCTGGAACTATAGTCAAAAGTTTATTCAGGGCAAAAAAATTATGACTAAAGTGGTAAAGTTATATTTTGATTTTGCACTGAATGTTTATTCAAGAAACATTTACTATTATTATTAATTTAGGTATGTATTTTAGTGCTGCAAATTTGTTTTTCTTATCTTTTGCAGTATATTTGATAAGTATTTATTTTTGTAATGAGTCTGACCTAAGCCTTGATAATAATATTTGTGATTAACACATCGTTTCATTTCATAAATAAAATACTAAAAAGGTTTAGCATGTTATTTATCATTTATTATTTATAAACTGTAACTAAGGTAGATTTATTTATTGAATGTGATTAAGATACAGAGTAAGATTACTACTTCAGTGTTAATATTTGCGTCGGCCCTGTGCCCCTTTTGTAGTGGAACAGTTGGGACCCGAGGTCAAAAAGGTTTAGAAACGCTGACCGAGACAGTACAGCAGAATTTTTTTTTTTTTTTTCAAACAGACCGTAGTTCTTCGCTGCGCTCATCTTTTCTTTTCAACCCACTTTTGTTTCCTATTCGAATGATCCTGATTCTGTCCTAGATTTGACCAACTAAGTCTGAGCATGAACTGATGAGGCCTACTCAGATGAGAGGCGAAATGTCTTTTAAGACGAACCAAACAATCCAGTTGCGATCGATTGAATGCCCTGAGATTATGTATATGCCGGAACGCTGCACTTGCCCAATGTAATAGATTTCATATATTACAAACAACTATGTAACATTAAGGAGTGGGAGAGATGAGAAAAAACCTTAGCAACACTAGCATAGTTATGTGAGCTACAGTGCTAACATTACAACCACACTTTACCAGCAACATTATGCTAGGTTAGCCTATTTGCTGTAGGAAAACAAAGTGAGCAAACTTACAGATCTCACATCAGTTGTTGACTGACTGATAGTTGGCAGAACGACATGCTTTTTTTTTAAAGATATGTAGCGAAGCCTGCTTTTCTTTTTTTTACAAAGGGTATAGGGACAGGGCAGGATTTTTTAGCTGTTTGCAGGTCAAGGGTCTATTTTTGATTATAGAGGTCCTTCCTCTTTTGTATTGGCTCTCATGTTGTGTCCAGTGGCAACTGACTCAACCAAATGTCTTTTTTTTTAGTCGTCCAAGAAAGACGATGCATCTGAAGAAGCAGCCGGTTCAGAGAAAGGCGACGCTGATGGCAGCAGTGACGAGGACGAGGGCGCCCTGGTTATCGACGAGAAAAACGACAGGGGAGGAAATAAACGCAAAGCGAATGAGTCGGCAGAGGTGAGCATTTTTCTTCCCTTGAGGGCACTCTGTCGCACACAAGTCTCTCCTTGACAACTGCGCCGTCGGCCCTCTGTGCCAGGTGTCACCAAAGAGGCCGAAGGACGCCGATACAGAGGGTGCTTCCAACGCGGGCGACGGCAAGACTGAGGGCAAGGCCAACGATGTGGCTGCTGCACCCAAGGCAGCTGCTCCCCCCTCGCAGGCCGAGTCCAAAGCAGAGGAGCAGGAGAACAACGCAGCAGGGGGGCAGCAGACAGCAGACAAGGCAAGATGAGACATGGTTTTTTTTTGTAATTCTTATTTGTTGCATCTTGCATCCGTGGGGTCTTAAAAAGTCTTAAATCCAACAATTTGAATTGAAGGCCTTAAAATGTCTAAACTTCTGCTTAAATCTTATTAAAGGTCTAAAATATGATTTTGAAAGGTCTTGAAATGTTACTTTTATTTAAAACATGCATTAACTTCAGTCTTGCTTTTAAATGTTTCGATTTTTGAGGACACCATAACATAACTACAAAACTGAACTAAACAGGCTGCCAGGTTGGAATTTATCGAGCACCACCAGCTAGTGTGCTGTGTGTGCGCAGCGGTGTGTTGTTACAGCTAAGCATAACAGCAGAGAAAACTTAACGAAAGCCCACAGCAAAGCCTAATTACTTGCAAGTTCAACGATATATGGCTCCAGAACGATCATGCATGGTTGAAGCCAGTGGATGGAACGTATAAAGAGTTTCAACAGATGTCACAATTTGGTTTAGGACCCTAATATATGGAGCCATCGAGGAGGGACGCGTTTGTAAAAATTGTGGAGAAAGTGAATGGAATAATATTGTAAAAGTCATACATTTCGGGATAACACTTGCACAACTATACAAAGGTAAATTTAACCTCCCTAAAGGATTATGTGCATGGGTAAAGTGATGTCAATTGCCGAAGGAAATAAATATGAGATGTTTACTAGTGAAATCTATTACATAGAGTAAGCACATGCTAATTTCTCTGGTAGAAGTGTACTCCCAGCAGTAAAACTATAAAAAAAATATAATTCTCTTTTAGTATTTCTATTATTTGTTCCAATAATTTTAGGTCAGTTTCTCACGCTTGATATTTTCTCTAAACTTATACAGAAACTGACATTAAACGCTATAAAAGTTATCTGTTAAGTGTTTACAGTCTGTTTACAATAAAGAGGCTTCTGGTAGGGCTGTATGATTATGGCAAAAATAATAATCACAATTATTTTGATTGATATTGTAATCTGGATTAACTACACAGTTATTCATTTATTTGAAATCACAATTATTTATTGTACCACCAGAACTCAACTTTAAATATAGGTTTTAAAAAACTGATATAAATTAGTAGCAAAAACACCACAACAAGTAAAATAATGGTAATAACAATACATTTACCATACCGTAATAAACACCAGCAATATAAAAATAAGTACAATAAAATAAAATTTTTGCATTTTATTTTTATTTAAATTTTTTACCTTTTGCACTTAATTTACCACCAAAAAGTGTGTGCTATTTATGTCAAATCAAATTTTATAAATTGTTTGTTAATTAAATGCAAAATCTCTAATCGTTAGTTGCAGTGCTATATGCGACTTAAGGCTGTTAAAAAAAGCGTGAGAGCGTCTCAATGTGCTGTCGTGTTTGTAAGTTGATCGTACATCAATGATGTAATTCACAACAACGCAAGCAGATAAGATGTGTTGTGGGTGTATGGATTGTTCTTTCCAGATTTAGCTTCGTAGTTTAGTCGCTGTTTTAAGTGACTACCTCGACATTCACAATGCCAACATTTCACTTACATTAATATCAATTTCTGTGATATTCTGCGTTTAACAGCGGATTTCTTTATATTGGCCAATTCTGTGACTATTACGTCAACGCGGAAATCCCATGCCTTATTTTTTTGTTGAGTTCAGTAATTATTGATTAGGCATGTAGCAACCCTGTACGTAAGATCTCAAACTTCTAGTAAACTTTTTTTTTTTTTTTTTTACTCATTTGCTCCTCATCCGTTCCACTGTTACAAGCTCTGGAATTTGAATGCACGTTGCGCAGTCCATTAATAATTTTTCCGATTATTCATGATAGCAAGAAGTCATAATTGAAATCAATATTCGATTGTCCAGCCCTAGCTTCTGGTGTAAGTAGTTACATTTAACCATGTTGTTTTCCAATGTGAAAGAGCAGTGAATGAATTGATATACTTAAAATTCATCCTGGCACTTGGATTTTCTTTGTACCTTTTTTGTCCGTATGAATGTCAAAGGGTCAAAAATTATTAATTATTGTCTTTAAAAAGTCTTAAATTTGACTTGTTGAAACCTGCAGAGACCCTGCTTGCTGTGAAACATTACAAATTATTAAGCATCTAGTTAGAATTCATGCGCTAACCACCTAGTGTATTTGCCCAATACCAGTCTGTGCGTCGAGAGAGGGTAGAGAGTCGTTATTACCTAGATGAAGGCGTAGTTTTCATATAAAGTGGTTGTGGTCAGGTACCGAATCCTGTACTTTTTTGACACCCACAGAATCCCACCTGTCCTACCGTGCACCGATTCACATAAAATTCTACAGTGCCATGTTACGATACTTGGGGTGCACGTGACGCCACAGCCAGTTGCCGACTCTTTGCACTTTGGCACTTGGCGATTGCGAGCGGACTCAGCCAAACGACCTCTAAGTAATGTGGCAATTTTCAATGCCAACAAAGAAATGAACTAAAAAAAACGTTCCAACATATTTTAAAGTATATTGTAAAGTAAGGTTCCACTTTTCCCAAAAATATGCTAGCTTGATGCTAATATACATTGCTACTGATTAGCATTTGTGATTTAAAAGGGAACTGCACTTAAAAAAAAATAAAAATAAAAATCCTTATCGTTCACAATCCTTTTTGTTTTTTGCATTGTAACCTATAATAATCGGCTTGTTCTAGGTCGTTAGCAATGCAGCTAATGGGAGGTATCCATTCTGGTTCTAAATCACTTTGAAAATGCATCTAAAAACTGCCAACAATCCTTCATTTACATTCCGTAACCTGTATAATAACCATGCGGTAGCAATAGGGCTGGGCGATTAATCGAGTTTGTAAGATATATCGATATGTTTTTAAATAAGATATGAATCAAGAAAATATTGTAATATCGATATAATTTATTTCACGTTAAATTACAAAACGCCGCTTATTTGTTGTGTTCCTTGATTCTCCCCCGCTTCCCACTCCTCTCAACAGTCCATGGGCTACTAAACCCCTCCCCTTCCTCCTCTCAAGACGTGCTTGCTTGGTTGTTTACTATGATGACTCACGATTGGTTGAGATTAGCGCAAAACATTAGGGACAGGCCAATCAGAGGCAAGATAGGGCAGGTCATCGAACCAGGAGGGGAAATCACAACAGACATCCCAAATGACGACGAGAGTCGGATCAGAGAAGAAGGAATATTCAAGCGGACGATTTATATATTAAAAAAACTAGTGGAAGATGGCAGAGGGATTCATTTCTTTTGATTTTTTTTTTTAGCAACGTAAACGTCGTCCAGGAAACCAACAATGCGTCTACTTGGCCACATTTGGACAAATGTATGCGTCTGGATAAAACATTCATTTGAGATGCTTACCATGTAAGCCCAACTCAAAACTGTTCTCGAGTTGCCGAGAAATGCTGCCAAAAATGTATGCCGAAGTGAGGAATATCATAGCCGCACAATTAAATCAAGTCACTTACTTGGAGCACTTACTTGCCGTTTGATACATTTTGTACTATTTGCACAGCTATGTTATTTATTTTACGTAGGAAGAATGTTTTTCTATTTTATTTATTTTATGTAATTCTGTGCTACTTAAACAGTTTCTTTTCTGTGCTGTTACTACCCATCTTGACTAACTGGGTTAATAAAGTGCCACTGACTGTTCACAGAACAGTTGTCATTCAGTTCAATTTCAGTGAATCTCGCTCCAAAATGAATATCTTTATATGTATACTTTCAGCTGAAAATATATCGAGTATAAGTAAAAATATATCGAGATATACTTTTTCTAGTGTGGCCTCAATAAGTGAAGTGAATTATATTTATATAGCGCTTTTTCTCTAGTGACTCAAAGCGCTTTACATAGTGAAACCCAATATCTAAGTTGCATTTAAACCAGTGTGGGTGGCACTGGGAGCAGGTGGGTAAAGTGTCTTTCCCAAAGACACAACGGCAGTGACTAGGATGGCGGAAGCGGGGATCGAACCTGGAACCCTCAAGTTGCTGGCACGGCCACTCTACCAACCGAGCTATACCGCCCCAGCCTTGCAGCTATTGCAGCCCTTTGAGACACTCGTGATTTAGGGCTATATAAGTAAACATTTATATACTTTTTCGTCCATATAGCCCAGTCCTAGGTAGCAACAGTCAATACGTGTCCATGCACTAAATTAGTCCGATTTCTCGAATAGTTCGACTCTAAATGAGATTCCTGCAGCCCATGGAAACACCTTAATCCGATCGTGTTTGGTTTTTGAAAAGTCAGACTAACACACCTGGATTATGCGATTGGAAACCAGATCTTTCGAAGGGGGTTTTGCGGCCGAGGGGAATCCTTCGTGTCGCGCATGAGTCAGCCTCAAAACGCGGTATATAACCCTGAAGCAGATGCCATTCAATAAAACATAGCAACAATTGTTATGGAGGAGGAGACTGTTTATTTGCATCTCAAATCAAAAGAACAGAACATTTTCAAGTGCATCGATAGTAGAAAAAAGAAACAGAGATTTACTTATTAAAGTAACTAAGGAAATGTTGAATGCTAGCTTAATGCGGACTCTCGAACAAAATATGAAAGAGAATGAAGCACTTATTATAAGAATAATAATAAAGCGTACACAAACCTCTTCACGCAGCATTTTCAAACTGATTAACAGTAACTCTCACACAACTGGCAAGATAGTCCAGAAAAATAGCAGCCAAGTTCATCTGGTACAGTATCCAGTCAGGGCACGAACAGTCTTTTCCTTTGGATTAAAAACTCCTTCCATCAAACCACAGAGCCTTTGCTGCCTTTATGAAAGATTTCCGAGACATTGAAAAGTTTTGTTTTCATGAATCTTGGTCCAAAAATTCCTTCGAAAAAACTCTGCCATTGGTCTTTCTTTATTTCGGACCTACATCCACTCCGATACATTCTTGGTAGTAGCGTCGTGTTCGTAGCGCAATCCAAGATCATTTCTTGAAGCTGTCTGCTAGTTAACATCTGCATAGCCATTAGATTCCTAGTATTTCTAATCTGTGTCAACATCACAACATAAGCAAGGCTCTTAACTTGTTAGAAACCACAGACGTCATATAGGCCAACCATAAAATAAATTAACTGCGCTAAAAGGAAATGGGTGCCCCCCCAGTGTACAGGAGGCACACAGCGTATGACCAATAGTCGTATTCGAGAACGTGCTTGGACTTTACATGTAGGTGTGAAAATACAAAAAAAATAACTATTTGAGAAATCAGACTAATTTAGTGCATGGAAACGTAGTGATTGTTATAGTAAGAGCGAACACTGAGGAACTGTTTTGCTAGGGTAGTAACACATCACTATGCTACGGCATTAGCCGTAAACTAACCTACAGCAAGATTTAAGCTATCAACTGCGTCAACAGCTGAAAGGCTTTTGAGTTTGTAATGCACATCACAGTGCGAGAGGACAACAATCTGTACTGACTAAAACACACAAACAATCATATTGCAGTATCTGTAAAGTGTAGCCCACATTTCATGTTTTGTTTGTACACAGCTCGCTCGACAGCGTGTGACTGTAGTTGTACAGTGATGTGCGGCATGTATCATGATCAATATAATAGTGACTTACACGATGGTCAGTTGTCCGGTTAGTCAAGCTGGCCGGGGACGTTTCCTGTTGATTTTAGGAAAGCACACAGTTTATTTCGGCATAGTTTAAAGTTCCACATTTGCAGCGTTGAGTCACGCCGACCTCACTCTCTCAGCTTCCGTCTGCTACAACGTTTCACCATCTCAACGTTTCATAATTTTGTATATTCAGCTTCAAAAACAATATTTATTGGCACATACAAAGTATGGGAATTGTTACTGTGTTGGTTCAAATGTGAATGGTACCCACTCCTAATACCGGTCAATCAGTCATTTATCGCTGTTAATTGGTTCCGGACATGTCTGCGATAAATTTATTTTTGCAAAGTAGAAATAATTTGTTATAAATCAATTATTTTGTTAGCTAGAACAAAAAAAGCAGTTTACTACCTTTTTAGAAATACAATTTTCAACACGAGAATCCTCTCGGCATGAAATAACACCTTTAGTCACCTTTACACTAGGGATGAGTGATATGACGTAAAATCTATTTTGCAATGTATTTTGCAGCCCCCTGCAATAACTATACATAGCACAATATATTATTTGGTATATAAATGATAATAGAACCATTTCAAAATGGGTAACAAAATAATGTCGGTTCATGCGACGGCACTTCCTGAAACATGAAACGTTATCTCGAAAACGAAAGCACCCTAATCAGTATTTTTTTTGCACAAACATAGCACAAACGAATGAGACTACTTCAACAGAGTTTTGCAAGGGGCGGGGGGCCTACTTCACACAGGTCTCAAAATGTTGAAAGAGCAATATTGGACCAAAAACTTAAACGCCTTATAAAAGTCTTATAATGAAGGCAACACATGATGTAAATGTCTATATTAGCCTACTATCAAAATGACTGTCGCAGGCTGACACAAATCTTCATTAACAGAAATGTTGAAATTTAGTATTTATTCTACACATTTTTACAACATTGGAAAACATTAGTAAAATGGAGGCTTCTCAGTAAACTCCTGGAAATGACTGGCTTAGAGTGGCCAAATGTGGGTCCAAGTTAAAGGAAACGGCAGGCTGTCTTTTTCTAATGGATTTATTACAATCTTTGTAAGCTGTATAATGTTTGCTGTGGTCTGGAACAACATTTATACACTCACACACAAGTATATGATATACAAATAATCAAATGTCAATAAATTTAAATAGAATATCATATAGTGTATGACCTAACTTGTAGTAACTTTAGTAAAGTTGTATATAAACAAATATTTAAAACACCAATCAATTCTCATTCCATTATTGTTAACATCAGCGACTTATGTTCAACGTTTACAATAAAGGAAACAAATCGTTGACAGCCACGAATCAAAATAAACATTCACAATACATCACATAAACAACTTAGACAGGTCTAGAACTGCTGAGTTTCGAGGGCAAACGGTCGACTAATTTAGTACTTCATGTTAACTATAAAGGGCAGCACGGTGGAATTGGGGTTAGTGCATGTGCCTCGCAATACGAAGGTCCTGAGTAGTCCTGAGTTCAATCCTGGGCTCGGCATCTTTCTGTGTGGAGTTTGCATGTTCTCCCCGTGACTGCGTGGGTTCCCTCCGGGTACTCCGGCTTCCCCCCACCTCCAAAGACATGCACCTGGGGATAGGTTGATTGGCAACACTTAATTAGCCCTATTGTGTGAATGTGAGTGTGAATGTTGTCTGTCTATCTGTGTTGGCCCTGCGATGAGGTGGCGACATGTCCAGGGTGTACCCCACCTTCCGCGCGATTGCAGCTGAGATAGACTCAGCACCCCCCGCAACCCCAAAAGGGACAAGCGGTTGAAAATGGATGGATGGATGGACGTTAACTATAAAATTAAGCTACCTAAAGAAGTTGTGTAGTTTGCTAAATTTTTTCCCAACAGCCTGTAATTAATTTTTTTGATTTGTTCCTTACTCTGCATTTTGAGAGCTGCCTGACCTAAATTTATCGAACACCTGACATCCTTCCAGACCCTGATTAAACTATTGTGTATCTCTCGGAAAATCTCGGAACAACTCGGCTGTTCTCGTTGTCGGTTAACCTTTGACACACGCTTCGAAAATGGCTGCGCCCATGTTGTTTATGCCGATTAACGATAATTTTGCGATTTCTTAAACAGTTGAAAATGTTAAAATTAATATCGGGTGTTTTATATAAATTTATTGTACGAAACAATTACGTTACAATTGTGCATTATGCCCCAAGTGGAGGAGTTCAAGTACCTCAGAGTTGTTCACGAGTGAGGGAAGAGTGTATCGTGGGATCGACAGGCGAATCGGTGCTGCGTCTTCAGTAGTGCGGACGCTGTATCGATCTGTTGTGGTGAAGAAGGAGCTGAGCCGGAAGGCAAAGCTCTCAATTTAGTAGTTGATCTACGTTCCCATCCTCACCTATGGTCATGAGCTTTGGGTTATGACCGAAAGGACAAGATCATGGGTACAAGCGGCCAAATTTAGTTTCCTCCGACGGGTGGCGGGACTCTCCCTTAGAGATAGCTCTGTCATCCAGGATGAGCTCAAAGTAAAACGGCCGCTGCTCCACATCGAGAGCCAGATGAGGTGGTTCGGGCATCTGGTCAGGATGCCACCCGAAAGCCTCCCTAGGCAGGTGTTTAGAGCATGTCCGACTGGTAGGAGGCCACGGGGGATACCCAGGACACGTTGGGAAGACTGTCTCCCGGCTGGCCTGGGAATGCCTCGGGATCCCCCAGGAGGAGTTCGACGAAGTGGCTGGGGAGAGGGAAGTCTGGGCTTCCCTGCTTAGGCTGCTGCCCCCGCGACCCGACGTCGGATAAGCGGAAGAAGAAGATGAATAGAGGGATAGATTATAGGGATGTCACGGTATGAAAATTTCCTATCACGGTTATGCTGACCAAAATGATCACGGTTATCATATGAAAGCAACAAAAGCATTGTAAACAAAGTAATATGGCAGAAAAAATAACATAATTAACTAAAATAAATGTGAAAATTGTGCAAGATAAAAAACATTGTAAGATTTTTGAAAGATGGCACCTGATGGTCATAAGACGTAACTGCACTTTTTGTGCATATAGATAAAAATAGTGTCCATATATGAGATTTATGGCTGCCAATTATGGCCAAAGTATAATTAAGATTATTGTTATCAATATTGAAATCATGATTACTGATTGTTAGGTAAAGCAGTGTTGGGGTGTGAACGTAATACCATCATGTCATTTGTAATGTCTAATAAAAAGGCTATAGATAAATTTTATCTATATATCTAAAGAAAAACATTAGGGTTTTTTTAAATTCATTAATAATATTAACTTGTCAGCTTTTTGTCATTACATAATGCTTTTATCACTATTTTTACATTTTGATAGAGGGGGGTATTTTTTCAAGTAATGTACATGTAGATACTGTATCGGGACGGATCCATTAAGAGTTTGAGCAGAAATATGTCTTATGGGAATTAACTATACACAATAAAACATTGAGAAAATGCTGTGTCACATGAATGGTTTTTAAAGTAATATCTTTGTCCATCCAACCATTTTCTACCGCTTGTCCCTTTTGGGATCGCGGGGGGTTGCTGGAGCCTAGTGACATGAAAAAACACAATTAATGTAAAATATATAAACGATATAAAACTCAAAGCAGTTTGGCTAATGAAGATAAAGTCTAAAAAACAAGCTTTGTTCTTCTCCAACGCCTCCTAGTGGTTCAGTACAACAGTTTGGCCAACAAAAATTAACAGGAGCGATACCATCCATCCATCTAATACACAATTTTCACAGCCTGCGTTCAATTCGATGAGATGACAAAACATTTTAGCTAGTATTGATGTTATTTGAACACTGATACATTTTGCAGTTAAATAAAGGACAAGTGAGCATCCCAGTAAACAAACTAAAGACTTTATAAACAAGTTGTGACAACGTTCACGACACATCACCTGCTGCATGTTTCCTCACGTCATTAACTCTCAGGCACAGCAGCTGATGAACGCTGTATTGATCAGCATCAAAAAGTTTTTTTCCTTCGCTGTATACTTTTAGTGTGGGGACAAGTGCGTCTGTCTCCACACCTATCACCATCTAAACACAGCAGTGCGCTCTTAAAAGCACGCTGGGGAGCGAGGGAAAATGATGTTAAACCAAGCGCTTCGCTCCATTTACTCCGAGGGGAAATCTCTGCAGCAAAGTCTGTGTAGTTTGTCTGCCATGATTATCAAGCCAAACGACGCTAACCCCAATTTTTTCACCAGAATTATCACCAAAATGGTTTTGGATTGCTTAATGCACAAGTGTACAATATATTTTTAACCAAATTAATATTTTTAATGCCAATATTGTTACCCATTGCTCAAGTTTTAATTTAGTTTAATAAAAAAAGTACTTTATTCATTAAGGTGCCGAAATATAGTTGTGCTGCATTCCTGTATAGAATTTGCATTACATTTAAGGACTACTTTTTTTAAGTGTTGCTTTTTCAATCCTTACTTCTTTTTTGGTCAATATCAAAATGTTTGACAAGGTTTGCGCCACAAAATCCAACCTGGATGTCAGCTTTACAGATACCTTGTCTGTTTGGTGTGAAGGGTGTGTGTTGTAGTAGGATGACATAGTAATTACACATACCTGTTTTGAAGAGGGGAATAGCGAGGCATATGTAATTGAGGTGGGGTCTGATGTCTGAGTGGTGGTGGCGGCCACAAATTTAAAAATAGCATCAGGTGGTAGATAATAACATGCTTTCCACTGCTCCCCCTGCAGGCCGTGACAGAGAGCGCTTAACGTCCACCCTCGCTAGACAAGAACCTTTTTGATGCTTCTCACTGGAATCTTCAGCATCAAACACCATGACCTGCAGGAAGACACATTTCTCAAAGTTTGATTATCAATATTTGCAAAAAAACAACCACCTGATGTTTGTATCGAGAGCAAACCAATGTTAATTTGTCAAATTGGGATATTATATATCCCAATAATCAGATTTCAAACAATTAAATTGAGCTGTTTAGTGCTCGTTTATTATAAATGGGATTTTGGTGTGTACATATTTTTTATTTCCAAGTGCAATTAATCAATTGAGGAGTGAATGCCAGGTGTCTCAGTATCAGTAAACAAAAAAGGGTAACGTAACACATTACATCACAAAATATTCCCATTTGGAGGTCTTTAAACATGGGTATTGAATAGGGAAGGAATAAAAACTTTTGTGCTCTCAGCTTCAATTCATCATGTTTTACATTTAGCTGCTCAGCATCCTAAATTCAAACATGTACATTTAGTTTTCTATCCCATAAATCATTGTCTAGTTCATTGTTTTCTGGTGTTTTAATGCAACGTAGCTTTTGTTGCTTTGGTGTCGTGCTCAGTCAGGGTGCACAATGTGATGAAGCCCTCCTGGCTCCTAATCGTGTATTAAATATATTATATATAAATATATATTTAGACCCCATTTCAGAGCGACTATTTTAGGATTATGGTAGATGATTAGGTGCGTCGTTTGGCTGCCGAAAGACATTCCTGCATGTTTGGTCATGTTAGCATATAGCTGAGGCGTGTAGTACACATCAACAGTTAATCGGGTCAACGAGTTCCCCTCTAAATTTCCTCTTGTTATATATATATATACCACAGTCGTTTTGAAAATTATGCCATTGCTTGGTGCTTATATGTAATTGTGACCATTTTGACTACATTACGTTCAATGAAAAGAAAACAGATTTTTGATTGAAAAATCGACAGTGAAGCATCTGTAAAACTTTCTCATGTCCAAATTGCTTAACTGGAATTCAAGTATTTCTATGTTTTGCTGTGCTAGTCAGTTTTTTTTGTGGGGGGGTGATCTTTTGCTCTTTGTCTCCTGCATTTAGCAACATGCGCCCACTAATAAAATGAAGAGGGGGGTAATTTGCATAAATGTGACATTTACACCCATAATGCTGTCGTTTCTCAATAGCCGTTCGCATCTGAAGAAAATGACAGCAACATAATTTGCTCTTGAAATGTTAGTTGTTGGGTTTCAGTTTATTTGGTTTGTATCATCTTGATCTGCTGCGCTTAGTTTAATATTGTAGTTGCTTGTCCATTTAATAAAAATGTTTATTACAAAATGTATTTTCCTTGTTTTAATTCCATGGTTTTCATCTATTCAAAAGTAATACAACTTACCCTAGTCCCTAAAAACAGATTTCCCATTGCATGTTTTGTGTTGGAATCTTGTTTACCCTCAAATCAATCAATTTAAGATATTTTGGGTTTGCCAAAAGTTGTTTTTCCATATTTTACTCAAGCTGCTGCACCTCCCTCACACGGACACTGTTGTGTTAAAATTGTATGTTTACCAGGTTCATAATCAATTTCCTATTTAACATTTATTATCTTATTAGAATGAGTAAAGTAATATTAGAAAATGCAACTTTTAGAGCATTTATGTGAATGCTGAAAAGCTGACACAAAACTGAGACGCTAACATATAGCACGGTAGCCAGATAGCATCAACTAGTAACATTTAAAAAACGGCATATCTGTGAAAAGACAAAAAAAAGAAGCTAGTATGCTAATGTTAGCCTGTGTCAATTAAAGTATACGTCTCTGAGGTGTACACTGGTAATCCATCCATCCATTTCTACCGCTTGTCCCTTTTGGGGTCGCGGGGGGTGCTGGAGCCTATCTCAGCTGCATTCGGGCGGAAGGCGGGGTACACCCTGGACAAGTCGCCACCTCATCACAGGGCCAACACAGATAGACAAACAACATTCACACACTAGGGCCAATTTTAATATTAGTTAAAAAATTAGCATGCTGACTAACAGTCACCATGTGCCAAGTACAACAATGTATGACTGAGGTATACAACTGAAATCAGTTGAAAAATAGCTACCATACTAACATGTTAAAATGAGCATGCTAGCAATTGAGCAACATTAGTAATTAGTAGGGCTGTGAATCTTTGGGTGTCCCACGATTCGATTCAATATCGATTCTTGGGGTCATGATTCGATTTAAAATCTTTTTTTTTTTTTCAATTCAACACGATTCTCGATTCAAAAACTATTTTTTCCCCATTCAAAAGGATTCTCTATTCATTCAATACATAGGATTTCAGCAGGATCTACCCCAGTCTGCTGACATGCAAGCAGAGTAGTAGATTTTTGTAAAAAGATTTTATAATTGTAAAGGACAATGTTTTATCAACTGATTGCAATAATGTAAATTTGTTTTAACTATTAAATGAACCAAAAATATGACTTATTTTATCTTTGTGAAAATATTGGACACAGTGTGTTGTCAAGTTTATGAGATGTGATGCAAGTGTAAACCATTGTGACACTATTGTTCTTTTTTATTTTTATAAATGTCTAATGATAATGTCAACGAGGGATTTTTAATCACTGCTATGTTGAAATTGTAACTAAGATTGATACTGTTGTTGATAATATTCATTTTTGTTTCTCTACTTTTGGTTTGTTCTGTGTCGTGTTTGTGTCTCCTCAATTGCTTTGTTTATTGCAGTTCTGAGTGTTGCTGGGTCGGGTTTGGTTTTGGAATTGGATTGCATTGTTATGGTATTGCTGTGTATTGTTTTGTTGGATTGATTAATTTAAAAAATATATATATTTTTTTTAAATAAATAAATTTAAAAAAATGAGAACCGATTCTGAATCGCACAACGTGAGAATCGCGATTTGAATTCGAATCGATTTTTCCCCACACAATGAGCATGTTGACTTTGTAACAGTTTGGTTTGGTTGAGAAATGTGTGTTTGAAAAATGGTCCGTTCAATTTCAATAGGGAAAACTACGGAGTCCCTAAAGGGACAAGAAGGGAAAAAATGTTTTGCAAAATCTCGCAAAAGTTTTTTTTTCCTATGTCAGTGAACCTAAAGTAAAACAGACACAGCGATGGTGAACCGGAAGTGAAACAGACAACGCTATGGAGGAGCTGTCACGTCAAATGTCTTCCCTCTACAAAAACCTTCCCTCCCCCATTTACTTCCGGGGCTGCGTCCAATAAAATCACAAAGTTGCCGGGGGTCCTTAACCTGCACGCGACTGTCCTGTTTCGCGCCTGTACAAAAAAAACAATAATCGATTTCTTCAGATTCCAGCAGCTGTCAAAGACGAAGTATCCTTCCAGCGACGGGCAGTCAAAGCCGAAGTGCTATCGATCGCTGTCAATGACGTAAGAGGAAACATGACCACGGAAGTAAATGGGGGAGGGAAGGTTTTTGTAGAGGGAAGAAATTTGGCGTGACAGCCTATCCATCATCCGTGGGAGAGGTTTATTGATTTCTATTTTAGTATTGGCCTAACATATAAAGACATCAAATCGTATTATGGTCCCACAACAGAGCACAGATGATGGGTAGGCTCCCGCTTGCTCCCGCTCCAACATCGCTGTGTCTGTTTCACTTCCGGTTCACCATCGCTGTGTCTGTTTTACTTTCGGTTCACTGACATGGAAAAAAAACTTTTGCGAGATTTTTAATTTTTTATCTTTTTATAAACCTTTATTTATAAACTGCAACATTTACAAACAATCGAAAAATAATCCAGCCATCCATCCATCCATTGTCTACCGCTTGTCCCTTTTGGGGTCGCGGGGGGTGCTGGAGCTTATCTCAGCTGCATTCTCAGCTGCATTCGGGCGGAAGGTGGGATACACCCTGGACAAGTCGCCACCTCATCACAGGGCCAACACAGATAGATAGACAACATTAACACTCACATTCACATATAGGGCCAATTTAGTGTTGCCAATCAATCTATCCCCAGGTGCATGTCTTTGAAGGTGGGAGGAAGCCGGAGTACCCGGAGGGAACCCACGCCAAATTAGTACAAAAACAGTACAATTTAGCGCCAGGGGGTTGTAAACTCAATAAAGTAACTAAAAAATATATATATAACAAAGTGCAAAGCCATAGGCTCACACAAGTTCAGTAAATAATTTAAATTTGGAACACAGCCTCATCGTTTTCACAGCTTTTTGGTTGTTAGAGGTAAAGATTGTTTTAACATAGAGTTCTAATTCTTTTTTAAAGGCATGAAAACAGGTCGGGTATTGAGAAACTTACATTTATCAATATAAACTTAGCCGATAGTATAATGAGGTTGCAAAGGTAAAATTCCTTTAAAAAATGTTTTTCATACAGTGTAAATCCAAATAGAACATCTTTAAAACAAAGCACAAATTTGTCATGAATATTGTCCTGGATGAAGCGACAGATGCCTTGCCATAGTGATCACTGATCAAGTGCTTTCACAAGTTCAAAACAGGTGGTTTGATTGATTGATTGAGACTTTTATTAGTAGATTGCACAGTACAGTACATAACCGTACAATTGACCACTAAATGGTAACACCCGAATTAGTTTTTCAACTTGTTTAAGTCGGGGTCCACGTTAATCAATTCATGGTATAAATATATACTATCAGCATAATACATTCATCACACAAGTTAATCATCAGAGTATATCCATTGAATTATTTACATTATTTACAATGATACTGTTTACAATGGTAAACAGTCTCTGGATGCATGTTACATAAGGTGCAGGTAACATCAATATCCTTCTTGTATCTAACCATCACAGTCTTTACAGGGTAATAACGATGAATGATTTTTTTAAAGATATCTCTTTGACTTTGTTGGTAAGTAAATACATGTTTGGAAGAGACCACTTTTTGACCCAGTAGATGTCATTCACAACATTATTCCAGAGCGCAATTACATAAGAGACAGATACACAATCATTTTGGAATAAGCTGCGTATTTTTCTGTTATTTTTCTGATTAAAACAAAGTTCCCCCACAGCAGAAAGAGGAGATGAGTAAGCCCTGTACAACATAACAACACCTGTTGGAATGGCATCAAATACAATGGCAAATTGTTTGGGAGTCACAGGGAACTTAAAATGGTTGAGAAATTATTGGTAATTAAAAGGTTTACCTTCCTTATTGAAAAGCTGACTCACTAAAATAATACAATTCTTGAACCAATTGTTGAGGAAAGGAGATTTCCTTTTGTAACATATGTCTTTAATGTTCCAAATGAAGTATTTCATAGGTGAAAAATGATGCTTGTATATAAGTGACCATGCCAGAAGGGCTTGTTTGTGGAAGTTTGAAAGAGCAACAGGAATCCTATCAATGTTGTAGTTACACAATAACAAACATTTTAGGCCTCCAAGGTTAGAAAATACATGATGAGAAATGAAGTTCCAAATTGGGGTAGGGTCTTTCTAATAGTGTCTTATCCAATTAATCAATTAATTCACATTAATTCAATTTGCGAGATCTCGCAAAAAGTATTGTGAGATCTCGCAAAACATCCATGTCCCTTTAGGGCAGAGGTAGGGAACCTATGGCTCTCGAGCCAGATGTGGCTCTTTTGATGACTGCATCTGGCTCTCAGATAAATCAGTTGACCTTGCTTAACACGGTAAGTAATGAATAATTCCGCTGGTAATCACGGTGTTAAAAATAATGTTCAAAATATAAAACATTCTCATGCATTTTAATCCATCCATCCGTTTTCTACCGCACCTGTTCAAGAAGTCGCATTAATGGTAAGAAGTATTTTATTTATTATTGGTTAGCTTCAGAATAACAATGTTATTAAAAAGAATAAGAGACTTAAATGCACACATTTAGTTGTATTCAGTGTTAAAAATGGTAAATGGTAAATGGGTAATACTTGCTTTTCTACCTTCAAGGTACTCAAAGTGCTTTGACACTATTTCCACATTCACCCATTCACACACACATTCACACACACATTCACACACTGATGGCAGGAGCTGCCAAGCAAGGCCCTAACCACGACCCATCAGGAGCAAGAGTGAAGTGTCTTCTCCAAGGACACAACGGACGTGACTAGGTTGGTAGAAGGTGGGGATCGAACCAAGAACCCTCAGGTTGCTGGCACGGCCACTCTCCCAACTGTGCCACGCCATCCCCTAAATGCACGCATTTAGTTGTATTCAGTGTTAAAAAATATTAAATGGCTCTCACGGAAATACATTTTAAAATATCTCAGCCAAAAAGGTTCCCGACCCCTGCTTTAGGGGCTCCGTAGAAAACCCATTTAGCAATGTGGGACTTTTTGAAACCTCAATACATTAGTTTTAATTTACAGGTATGCTGGAATTGATAACATTGGTTGAGAAAAGTGCAAAATATAGATGTGTATAAAGTTGTCCCATTCATTACGAATGACAAAAATATGTTCTGGAAATGCAGGATTTTTTTGAAAATGAAAAAAAAATGGTAGCATGTCTGTCATGAATGAGCTGAACATTTTCAAAGTGGGATGATTTGAATAGAAGGAAAATGTCGGAAAATAAGGCGGGTAAAAAAAGCGTGGACTAATAATTGAACTACTGGGCCTACTTTTTCTACCGCGCATGCGTTGATGAGATGTGATCCGGCAGTCCGGTAGGTGGCGCTGTAGGTTACTAGTGTTGGTGACGTTCACCCAGTTACATGTGACATTGAGGGACCAGAAGAGGGTAAGGCTAAAATGTACACAACTTTTTGATTTTTTCCATGGTTTATTCAAATTACTCATCTTAAATGTATTCACAGTCATGTCAAACATGACTGAATTTAAAGGGCAACTATGCAACGTTTACAATTTAGCACGCTATCGTTAGCTAACCATTGACTAAGAGGCATATGTTAAGCTAGCAGTAGCATACATTGATTTAATCTCTCCTACTAGCAGCAACCATGAGACTGACGGCGCTCCTGGCAATAGCAGCCCGGGTCGTCGTACCCAGAAATTACCGCTACGGTACGAACAGACCTTGGACGGTGGCTGCCAAGAGGCTCAATCCCCCGGGCAAGAGGAGGAAGAAGGTGTTCGTGGAGCCTATAGCTAACGAGGACTGGTCTGTGTTCCGTGGCGACACCGTAAGTTACACAGTGTTTTTCAACCACTGTGCCGTGGCACACTAGTGTGCCGTGAGGTATTGTCTGGTGTGCCGTGGGAAATTATGCGACTGCACCTAATTGGTCCAAAAAAATATTTTTTTGCAAATCAATCATTATAATCTGCAAATAATGTGCCGTTGCCTAGTGTCTGTGCTGTGTAGAACTCGATGTGGTAACCACGTAAAACTCCATGTCAGTAGGTGGCAGCAGGTAGTTAATTGCTTTGTAAAAGTCGGAATGTGTGGGGTGAGACTAGGATGCATACTTGCCAACCCTCCTGATTTTCCCGGGAGACTCCCGAATTTTAGTGCCCCCCCTGAAAATCTCCCGGGTCAACAATTGTCCCGAATTTCTCACGATTTCCACTCGCACAACAA
Organism: Entelurus aequoreus; assembly: GCF_033978785.1. NCBI lineage: Eukaryota > Metazoa > Chordata > Actinopteri > Syngnathiformes > Syngnathidae > Entelurus > Entelurus aequoreus. The sequence continues at coordinate 28,297,418 of NC_084735.1, read as the reverse complement.
TATTGGGGGCTTGCCTTAAAGGCACTACCTTTAGCATCCTCTACAAAATGTCGACACGTCCGCTTTTCCTCCATACAATCAGCTTACCGGTCCAGTCACATAACATATGCGGCTTTTACACACACATAAGTGATTGATTGATTGATTGAGACTTTTATTAGTAGGTTGCACAGTGAAGTACATATTCCGTACAATTGACCACTAAATGGTAACACCCGAATAAGTTTTTCAACTTGTTTAAGTCGGGGTCCACTTAAATTGATTCATGATACAGATATATACTATCAAATATATACTATCATCATAATACAGTCATCACACAAGATAATCACATTGAATTATTTACATTATTTACAATCCGGGGTGTGGGGGGTGGGGGGGGGGGGCGTTAGGTTTGGTTGTTATCATCAGTCATCAACAATTGAGAACAGAGAAATGGATATTGGAACAGTGTAGGTCTGACTTGGTAGGATATGTACAGCAAGTAGTGGACATAGAGAAAGAGGGAGAGAGATCAGAAGGCATAAGAAAAAGTACCGTAATTTCCGGACTATAAGCCGCACCTGACTATAAGCCGCACCAGCTAAATTTAGGGGAAAATACAGAATGCTCCATATATAAGCCGCACCCGACTATAAGCCGCAGGGTTTTGATGTGTAATTACCGTAGTATATAGGGGTTTCTGCTACTACGGAGGGGATTGTTGGGACAGAGATGACTGTTTGGGAACGCAAAGCGTCCCATTTATTAACAATAAATCTTTCAATCATTCAATCAAACTTTCACATCTTTGACATGGCGAACAGCATTCATGCACAGTACAAATAATACAACGGTGCAAAGTAATACAAAGTGCTCGCCTGTACGTTATCAAAATAACCAGCCTACCGGTATATGAAAAGTCAATCTTTAATCATTGTGTCATCGTCTTCCTCCTGTGTACTAAAACCACCGAAATCCTCTTCGTCTGTGTCGGAGAAGAACAGGCCGTATATAAGCCGCACCGTTGTATAAGCCGCAGGGACCAGAACGAGGGGAAAAAGTAGCGGTTTATAGTCCGGAAATTACGGTATCTACATATGATTGTTTACATTTGATTATCAACAATCCGGGGAGGGTGTTAGTTTAGGGTTGTAGCTGCCTGGAGGTGTACTTTTATTGCGGTTTTGAAGGAGGATAGAGATGCCCTTTCTTTTATACCTGTTGGGAGCGCATTCCACATTGATGTGGCATAGAAAGAGAATGAGTTAAGACCTTTGTTAGATCGGAATCTGGGTTTAACGTGGTTAGTGGAGCTCCCCCTGGTGTTGTGGTTATGGCGGTCATTTACGTTAAGGAAGTAGTTTGACATGTACTTCGGTATCAGGGAGGTGTAGCGGATTTTATAGACTAGGCAGTGAATGCAACGCATACTTGATCAACAGCCATACAGGTCACACTGAGGGTGACCGTATAAACAACTTTAACACTGTTCCAAATATGGGCCACACTGTGAACCCACACCAAACAAGAATGACAAACACATTTCGGGAGAACATCCGCACCATAACACAACATAAACACAACAGAACAAATACCCAGAACCCCTTGCAGCACTAACTCTTCCGGGACGCTACAATATACACCCCCGTTACCACCAAACCCCGCCCCCACCTCCCGAATTCGGAGGTCTCAAGGTTAGCAAGTATGCTAGGATGTGATCCCAATATGCAGACCACAGTGGGAGGCAGTGTGCAGATAAAAAAGGTATAAAATGCTTAAACCATAAAGGAAAGGAAAAGGCAATGGCTATGCAAAACGAAAGTAAAACTGAACTGGCTACAGAGTAAACAGAAACAGAATGCTTGACGACAGCAAAAACTCACGGCGTCCACAAAGTACATCCGTACTTTCCATGACAATCAACAATGTCCACACAAAGAAGGATAGCAACAACTTAAATGATCTTGCTTGCTAACGCAAAGCAGGTGCGGGGAATAGCGCTCAAAGGAAGACATGAAACTGCTACAGGAAAACACCAACAAAACAGGAAGGGCCACCAAAATAATAGCGCAAGACAAGAACTAAAGCACTACACACAGGAAAACACCAACAAAGTCAAAATAAGGCACGACGACCTGCTGGAGTTTCATTTTTTTTAACGTTTTCTGCTGGTGGTGTGCCGCCGTATTTTTGAAATAAAAAAATGTGCTTTGCCTCAAAAAAAGTTGAAAAACACTGAGTTAGCAGATACGCCAGGTAGTTAAAAGTGTTATCTTGGATGTGGGGTCTGAGCTGAGGATGTTGTTGTGGCTTGTGCAGCCCTTTGAGACACTTGTGATTTAGGACTATATAAATAAACTTTGTGATTGATTGATTGGACGCAAATGTGTCAATCAACATGACAAAGATTGGCAAAATTGTCCAGAAGATGTCCTTACAATGCTGAATGGGGTGTCCTAAAGTGACATTGCTGGCGCCCCCCTATGGGTTGTGGTCAAAATGTTTTGGAAGACAACATTTTTGATAATACTCAAATGTTTGCGTTTTAGAGCAGCATATTTTGCGTGAGAAATTTCAACTAATTATTACTGATTTATTATTGATGGATGTAGAAACTTTGTCTGTCCCAATAGGGACAGAAATTCTCATTTGACAGGCTCAACAATAAACTCAACTTACATCATTAACAAAAAGTGCAGTACATTAATGGAGGACTTATATTTGATTTTGTTCAGAATGATTATAGCAGAGGCAATAAAGGATTTTTTGTAGATGTTTTTCCGGGCCCATGGGACTTTGTACTAACGTATGCCTGATGGCAGGAATTGTAAAGACCAGTGGAGAGGATTAATAGGAGTCGTCTGTGATCACGATGGCTCTCTTGACCACAGACCGGTCATACAGTTCGGAAAGGGTGGTTTGTGGTAACGACACGGGAGAGTTTGGTTTTGTGTTTGGAGGTAAGTGAATTGTACCAGGATGAGATGTTAAAGATGAAAATTGATTCAAGTAGTGATTTGTAAACAGAGTTAAAATGTGTTTGCTGACATAAAAAGTCCTTAGTTTCTTCATCAGGTCGGGTCTCAGCCTGATGTGAGAAACCGAGACGGTTGTCAGTCTCTGGAGGTTTTGGATTTTTTTTTAGAGTGCTTTATAGGCGAATCCCATTATCTCCATTGTTAGCTGACTCTTGCTGGCGTTTATTTATGTGGTAGAATGCATAAAAAAAGAAAAACGTGTTCTTGTCTTACATAAGGATTTTCACAATCCTGGTGCACACAATTTAAAAATAAAGTGCAGTTCCCCTATCAAATGTTCGCTCTCACTGGGATGCTGACTGATAGAATGGTTGTAGTTTTCAGCACTTGTGCTGTCCTTCAGCTGGTAATTTCAGAATAATCCTCACTCCTCAGATAAAAAAATGCTACCTAGCGGTGTTGCCATGGTGTTATAATATGTTCCATTGTTTACCATATAGTATCAAGTTGTGAATTGTGGTGGTGTTTCCACAATCTTCTACTACTCAGATGGAATTAAAGATTTATAATCTAGTAACACCTGTTCTTGACTCAAAGGCAATACAACAGAAGCAGCTCAAGGTCCTCCTCATTCTTCTTCTGTATTTTATGGCGGGTCGCAAAACAAGCTATCTAGTAGCTGCCTACTCGCTACTGGTCAGCAGAGCAATGTAAGCAAGGCGATGTGTCACGATGCCAGAAAAGTAGATCCTCGTTGCCAGCTCTTACAATAACAATTTCGCTAAGGTTTGGGTTATATGGCATGTAAAAGGAGCGTTGTTGGCGTTTCTTGGATGTTTTTTTTTTAGAGTGCTTTATAGGCGGAAAACATGAATCCAAATTATCCGCAGTACTTGCAGTTTTTCACTATTTATAACTCCCATAAAAGGGATATACATGTGTGTTCTTGTCTCATATAAGGATTGTTACTGATGGGCAAAAATTACAAAACAAGTGCAGGTTTCCTTCAAAGAGTGACCTAAAAGATGGTGTTTATTTTCTAATGTGTCTCTCAGGTTGAGATTCTGGCTGGGAAGGACAAAGGCAAACAGGGGAAAGTGATCCAAGTCTTCCGAAAAAGAAATTGGGTCATACTGGAGGCTCTGAATACAGTAAGATCACTTTTACATACAGTAAACAGTACTTCTACCCTCTGCTAGAGGCCTCTTCTGTGCTTTTTCTGGTGTAAACTAACTGTCGCTTTGAACGGAAGCATTACAGATACATTGGAAAAACTGGAGATTACAGAGGGTCCTACATCGCCAGTGAGGCTCCTATTCTACTGCGGGATATCGCCCTTGTTGAGCCCTTTGACAGGTAGCTTGCTAAAGGGTATATTTACAACTTTTTGAAGAGTCGAGCGCGGAGCCACATATAGCACGCATGTATGACATCTTGAAAGATATTGTTGCTCCCTCCCGAGTTACTTAATAATAAGCTACTTTCTCAATGTTATGTAATTTGGACATACCAATGTTTTCCTACTTCCAGGAAGCCTTCTGATGTGGAATGGCGGTTCACCGAGGAGGGAGAACGAGTCAGAGTCTCACTCCGGACCGGTCGCGTCATCCCCAAGCCCGTCGTGGAGCGGCGAGATGGCATCGTGCCACAACAGTGGAAAGGTGGCACTAATTTAGTATGCGTTATTGTTTTGTGTGGTCGGCGTTTTCTGTATTTAATTTTCATGTACTTTTCGCCTCAGATGGTCCAAAAGATACCAGCCCAGAAGAAACTCTTGAAAAGACCTACACACCATCACTGAAGACCCTGGAGGAAGAGGTGATGGAGAAGATGGGCATCCAGGAGAACAGAAGGCACCGGTCGTCTTACTGGTACTGAGTGCAGAGACTTTTGTTTCCCTTTTTTTTTTTTTTTTTTTTTTTAGATGTCACCTGAACACACCTCCATGAATCTGATCATTCTAAATGGTTTCTGTATTTAAACTCTACATTGTCATATTATAAATAAATGTCATACTTCCACTTCAACTCTCGATAGACAAAAAAGTATTCCTTTATATGTATTCTTTCAGTTTGACAATGAGTTCCTCCAAGCAGCGGGTGTCGCTTTTGGCTATAGAAAAAAATCTCCCAGCAAGAGGCCTTTACAGGCCAAAGGCAGGCATACTGTATAATTTAGAGAGTAAAGAGTCAGGAATTTGTGCGGCTCATAAGCGAAAAGATGTTTGGCACTTGCATTCCTCCCATAGCCACACCCCGGGAAAGTTTATTGTTTAATTATAACTAAAAGGTAGGTTGATGAGGCAGTTATACATCATTATGTTGCCTCTAAAGCAGTTTGTTGCACTGTTAGCTTCGATTTTGGTACTAATGACAAAGTTCTGTCGTTTTCTATGCAGTAATGTCTAAAATATTGATAGACAATGCCCCACATTTTCCACCACGTAAAACAGAGCTTGGTGTTGTATATACAAATAACCGCTACTTTAGCAACGGAATCACTAAAATGCATACCGTTGCACTTTGGTTTTTATACACAGTATTGTATGATTTGGTTTTTGATGCAAATTTGCCAATTCCATGTGAGGTCACTGTCATTGCGCGTAATACCCATTTTTTCTACCTGTTAATCATGCCACAGAATTGCGTACCCAAAATAAAGAATTACGCGCGTTGGTGAGTGTCTGTGCTATATTTTTGTATATATATTAGAGGTGTGCATCTCTACCTTATATGGCGAGCCGATATGAATCTCGATACGTGGGTAATGATATGATTCACTTGCAATACTTTTGAAAACATTACGATTCGATATATGATTTGATGCAATTCCATGCGGATATAAGCTTTGCATGGTGAAAAGAAAATTAAACATGTCGTGTATCATGTCAGAACAATGTCATGTTTATTTTTTAAATGGACACACACAAAACAGGCGGTATTAATTATTAGCAAATAGTAGAACTATCAACTTCAAGGCATTGCAATCCATAAACCTAAAGAAAAAAAGATATGCGAGTTAAAAATTTTTAATTTTGATTAGAGCTGTAAATAAATGTTCTTATGTTGATTTAAGTTTAGTTGTATTTTTGTTTGTTCTACATCGTTAAATGTTAAGGGTGTCCAATTTGATGAAGAGTGAAGGGTTGTGATGTTCACAAACAAACCAAATCTTTTGACTGGCTCATTAACATGAACGATAGCTTTAAAAAATATATATATTTATTTATGTGTATATATATATATATATATATATATATATATATATATATATATATATATATATATATATATATATATATGTGTATATATATATATATATATATATATATATATATATATATATATATATATATATATATATATATATATATATATATATATATACAGTATATATAAATATATATATATATATACAGTATATATATGTATATATATATATATATATATATATATATATATATATATATATATATATATATATATATATATACATATATATATACACTACCGTTCAAAAGTTTGGGGTCACCCAAACAATTTTGTGGAATAGCCTTCATTTCTAAGAACAAGAATAGACTGTCGAGTTTCAGATGAAAGTTCTCTTGTTCTGGCCATTTTGAGCGTTTAATTGACCCCACAAATGTGATGCTCTAGAAACTCAATCTGCTCAAAGGAAGGTCAGTTTTGTAGGTTCTGTAACAAGCTAAACTGTTTTCAGATGTGTGAACATGATTGCACAAGGGTTTTCTAATCGTCAATTAGCCTTCTGAGCCAATGAGCAAACACATTGTACCATTAGAACACTGGAGTGATAGTTGCTGGAAATGGGCCTCTATACACCTAAGTAGATATTGCACCAAAAAACAGACATTTGCAGCTAGAATAGTCATTTACCACATTAGCAATGTATAGAGTGTATTTCTTTAAAGTTAAGACTAGTTTAAAGTTATCTTCATTGAAAAGTACAGTGCTTTTCCTTCAAAAATAAGGACATTTCAAACTTTTGAACGGTAGTGTATATATATATATATATAATAAAATAAATATATTTATTTTATTTCATGACTCAAACTGCAAAATAGCCTACCACTCGGCCGAAGTAAATAATACCGCTTTGGGGTTGCTTGGCATTATGGATTTTAATAGTTGAATCTGATTTGTTACATTTTCCCAATAGTCGACAATTAGTCGAATCTCCGGCATTTTTTTAAAGCAAAATAAACCGCTAATTATATATAGGGATGTATGCTGACTCGTCGCTAAGTGTCAGTAACATACTGGATGTGCTCAATCATTTACACAGTGAATTTCCTAAAGTTAAATATAACTACAAACGGTTTAAAATCATTTAAGTGAACAAAACAAATGTCGCATTTGTGACTTTTTTTAAACCACAGTTAGTGAAGGTCTCTGCTCTGAAGCAGCAACAAGAGGACATTGATTAAATAGAGGAAGTGAAAAACAGTTCCTGTACAAAAAAACAGCAAAAGGGTCATTACCTTTTTCAAAAGAAGCGCTACACCTACGGGGCATGGCGGTCCGTCCTGTGCCCAGACCCCAGCAGGTATAAACTTGCCTGCCTCCCACGGAGGGTAGTGGAGGATTTCTTGTCTGACAGTTTGTCTGCAAGTTTGATAATCGAATTAGACCTATTTGAAGGCAGCTCCAGTTGTCACGACATTGTGACGTGCTGTGCCGTAAAGTGCTGTGCAACACCTGCGTGAGATTGCGTCAGTAGTAAATAATGTCCAGTGATCATACACTTGGCGTCTGTGTGTTCTTGAATGTAACAGATAAATAAGGTATGAAACACTTTGACTTCGAGATTGAACGAAGGTGGCATCCACTTGGCTCTTTCCTTCCTCCTTCCTCTCCGCTCATCTTGGTCTTTGCCAACAAGTCTTTAATAACGGTTTATTCTATCATAATAATTATATATAATAATTTTTGGCAACACTAAATTGGCCCTAGTGTGTAAATGTTGTCTGTCTATCTGTGTTGGCCCTGTGATGAGGTGGCGACTTGTCCAGGGTGTACCCTGCCTTCCGCCCGATTGTAGCTGAGATAGGCTCCAGCACCCCCCGCGACCCCAAAAGGGACAAGCGGTAGAAAATGGATTGATGGATGGAATTTATAAATGTATTTACTCTTGATATTATTCATACATAATAATTCATCGTTTGTATGTATTTTTCATAGTTTTTCCATGTAAAACTATAATTCTCAAAATATGTTTTTTGTGCATCTTAAATGGATGTATTTAATGGTAAAAATTGCTTCGGTTTTCATATGATTCGGATTTTGTCAGACATTTTGGATTACAAAGGAGAACCAAGGTACCACTGTACTTACAATGAGAGGCGTTTGGGAAGTCTGTTATTGTTTTTAATATCGTATTTCTTTTCAACGCATCATAGCTAAAATAAATAACGTCAGGTGATCAGTGGCATCGAAGGGGAGGGTTCAATCAGAATCAGAAATACTTTATTAATCCCCGAGGGGAAATTAATTGGGTTGTTGTACTGGGCTTTTGAAAAGTGTTTTCCCTGTCATTAACATATGCAAGTTTAAAAAAAACGACATCATAAATGTTAATGAGATATGTATATATATGGGCAGCACGGTGGAAGAGGGGTTAGTGCATCTGCCTCACAATACGAAGGTCCTGAGTAGTCCTGAGTTCAATCCCGGGCTCGGGATCTTCCTGTGTGGAGTTTGCATGTTCTCCCCGTGACTGCGTGGGTTCCCTCCGGGTACTCCAGCTTCCTCCCACCTCCAAAGACATGCACCTGGGGATAGGTTGATTGGCAACACTAAATAGGCCCTAGTGTGTGAATGTGAGTGTGAATGTTGTCTGTCTATCTGTGTTGGCCCTGTGATGTGGTGGCGACTTGTCCAGGGTGTACCCCGCCTTCCGTCCGATTGTAGCTGAGATAGGCTCCAGCGCCCCCCGCGACCCCGAAGGGAATAAGCGGTAGAAAATGGATGGATGGTTGCTTGAATCAAATTAAGAATGTTTAACTACCTACACTCCCAATCATAGGACAAAGTTATGTACAAGTTGCACTTTGACATCTCATTGCGTATAACTGGTGCGTTCAAGGCCCCTAATTAAAGTTAGAAACAGAGTCTAGGTTTTTAAAGGCAGGAAGAAATAACCATGCAGTTATAATAAAATAATAATAATGATGTATTATTATGATTTTGTATTATTCACTGGTGATAATCCTACGTGTATGAGATAATCTGTACTTTACACTCTGGAGTAAAGCTATAATCATATTTAAGTGAATAATGTTATAAGATACTTTAAAATCATATTCTGGCAACTTTATATTGAATTTAGGGGCGGTATGGTGTAGTGGGTAAAGCGGCCGTGCCAGAAACCTGAGGGTTGCAGGTTCGCTCCCCGCCTCTTGACATCCAAATCGCTGCCGTTGTGTCCTCGGGCAGGACACTTCACCCTTGACCCCGGTGCCGCTCACACTGGTGAATGAATGATAGGTGGTGGTCGGAGGGGCCGTAGGCGCAAACTGGCAGCCTCGCTTCCGTCAGTCTACCCCAGGGCAGCTGTGGCTACAAATGTAGTTTACCACCACCAGGTGTGAATGAATGATGGGTTCCCACTTCTCTGTGAGCGCTTTGAGTATTTAATAATAAAAAAGCGCGATATAAAATCTAATCCATTATTATTATTATTAATTTCTTGGCAAATTTATAAATAAAAAAAAATTGTCACTTATCAAGATATGTTAATCACATCTTTGAAATAATCAAACACCTTTTGTTTTAAAAAAAAAAAGCTGGTTTCAACCAAATTCATACAAAAATTAGTTTTTTAGAGAATGTAAACATATCTTGTGTGAATAGCTCTGCGATGTGGGGTTTAGGTTGGGATGGTGTGCCCTTCAGGAAGCTTGTGTTGCGCCCATGCATGGAATTTATTGTAACTGTTCATTTAACCCAGAAAGCAGTCAAAATGTTGAAATATTGACAATGCAAAAATTTATACCAGTGTAGATCTTTTTTCGAATCGATCCGCCCAAAATTTAAAAAGAGGTGCATTTTGGTTAATGTTACTTTTTACTTCCAGCTGTTGAAGCCATTGAATGCGTCGTCATTACGAATAATGACGTCGCAGCTCGGTGCAGCTGCTCGGTTTGGCAAAGTGTCGATGTGGGCAGAATTTTTTTTTGTCTTTCCCTCAAATACCCCCATCCCATGCAGTTCGCATCCAAGAGGGAATAAAAGTAGCTCGTCAGCGGAAACTAGAGCTTGAGGTTTTGCCTTTTCTAGGAGGAAAATAATTCAAAGGCTGTCTGGGAGTACAGTAAGGTGAGTGGAGCATGATGCTGAGTGGTGACGTGGAATATGAATATTGTTTTCCAATGATGCATAACCACTTGATATGTCTGCAGAATGTGAGCAGCAAATCTTCAAAAAGCAACATTTGAATGGTTTTCAACATCTGAAGACAATTTGGGCTTAAATTGGTGAGTTGAGTCACGACGGTGACTTAATGATCTAAACTAGGCAACATTCTAATCATCGTGTTGTTTGATGGCTGTCCTGGAAAATGTCATTTTAGCTGGTATACGACTGGGACATAATTTGCATGGATGTCTAACTACTTCTGGATGTTTGTTCCAGTTGTTCCAGTACATACAGTAAGCGAGTACACCCTTCACATTTCAGCAAGTGTTTTATTACTATGGAAATGCCTGTTTGTTGAGTCATTTTCAGTTGATACAAGCTGTACACTGACTACCCTTGAGTACAACCCCAAAAATTATGGAATAACCCGTTTTATAGGATGTTCATTCAGCTGTATAATTTTGTAGGAAAATAGCAGATAGACATTACACAAAACTCTACTCATTTCAAAATGGCAACATTATGCCTTTACGAAGAAGAAATCAAGAAAATAAATTGTGGTAGTCAGTGACAATTTCATTTTTAGATGTAACACAATGAAAACATTTGTAGAATCCCTTAAATTGGAGGAAAAAATTATGGAATCATTAAAACAAAAAAAACTACAACACACAACTAGTACTTCGTTGCACCACCTCTAGCTTTTATAACAGATTTCAGTCTCTGAGTCATGGACTTAAATATATGTATATAAATATGTATGTGTGTGTGTGTGTGTGTGTGTGTGTGTGTGTGTGTGTGTGTGTGTGTGTGTGTGTGTGTGTGTGTGTATATATATATATATATATTTATATATATATATATATTTATATATATATATATATTTATATATATATATATAATAGTGATGGGTTGATGAGGCCTCATGAAGCGTTTCGACACATTGCAAAACTGTATTGATACTGTGTCACTAAATACTGACATCTGCTGGACATTAAAAATCCCAACAGGCAACCTATGGACCGACTCAACTGACACTGATTTTATGACCTAGTATATACAATAATATAAACCAAGTCATTTTATTTCATTTAGGATTATTTCATATCTTCATTTAAATAAAAATATATTTTTATCTTTTTTAGATACAGTCAAATAATGTGAACATGTATCGTGACTAGGATGGTAGAAGGTGGGGATTGAACCCCAGTAACCAGCAACCCTTTGATTGCTGGCACGGCCACTCTACCAACTTCGCCACGCCGTCATTCCTATATCTTCTCTAGTAACAGTAGTGATGGGTCCACACAGATGCATCGGCGCATGCGTCGAGCTCATAGAGCGAAACCCTGTGTCGGTGTGCGTACCGCTTTTAGAAAGTCACGTGACCGATCATGAGCTGCTTTGGTCACGTGACCGATACGCGAACTGTATCGCACTGACGCCTCCTCTGTGCCCTGTGAGCAACGTTCCCTCTAAGGTGCGCGCCTGCGCAATTGCGCAGTGCTCAAGCGTCCTCCGCGCACACCGTGCGCCGCACAGCCAATATATGCCGCGCACCAAATCAAACCCATCTGAATTCTAAACAAAATAAACACATTTATTCTGTGTAATTTTGAAATGCAACTTTGAGTGACAGTGACAACAAGCGGCCCTAACGGTGTTCGTCAACAACACGCATTGCGCCGCTTCCTAATAAACACAGTTTGGCGTGCAGGCGTCAGTGCGATACAGTTCATGAGCGTTCACGTGACCAGAACAGCTCATGAGCGGTCACGTGACCAAAACAGCTCGTGTTCGGTCACGTGACTTTCTAAAAGCGATACGCGCACCGACACAGGGTATCGCTCTATGAGCTCGACGCATGCGCCGATGCATCGGTGTTGCCGGACCCATCACTAATATATATACAAACCCCGTTTCCATATGAGTTGGGAAATTGTGTTAGATGTAAATATAAACGGAATACAATGATTTGCAAATCCTTTTCAACCCATATTCAATTGAATGCATTACAAAGACAAGATATTTGATGTTCAAACTCATAAACTTTTTTTTTTTTTTGCAAATAATAATTAACTTAGAATTTCAGGGCTGCAACACGTGCCAAAGTTGTTGGGAAAGGGCATGTTCACCACTGTGTTACATGGCCTTTCCTTTTAACAACACTCAGTAAATGTTTGGGAACTGAGGAGACACATTTTTTAAGCTTCTCAGGTGGAATTCTTTCCCATTCTTGCTTGATGTACAGCTTAAGTTGTTCAACAGTCCGGGGGTCTCCGTTGTGGTATTTTAGGCTTCTTAATGCACCACACGTTTTCAATGTGAGACAGGTCTGGACTAAAGGCAGGCCAGTCTAGTACCCACACTCTTTTACTATGAAGCCACGTTGATGTAACACGTGGCTTGGCATTGTCTTGCTGAAATAAGCAGGGGCGTCCATGGTAACGTTGCTTGGATGGCAACATATGTTGCTCCAAAACCTGTATGTACCTTTCAGCATTAATGGCGCCTTCACAGATGTGTAAGTTACCCATGTCTTGGGCACTAATACACCCCCATACCATCACAGATGCTGGCTTTTCAACTTTGCGCCTATAACAATCCGGATGGTTCTTTTCCTCTTTGATCCGGAGGACACGACGTCCACAGTTTCCAAAAACAATTTGAAATGTGGACTCGTCAGACCACAGAACACTTTTCCACTTTGTATCAGTCCATCTTAGATAAGCTCAGGCCCAGCGAAGCCGACTGCGTTTCTGGGTGTTGTTGATAAACGGTTTTCGCATTGCATAGGAGAGTTTTAACTTGCACTTACAGATGTAGCGACCAACTGTAGTTTCAGACAGTGGGTTTCTGAAGTGTTCCTGAGCCCATGTGGTGATATCCTTTACACACTGATGTCGCTTGTTGATGCAGTACAGCCTGAGGGATCAAAGGTCACGGGCTTAGCTGCTTACGTGCAGTGATTTCTCCAGATTCTCTGAACCCTTTGATGATATTACGGACCGTAGGTGGTGAAATCCCTAAATTCCTTGCAATAGCTGGTTGAGAAAGTTTTTTCTTAAACTGTTCAACAATTTGCTCACGCATTTGTTGACAAAGTGGTGACCCTCGCCCCATCCTTGTTTGTGAATGACTGAGCATTTCATGGAATCTACTTATATACCCAATCATGGCACCCACCTGTTCCCAATTTGCCTGTTCACCTGTGGGATGTTCCAAATAAGTGTTTGATGAGCATTCCTCAACTTTATCAGTATTTATTGCCACCTTTCCCAACTTCTTTGTCACGTGTTGCTGGCATCAAATTCTAAAGTTAATGATTATTTGCAACAAAAAAAAGGTTTATCAGTTTGAACATCAAATATGTTGTCTTTGTAGCATATTAAACTGTATCATTGTATTCCGTTTATATTTACATCTAACACAATTTCCCAACTCATATGGAAACGGGGTTTGTATATATATATATATATATATGTATATATATGTATATATATATATATGTATATATATGTATATATATATATGTATATATATATGTATATATATGTATATATATATATATATATATATATATATATATATATATATATATATATATATATATATATATATGTATATATATATATATATGTATATGTATATATATATATATATGTATATATATATATATATATATATATATATGTATATATATATATATATATATATATATATATACATGTATGTATGTATGTATGTATGTATGTATGTATTAGGGGTGTGGGAAAAAATCGATTCGAATTCGAATCGCGATTCTCACGTTGTGCGATTCAGAATCGATTCTCATTTTTAAAAAATCTATTTTTTTATTTATTTTTTTTATTTAAAAAAAAAAAGTTTTTAAATTAATCAATCCAACAAAACAATACACAGCAATACCATAACAATGCAATCCAATTCCAAAACCAAACCCGACCCAGCAACACTCAGAACTGCAATAAACAGAGCAATTGAGAGGAGACACAAACATGACACAGAGCAAACCAAAAGTAGTGAAACAAAAATGAATATTATCAACAACAGTATCAATATTAGTTACAATTTCAACATAGCAGTGATTAAAAATCCCTCATTGACATTATCATTAGACATTTAGTTTATGAGATGCGATGCAAGTGTAAGCCACTGTGACAAGTTTTTATTAATGTTTGTAATGATAATATCAATGAGGGATTTTTAATCACTGCTATGTTGAAATTGTTACTAATATTGATGCTGTTGTTGGTAATATTCATTTTTGTCTCACTACTTTTAGATTGTTCCGTGTCATGTTTGTGTGTCCTCAATTGCTCTGTTTATTGCTATTCTGAATGTTGCTGGGTCGGGTTTTGTTTTGAAATTGTATTGCATTATTATGGTATTGTTGTGTATTGTTTTCATTAAAAAGAAAATCGTTTTTGAATCGAGAATCGTGTTGAATTGGAAAAAAAAAATCGATTCTGAATCGAATCGTGACCCCAAGAATCGATTTTGAATCGAATCGTGGGACACCCAAAGATTCCCAGCCCTAGTATGTATGTATGTATGTATGTATGTATGTATATATATATATATATATATATATATATATATATATATTATATATATATATATATATGTATGTATGTATGTATGTATGTATGTATGTATGTGGAGGAGTTCAAGTACCTCGGAGTCTTGTTCACGAGTGAGGGAAGAGTGGATCGTGAGATCGACAGGCGGATCGGTGCGGCGTCTTCAGTAATGCGGACGCTGTATCGATCCGTTGTGGTGAAGAAGGAGCTGAGCCGGAAGGCAAAGCTCTCAATTTAGCGGTCGATCTACGTTCCCATCCTCACCTATGGTCATGAGCTTTGGGTTATGACCGAAAGGACAAGATCACGGGTACAAGCGGCCGAAATGAGTTTCCTCCGCCGGGTGGCGGGGCTCTCCCTTAGAGATAGGGTGAGAAGCTCTGCCATCCGGGAGGAGCTCAGAGTAAAGCCGCTGCTCCTCCACATCGAGAGGAGCCAGATGAGGTGGTTCGGGCATCTGGTCAGGATGCCACCCGAACGCCTCCCTAGGGAGGTGTTTAGGGCACGTCCGACCGGTAGGAGGCCACGGGGAAGACCCAGGACACGTTGGGAAAACTATGTCTCCCGGCTGGCCTGGGAACGCCTCGGGATCCCCCGGGAGGAGCTGGACGAAGTGGCTGGGGAGAGGGAAGTCTGGGCTTCCCTGCTTAGGCTGCTGCCCCCGCGACCCAACCTCGGATAAGCGGAAGAAGATGGATGGATGGATGGACATATGTATGTATATATATGTGTGTGTGTATATATGTATGTATAGATGTGTGTGTGTGTATATATATATGTATGTATAATATATATATATATATATATATATACATATGTATGTATAATATATATATATATATATATATATATGTTTGTGTGTGTACATATATATGTATATACTGTATGTATGTGTATATATTAATGTATATATATATATATATATATATATATATATATATATATATATATATATATATATATATATATATATATATATATATATATATATATATATATGTTTGTATGTATATATATGTATGTACAAAACCAGTGAAGTTGGCACGTTGTGTAAATCGTAAGTAACTTTGTTATTTTTTGTAAATACTAGCTCATTTGGAATTTGATGCCTGCAACATGTTGCAAAAAATCTGGCACACGTGGCAAAAAAGACTGAGAAAGTTGAGGAATGCTCATCAAACATTTATTTGGAACATCCCACAGGTGAACAGGCTAATTGGGAATAGGTGGGTTCCATGATTGGTAATAAAAGCAGCTTCCATGAAATGCTCAATCATTCACAAACAAGGATGGGGCGAGGGTCACCACTTTGTGAACAAATAAGTGAGCAAATTGTCAAAACTGTTTACGAACAACATTTCTCAATGAGCTATTGCAAGGAATTTATGGATTTCACCATCTATGGTCTTTAATATCATCAAAATGTTCAGAGAATCTGGGGAAATCACTGCACGTAAGCAGCAAGGCTGAAAACCAACATTGAATGCCCGTGACCTTCGATCCCTCAAGCGGTACTGCATCAAAAACCGGCATCAGTGTGTAAAGGATATCACCGCAAGGGCTCAGAAACACTTCAGAAAACCACTGTCAGTAAATACAGTTAGTCGCTACATCTGTAAATGCAATTTAAAACTCTACTATGCAAAGCGAAAGCCATTTATCAACAACACCTAGAAACGCCGCCTGATGGACTGATGCAAAGTGTAAAAGTGTTCTGTCGTCTGACGAGTCCACATTTCAAATTGTTTTTGGAAACTGTGTTTCGGAGGACACAACGTCCAAAGAGGAAAATAACCATCCGTATTGTTATAGGCGCAAAGTTAAAAAGCCAGCATCTGTGATGGTATGGGGGTGTATTCATACTTGCCAACCCTCCCGATTTTTCCGGGAGACTCCCGAATTTCAGTGCCCCTCCCGAAAATCTCCCGGGGCAACCATTCTCCCGAATTTCTCCCGATTTTCACCTGGACAACAATATTAAGGGCGTGCCATGATAGCACTGCCTTTAGCGTCCTCTACAACCTGTCGACGCGTTCGCTTTTTCACCATACAAACAGCGTGCCGGCCCAGTCACATGATGTATGCGGCTTCTGCAGACACATGTAAGTGACTGCAAGACATACTTGATCAACAACCATACAGGTCACACTGAGGGTGACCGTATAAACAACTTTAACACTGTTACAAATATGCGCCACACTGTGAACCCACACCAAACAAGAATGACAAACACATTTCGGGAGAACATCCGCACCGTAACACAACATAAACACAACAGAACAAATACCCAGAATCTCTTGCAGCCCTAACTCTTCCGGGCTACAATATACACCCCCGCTACCACCAAACCCGCCCACCTCAACCCGCCCCCCCAATCTCCCGAATTCCGAGGTCTCAAGGTTGGCAAGTATGGGTGTATTAGTGCCCAAGGCATGGGTAACTTTCACATCTGGGAAGGCACCATTAATGCTGAAAGGTACATACAGGTTTTGGAGCAACATATGTTGCCATCCAAGCAACGTTATCATAGACGCCCCTGCTTATTTCAGCAAAACAATGCCAAGCCACGTGTTACAACATCGTGGCTTCATGGTAAAAGACTGCGGGTACTAGACTGGCCTGCCTGTGGTCCAGACCTGTCTCCCGTTGAAAATGTGTGGCACAATATGAAGCCTAAACTACCACAACGGAGACCCTGGACTGTTGAACAACTTAAGCTGTACATCAAGCAAGAATGGGAAAGAATTCCACCTGAGAAGCTTAAAAAATGTGTCTCCTCAGTTCCCAAACGTTTACTGAGTGTTGTTAAAAGGAAAGGCCATGTAACACAGTGGTAAAAATGCCCCCGTGCCAACTTTTTTGCAATGTGTTGCTGCCATTAAATTCTAAGTTAATGATTATTTGAAAAAAAAAAAAAAAAAAATCTCAGTTTGAACATTAAATATCTTGTCTTTGCAATATATTCAATTGAATATAGGTTGAAAAGGATTTGCAAATCATTATATTCTGTTTTTATTTACGAATTACACAACATGCCAACTTCATTGGTTTTGGGTTTTGTATATGTATGTTTGATATTTGTGTGTTTATATATATATATATATATATATATATATATATATATATATATATATATATATATATATATATATATATATAGTAACAGGCACAGTCATAACATGTAGTATTTACGTATTTTGCTCATTTTAGGCATACAGCAGCGTTTAATTTCAGAGATTAATCACAACATTCACTTTTCCCTTCAACAACAACAATACTACTACTCATAGCAGACTTCCTGGGAGACAACAAACACTACTTTGGGACAAACCTTATATTTTTGAGCCTGAATATAAGGAGGATGAGCTACAAGTTATAGAAACTATGTTCTAAACAAATCCAATTTAAGTGAAACACGAAGCATCATGTCGCATTATTGCTAGTCACGAAATACAAACTACGAACATAAAAAAAACAATCACTTGCTGTACAATGTCTGCTCTCCCCAGGATGCCGACTGATGGAATGTTCTTATCTTCCCATTTAGATGGAGAATTAATCATAATCCTCGCAGGTTAAAAACAAAGGTGGCATACACAAGCGTCTTTTTATGTCTTTCTCGCCATCTCTGGGTTTAAGTTGGATGTCAATGTTGACCATCTTCTCGGTTTATAATAATAATAATAATAATACCTGGGATTTATATAGCGCTTTTCTAAGTACCCAAAGTCGCTTTACATGTTAAAAACCCATCATTCATTCACACCTGGTGGTGGTAAACTACTTTCGTAGCCACAGCTGCCCTGGGGTAGACTGACGGAAGCGTGGCTGCCAATTTGCGCCTACGGCCCCTCCGACCACCACCTGTCATTCATTCAACATTCATTCACCGGTGTGAGTGGCACCGGGGGCAAGGGTGAAGTGTCCTGCCCAAGGACACAACGGCATGGTAAGAGGCGGGGAGCGAACCTGCAACCCTCAGGTTTCTGACACGGGCGCTCTACCCACTACGCCATGCCGCCCCTGATGGCCTTATGGCCACAAACTTCTACTATACAAGTGAGAGGCATGATTTATAATCTAGAATTAACTCTCACCAACTCAGAGGCAATCCAAGAGCTCACCGACCCAATTGCTTGTATTCCGTCACGTGACGGAAGTGAAAAACAGTGGTGGTCAACCAAGCCAAGATGGCTGTTGTACAGCAAGCAGCGCACAAACTCTGAGTATGCAAGAGGCCTAGATCTTCCTGCAAAAATCCAATATGAGCAAAAAATCTAACTATGCTTTTGAATAAAACCCTATACTTAATCAAAAAAAGATTTGTCGACTGATATCAAGGATTATCCGTCGGTGGAGTTTCCAGACATATTGAACTAGCTTGCGCTCCAGACATCATTCTACACGATAAAACAGAGACTTGGAAAAGCATGGAGGTCTACAGCTTTTTTGTTTGTGGCTGGGTCCAAAAAATTGGTATAAAGACTCTCCAGCATAAATGTGGATCATTCTGCTCGGGTAAGGTTGCATTTCATGATTAAACTTTGCGTCTACAGCAGGAGTCACCAACGCGGTGCCTGCGGGCACCAGGTCGCCCATAAGGACCAGATGAGTCGCCCGCTGGCCTGTTCTAAAAATAGCTCAAATAGCTTGAGCTGCCTCTATTTTTTAAATTGTATTTATTTAATAGTGTGACAGTCCTAACTGTCGTGCGGGTTTTCAGGACCATCCAGGGAAGACGTTGTCGTGAGACGGTTTAGACTTCTTTATTATTTTGCGTGCTTTTCAGCAGTTGCCTTTTTTCTCACGTGAGCACACGAATGGTTTCCTCCCGTCCGCCGTCTGCTTTTCAGCAGCACGTCGCCGTCGTTTGCGTGGCAGCAGAGGATGGTTTTCTCCCGTCCGCCGCTTTCTCCGTCTCTCCCTTGATGTTCACGTCTCTCGCCCTTTTATACTGTCTGAGAGGGTGATTGCACTGTCCACAGCTGCGCGCTCCACGTACGCACCTTATGCTGATTGCGGCGTCGCTCCCAGCGCGCCCCGCCTTGCCGCTCGCTCGTCCACGTCTCCGCCGGCCCCGCCTCCCCACAACTAGCAAGCTGGTCTCGCTTTGCTCGACATTTTTAACTCTTAAGAGAGACAAAACTCAAATAGAATTTGAAAATCCAAGAAAATATTTTAAAGACTTGGTCTTCACTTGTTTAAATAAATTCATTTATTTTTTTACTTTGCTTCTTATAACTTTCACAAAGACAATTTATAGAGAAAAAATACAACCTTAAAAATGATTTTAGGATTTTTAAACACATACACCTTTTTACCTTTTAAATTCCTTCCTCTTCTTTCCTGACAATTTAAATCAATGTTCAAGTAATTTTTTTATTTTTATTGTAAAGAATAATAAATACATTTTAATTTAATTCTTCATTTTCAATCAATCAATCAATCAATGTTTATTTATATAGCCCTAAATCACAAGTGTCTCAAAGGGCTGTAGCTTCTGTTTTTTCGATGAAGAATATTTGTGAAATATTTCTTCAAACTTATTATGATTAAAATTTTAAAAAAATATTCTGGCAAATCTAGAAAATCTGTAGAATCAAATTTAAATCTTATTTCAAAGTTTTTTGAATTTCTTTAAAAAAAAATTGTTCTGTAAAATCTAGAAAAAATAATGATTTGTCTTTGTTAGAAATATAGCTTGGTCCAATTTGTTATATATTCTAACAAAGTGCAAATTGGATTTTAACCTATTTAAAACATGTCATCAAAATTCTAAAATTAATCTTAATCAGGAAACATTACTAAATCATGTTCCATAATTTATTTTTCAATTTTTTTTTATTTTACATGAGTTATTATTTGTACAAACATGGTGCAAAGTAATTCATGATTTGTTAAAATAATGTTAGTGGCTAGCTAGTTAAAATGGGATATTGTGATTTCACAAGACTGTCCTAGAAGTGATCATTTGAAAATGTTCAATTTGAAAAATGTGCACTTAGAGAAAATATAAAAATAAAGTGTTGCATATTGATATTTATCTGTTTCTATATATATTTAATGTGAGAAATCATTAAGATGATCAGTGTTTCCACAAAGATAAATATCATTAATTATTAATAATAACATAGAGGTAAACGTAAATTGAGCAAATTGGCTATTTCTGGCAATTTATTTAAGTGTGTATCAAACTGGTAGCTCTTCGATTAATCAGTACCCAAGAAGTAGCTCTTGGTTTCAAAAAGGTTGGTGACCCCTGCTCTACAGCCATGTTTGTTGCCTTATTTGTTGCACGTGCCGTTTACAAGTATGCATGTTTTTCCCCGTCGTTATCAAAATATAACTATCAATCTCATCGTTGTGTATGTGCTAAAAGCTTCATTTATGATTGCTGGCTTTGGTAAAAGCTAAACTATTTTAGGTTTTGCTCACGTTTGTGTTCTTTTATTTAAACTCGCTGAGCGGGTGCTTTACAAAACACCCGTAGAAAAAGTGTGTTCTAAGAAATACAAATAATATCAAGATAATACTTAAATGGGAAATACTTAACTTCAAAAGTATATCAAACAAATCTTGAACAGCGCTCATAATAACAATATCTTAGACTTTTTGCAGGCCATGGCATTGACATTATGTACGGTATCTTTCTTCAAGGAAAGTTGTTACTGTTTTTTTTATATGGCAAGTTGCATTATCATCTTGAAAAATGACATCATCATCCCCAAACATCCTTTCAATTAACGGAATAAGAAAATGTCACTGTAAACTTGCGCATTTGCAGCCATGTCCCCAGTGCCATTATTTGACATGCAGCCCCATATCATCAATGACTTTGGAAATGTGCATGTTTTCGTCATGTATTCATCTTCATAAAATTCATTGGAACAACACCAAACAAAAATTCCAGCATTATCACCTTGCCCAATGCATGTTTGCGATTCAACACTGAATATGACTTTCATCCAGTCATTCATATGTAACGGAGGCCAGCCAGTGTGGCTGGGCCATGTGTGCGTTGGTAAACCTCACTCCCTGACAACCTCAAGAGCAGCGCTGGTTACCGGGTTGATAGCTAGGGCTTTTAGGGCGGTAGCTCGCACGCTCGTCTCTCATGCCGGGCGACACAAGTTTGAGTCCCGGGGAGAACAGAAAAGCAGAGAATTAACCAGGCGGGTTACACACAGTCCACGTTTGCTTATCTTTAACCTTGTTTTTTATGTCTAGTTGTTAATGACAGCTTTCGTTTGTTTTTTTTGTATTTAGATCTTATTTCCTTAATACACTTTCTTACAGTCTGGCCACAGACCCATTTGTTCATTTGTTTTGCTGTGCATTTTCTATTTTCAAGACATATTGCCTTAGGTTTTCAGTCTGGTCGCTTTGATGTTTACCTTGATCTACTAGAATGCTTGCCTTTTTAAAATTTTACCATGTTGTTTGTACTTGGTCCAGATTTTAGACACATCTAACTCTGAACAATCAACATCTTTTGCAACATTGTGTGGTAAATTACCTTCTTGAAGAAGTTTGATAATCCACTCTCTTGTTTCAAATGACATCTCTCATGCTGAGATAGGCTCCCGCGACCCCGAAAGGGACAAGCGGTAGAAAATGGATGGATGTTGAAGCCATGATTCATGTCAATCCACCTGGTGCAACAGCTCTTCGAGGTGTGAATAATTATTTTTAACTGAAGACTAATGAACAGAATTAAGCTGATGCCGGTGTTCGCTTTGGAAATGAAAATGTACAGAGTGATTCCATAATTATTTTTACTGCTTGATCTAAAAATGAAACTTAGTGACCACTATTAAATGTCTTTTTTTTCCCCCAAGCCAGCCATAAACTTGCCACTTGACAAATTGTTTTGTTTCATGTCTGTTATTTGCTTTTTTTTTTCTATAAACCTAGACAACTGAATGAACATCCTCCAAGTCAGGTGATTCCAAAATTGCCAGGGTTTGTATATTCAAGTTTACTTTCTATGGTGTTAAGCGGCGAGTATGCACGTCAAGCTTCTTTTCTGCCCCGTCAGCCTTGACATTTCCCTCTCAGACGGCTGTGCTGGTGTGCGGGTGCTAGATTCCTCAGGTGTGCACTGACAGCCTCCACCGTTGCACCACAAAGCACCATTCAGCCCAGGTCACAGGTACACACAATTGATGAAAATTGCACCGATTCCTGCTACCTATCTCAAAAGAGCACACATGATGGTGTTATAATTTGATATAATTTATTAATTAGATACCATTGACAAATCTTTTTTTTATGTGCAGGTTTTCTGACAGGAAAAACTGAAAAACTACTATTTACATTTAAAGTACACCACTTTTACTAAAAACTATGTAAACACAACTATCATACATTTTTTGAAGTTTTACCACATTTTGCCAGCTGTTGACTTTGCAACTAGGCTCTGCTAGTGCTACGTCACAGGAAGAAAAAAGCACAGGAAAATTTGACAGGAGCATGAATGAATACATATTCATGCTACCAAAAAACTTAAAAATATTCATATATTTTACCGATGTACTTCTAAATAGTAGGCGGATCAGAGTGAATAGGAGTATAGACGTCTATACTGTATATTCAGACTAATAAGAATCTGCTATTGGAAAAGTTAATTTACAATTTGCACTTAAATATTTTGATCTAGCAGGCGCTTCTATATACTGTAGATTAATTACATATTTTGCGGGTTGTTTTTCTGTGTAGATCAGCCACCTCCTTAACTAATCAATCAATCAAAACTATTTGTTATAGCAAGTTGCAACACAAAGTGCTGTATACCAATAAAAATGTATCTATAAAAAGTTATATATATATATATATATATATATATATATATATATATATATATATATATATATACATATATATATATATATATATATATATATATGTATATATATATATATATATATATATATATATATATATATATATATATATATATATATATATATATATATACATATATATATACATATGTATGTATTTTTAAATATATGAAAAGAAAATATGAATAAATAATTAATTAAATAAAAATAACAAAAAGGTAAAAGTAATAGTAGTAATAATTGCATATAAATAAAAGAAAGAACAGAATAAATTGTAAGAACCTTCAGATTAGTTGTGTTGCTCCACATTGCAGAAAAAAGGACAGGGAGAGTCAGCAGGAGTAGAGTCACGCCCATATTCATAATTGAAAAAACAAACTATAATAATAAAAAATATGTCAAAAACGTTATCAACATATTTATTTAACTTTGACTAAAAACTATACAAACTCAAAACTATCATATATAATTAAATATAACATTTTACCACATTTTGCCAGCTGTTGACTTTGCAACTAGGCTTTGCTGCATCGCATTGGAGAAAAAAAAGGACGGGGAGAGTCGACAGCAGCATGAATCAATAAATTTTCATTCTACCAAGAAATTAATTATTCCCATATTTACACATATGTACTTTTAAGGAGCAGGCATGTAACAAAACCTATTTACTAGGCTGTTTCTTGGAAGGCAGAAGTATGTATTTTTATTTAAGTCAGCTGTTTCCTTAGCACACCGCTCTACTGCCCCACATTACAGAAAAAAAATCTCAGAGAGTGGATATAAGCATCGACATACACAGTATATATTTACACTACTAAATAAAAAACTCCAAAATGTATTGGAAAAGTTAATTTGCGATTTGCATGTTAGTACTTCTAGCTAGCAGGTGCTTCTAAGTAGATATCCTGAATTAATACATATTTTGCAGGTTGTTTTTGTGTGCAGCTGCCTTTTTATCAATCAAAACGTTTCTTATAAAGCACTTTTCATACACAAGCAAGTTGCAACACAACGTGCTGTACACCAATAAAAATAACAATTACTATCTAAATGATCATATATATATATATATATATATATATATATATATATATATATATATATATATATATATGTATATATATATATATATATATATATATATATATATATATATATATATATATATATATATATATATATATATATATATATATATATACACACACACACACATACACAGTTGTGGTCAAAAGTTTACATACACTTGTAAAGAAAAATGTCATGGCTGTCTTGAGTTTCCAATAATTTCTACAACTCTTATTTTTTTGTTATAGAGTGATTGGAGTACATACTTGTTGGTCACAAAAAACATTCATGAAGTTTGGTTCTTTTATGAATTTATTATGGGTCTACTGAACTACTGAAAATGTGACCAAATCTGCTGGGTCTAAAGTATACATACAGCAATGTTAGTATTTGGTTACATGTCCTTTGGCAAGTTTCACTGCAAAAAGGTGCTTTTGGTAGCCATTCACAAGCTTCTGGCAAGCTTCTGGTTGAATTTTTGACCACTCCTTTTGACAAAATTGGTGCAGCACAATGACAACTAAGCTTTTAGTTTCAGTTATGAAAATTGACAACAAAAATACGGTGGATTGGACCAACAATCACAATATTTATTTATAGGACTTAGTTTGTTAGTTTATTGGCACAACCAGGTCTTCATAGTTATGTTTAGTCATAGCAACCACAAAAGAACACAAACTAATGCGATCTTGTGAAGGTCTCTCTATTCAGGGTTCTTCTAGACCACAGGAACCGGCACAACCCTCCGATGCAGCGTTTTCAATAGTCTTTTATTTTTCTTTCTTTTTCAAAGTCTCGTGTTGCTTTTCAGCAGTCTTTATGTTTTTCTCTTTCCCAAAGTCTGGGGTTGCTTTTCAGCAGTCTCTTCTGGGTTTCCTCTTTCTTGCTCTCCAGCCACCCCCCTCTCATGGTCTCCGACGCTGCTAATAAAGGAACAGGTGATTAGATAACTCGTTCCAGCTGAGATATCCACTCACCTGTCTGCTGTCTATCTGCACACACCCCGCCCGCAGGGAACACGTGGACCACGCCCCTTCCACATACCTCCACCGCCAGACTCAGGCCGGGCAGTCGTCCGGCCGCGGCCACTCTCCCCCCAACCCCCCCATAGCAGGGCGCGAGAGGAAGTCGGCCACGGCCATCTGCGTGCCCGGCCTGTGGACCACCCGGAAGTTGTAGGGCTGCAACGCAAGGTACCACCGGGTGATCCGCGCGTTGGCGTCCTTCTTGCGGTGGAGCCATTGGAGCGGTTTGTGGTCCGAGCAGAGACTGAAGGCGCGCCCCAACAGGTAGTACGGAGGGCCCCGACCGCCGACCGGATGGCGAGGCACTACCTCTCCACCGTACAGTACCTCGCCTCTCGGTCCGAGAGTTTCCGGCTGATGTACAATACGGGGCGGTCGACGTCCTCCACCCGCTGGGACAGCACCGCCCCCAATCCCCGGCCCGACGCGTCCGCCTGCAGACAGAAAGGGATGGTAAAGTTAGGCATGTGCAGTACCGGCTCCTCGCAGAGGGCTGTTTTCACCTTCTCAAACACCCGGTGGCACTGCTCCGTCCACTGGACCATATCTGGAGCACCCTTTCGGGTGAGGTTAGTCAGTGGGCTGATCAAATCCGCGAACCGGGGAATAAATCGGCGGTAATACCCCGCCAGTCCCAAAAACTGCCTCACCTCTTTTTTTGTCTTGGGGGGTGGACAGGCTGCGATCGCCGCTGTCTTGTCTACTTGTGGCCGCACCGTATAAGGTAATGCCGCCGCGTATGCTGCGTGGGGGCGCAGCACTCGGTCCATGAGGCGCTGGTACAAACCTTCCGGACTGGAAAAGGCCGTTTTTTCTCGGGACTCTGGTGACAAGGGAATCTGCCAGTAGCCCTTGGTTAAATCCAGTGTCGTGAAAAAACGAGCAGTGCCCAGCGATCCAGGAGCTCGTCGACCCGAGGCATTGGGTACGCGTCAAACCGTGATTTTTCATTCACCTTGCGGTAATCCACGCAGAACCGTACAGTCCCATCCTTCTTCCCCACCAGAACGATGGGACTGCACCACGCGCTGTGGGATTCTTCTATTACACCCAACTTCAGCTTGATCTTTAATTCCTCCCGAACTACTTTGCGCTTGTGTTCGGGAAGCCGATATGGCAGAGACCGCACCGTAACCCCCGGGCTAGTCTCAATATGATGTTGGATGAGATTCATGCGGCCGGGCCGAGAGGAGAACACATTAGAGAAGCGCCGCTGCAGTTTAGCAACATCCGCTCTCTGCGCTAACGTGAGCTGGTTGTCACAGGGAAGCCGAGGGGGCGGGGCAGAGCGCGGGATCTCTGGTCCCAACTCCTCCTCCTCCCTCACTACCGTCACCATGGAAACAGGCTCCGCCTCACTCCATGCCTTCAGTAGGTTCAGATGGTAAATCTGAGTGTCTCCGCGTCGGTCCGAGCGTCAAACCTCATAATCCACATCACCCACTTGCCGTGTGACCTTGAAGGGTCCCTGCCACCTCGCAAGTAATTTTGAGCTGGATGTTGGGAGTAATACAAACACTTTTTCTCCCGGTGCAAATTTGGGTAGCTGGGTCCCCTTGTTATATGTGCGCTGTTGACGCTCCTGGGCGCGGAGCAAATTCTCGCAAGACAAGTGCCCCACTGTGTGGAGTTTTGTTCGCATGTCCATGATGTACTGAATTTCATTTTTGCTGGAGCTCGGACCTTCCTCCCAGCTTTCCTTAATGACGTCCAGCACTCCCCGAGGCCTCCGGCCGTACAATAACTCAAAAGGTGCAAAACCTCCGGAGGCCTGGGGTACCTCCCGCATCGCAATCTTTAGGGGGTCCAGCCATTTATCCCAATTCGGTTTGTCCTCGTGCATAAATTTACGGATCATGGTTTCCAGCATTTTATTCAATCTCTTCACCAGCCCATCTGTTTGTGGATGATATACGTTGGTGCGGATGGCCTTAATTCCCAGTAATCCGTATAGTTCCTCTATCGTGTGTGACATAAAGGACGTGCCCTGGTCAGTCAGAATCTCTTTCGGGATTCCGACTCGGGAGATGACCTGAAACAGAGCTTGCGCAACACTCTTGGCAGAGATAGAGCGCAGCGGCACTGCTTCGGGATAGCGCGTTGCGTAATCCACCAGGACTAACACATAGCGGTATCCCCGTGCGCTCAGGTGAAATGGTCCGATGAGGTCCATCCCAATTCTTTCGAACGGGACCTCCATGAGCGGTAATGGGCGCAAGGGCGCCTTTGGGGTGGCCGCTGGGTTCACCAGTTGGCAGTCCGGGCAGGCAGCGCACCAACGGCGCACGTCTGCCTGGAGGCCCGGCCAATAGAATCGGACCATAACCCGATTAAGTGTCTTATCATACCCCATGTGGCCAGTCATGGGATTAAAATGCGCCGCCTGGAAAACCATTTCCCGGCGGTGTTTTGGCACCAACAACTGGGTGTATTCCTCCCCGGTCTGAGTGTCACGGCCCACTCGGTATAACCTATCCCGAATAATTGAAAAATGGGGGAATACCCGCGCTTTCCCCGGGCGCACCAGCTGACCGTCGATGTAATCCACCTGGTCCCAGGCCGCGCGTAAGGTTTCATCCCGGGACTGCTCGAGGGGAAAATCCTCCGTAGGTTGCCACCGGGGGGCCGGGGGGGCCTCCCGCGAAACCCCCGCCGGTTCCCGCTCGGCAGTATCGGATGATCCCGCGTCGCCACTGAGAACTGCACGGATACTCCCCTCTCCTACAGTCCGTGAACGCTCCCCCACACATTGTGTCACCAGATGGTTAAATCCCGGCCAATTTGTCCCTAAAATTACGGGGTGCGTAAGGTGCGCGCTTACGGCAACCTTAACACACAGCCCCATGAATACACCTAATTCTCCCCCGTGTCCCCTGCCTCAATGCCCGGGTTGAACCAGGTTTTGGTGGATCATGGACTGTTTGCAGCCCTAATCCACCATCGCCTGGTATGTACCACCTTGCACCCTTACCGGGACGCAGTACGTCTCCCCCAGATCGGGGGCGGGTGCTGGGGGCCCGACAACCTGCATCACCTGCCCCACCTCCATCAAGGAGAATTTCCGGCACACGTGTCCGGGCTGTCCACACCCCCAGCACACTGGCCCTGGTGTCCGAGGTGCCATCTGCGAGGGAAGCCCCCTCTCCCCAGCGGCGGTACCCTGAAATGAACAAGCAGAGGAGACATTATTGCCCCGTGGCCCCCCCCTTGCTGTGTATATATGGATGCGTGCATGGGTGTGTGTGTGTGTGTTTTTTTTTTTTAATGCCCGAGTGGGGGACCTGCCTGTTGGGTCCCGGGTGGCTCGGCCGTGCGTGGTCGCTGCTCCAGGGGTGTCCCCTCCTGGGGTGCGAGTCGGCGGCGGGGTGCTGGGGTGGGCCTTTCGGCCGCCAGGTGATCCTCCGCCAGTGTTACCACTGTCTTCACCTCCTGTGGTCGGTGGTATCTCACCCATGCGGCGGTCCTGGCCGGGATGGCATCGATAAATTGTTCTAAACATCTTTGGGTCTTGACCGTTGGGTTGGAGCCACCAGGTTGCAGCGTCCCTCAGCTGGTACGCTAACACGAAGGGCCGGTCATCTGGTCCCAACCTCATGGCTCGGAATCTCAGGCGGTGGTCTTCAGGGCTGCTGCCGACCCGATCCAGTATGGCGTGGCGTAGGTTGGCGTACTGCATGCGGGCCGCCGTTGGGAGACTCAACGCCGCCCGCTGCGCCTCCCCCACCAGGAGCGGCAGCTGTTTTACGCCCCATTCCTCTTCCAGGCATTTGCACGACGTCGCTGTGGCCTCAAAGACGTCTAAAAATGCATGGGGGTCCTCCGCCATGCGCTTCATGGAGGCCGTGGCCCCCCCTGCCGATGTCTCTGCTCTGCCCATCAATACCTGCAGCACCTGAGTCTGCTACTGGCTTGCCGCTGACACCTCGGCCAGCACTCGACCAAGCGCCTCCAGCGGGGTTGGTGCCGACATTCTCTTCTGTGGTCTGCTTTTCTGGGCGCCACTTGTGAATGTCTCTCTATTCAGGGTTCTTCTAGACCACAGGAACCAGCACAACCCTCCGATGCAGCGTTTTAAATAGTCTTTTATTTTTCTTTATTTTTCAAAGTCTACTGTTGCTTTTCAGCAGTCTTTATGTTTTTCTCTTTTCCCAAAGTCTGGGGTTGCTTTTCAGCAGTCTCTTCTGGGTTTCCTCTTTCTTGCTCTCCAGCCATCTCCCCACCATGGTCTCCGACCTTGCTAATAAAGGGACAGGTGATTAGATAACTCGTTCCAGCTGAGATATCCACTCACCGGTCTGCTGCTTCATCTGCACACACCCCGCCCGCAGGGAATTGATTGATTGATTGATTGAAACTTTTATTAGTAGATTGCACAGTGCAGTACATAATTCGTACAATTGACCACTAAATGGTAACACCCGAATAAGTTTTTCAACTTGTTTAAGTCAAATTTAAATTTAAATTGATTCATGATACAGCTATATACTATCATCTTAATAGAGCCATCACACAAGATAATCATCAGAGTATATACATTGAATTATTTACATTATTTACAATCCGGGATGTGGAGGGGGGGTTAGGTTTGGTTGATATCAACACTTCGGTCATCAACAATTGTATCATCAGAGAAATGGACATTGAAACAGTTTAGGACTGACTTGGTAAGATATGTACAGCAAGTAGTGGACATAGAGAGAGAGAGCGATCAGAAAGCATAAGAATAAGTATCTACATTTGATTATTTACATTTGATTATTTATAATCCGGGGAGGAAGAATGTGGAAGGGAGGGTGTTAGTTTAGGGTTGAAGTTGCCTGGAGGTGTTCTTTTAGTGCGGTTTTGAAGGAGGATAGAGATGCCCTTTCTTTTACACCTGTTGGGAGTGCATTCCATATTGATGTGGCATAGAAAGAGAATGAGTTAAGACCTTTGTTAGATCGAAATCTGGGTTTAACATGGTTAGTGGAGCTCCCCCTGGTGTTGTGGTTATGGCGGTCATTTACGTTAAGGAAGTAGTTTGACATGTACTTAGGTATCAGGGAGGTGTAGCAGATTTTATAGACTAGGCTCAGTGCGAGTTGTTTTACTCTGTCCTCCACCCTGAGACAGCCCACTTTGGAGAAGTGGGTAGGTGTGAGGTGTGATCTGGGGTGGAGGTCTAGAAGTAATCTGACTAGTTTATTCTGGGATGTTTGGAGTCTAGATTTGAGGGTTTTGGAGGTGCTAGGGTACCAGGAGGTGCATGCGTAATCGAAAAAGGGTTGAATGAGAGTTCCCCCTAAAATCTTCATGGTGCTTTTGTTGACCAGAGAGGAGATTCTATAGAAAAATCTCGTTCGTTGGTTGACCTTTTTGATTACCTTGGTTGCCGTTTTATCAAAGGAAAGATTAGCCTCTAGAATTGAACCTAGGTAGATGACCTCATCTTTCCTGGTGATAATAATGTCACCCACTTTTATAGTGAAGTCACTGACTTTCTTAAGGTTGATGTGGGACCCAAATAGGATGGCTTCCATTTTACCCAAGTGTATGGATAGCTTGTTGTCAGCGAGCCAGTTCAGCACTGAGGATTTTCTCCACCTGTGACTTGTCCGTGCCGGATACCAGCAGGGCCAAGTCATCCGCAAACAAGAACAATTCACAGTCGCATGCTGATGACATGTCGTTTATGTATATTAGGAACATTAAAGGCCCTAATATACTGCCTTGGGGGACTCCACAGCTTACTGAGAGATGGGGACACGGTGCCGTTCACCTCTACCACCTGTTTCCTCCCTTCCAAGTAAGATTGCATCCAGCTCAATGAGGTTTTATCAAATCATGGTGTCAAAGGCCTTCTGAAGGTCCAGCATGACCATGCCGCAGTATTTGCCTGCGTCCACCTCATGTTTGATGTGGTCGGTCAGATAGAGAAGGCATGTGTCAGTGGAGTGGTTAGCTCTGAAGCCAGGTTGGAATTTGTACATGAGTTTATTAGTGGCAAGGTAACTATCGACCTGTTCATAAACTATTTTTTCCATTACTTTTGGACCACGCCCCTTCCACAGATCTCTTGTCCTTTTCTTACGTTAAGTTCTGCTCTCAAACACTACTAATGAAGTAGAGAATAAACGTGATTACATCACAGAAAGTTCCTCAAACAAATCAAATGTTCAAACAAACATTTTACACAGCGATCACTGCAGACACGAGCCCGGTCCGATTGTATTCCACAAGATAATTACCTCCAAATTCTTCAGGACAACCTAAAATTATCAGCCCGGAGGTTGGGTCTTGGGCGCAGTTGGGTGTTTCAATAGGACAATGATCCCAAACACATGTCAAAAGTGGTAAAGGAATGGTTAATCAGGCTGAAATTAAGGTTTTAGAATGGCCTTCCCAAAGTCCTGACTTAAACGTGTGGACAATGCTGAAGAAACAAGTCCATGTCAGAAAACCAACAAATTTAGCTGAATTGCACCAATTTTGTCAAGAGGAGTGGTCAAAAACTCAAGCAGAAGCTTGCCAGAAGCTTGTAGATGGCTACCAAAAGCGCCTTATTGCAGTGAAACTTGCCAAGGGACATGTAACCAAATATTAACATTGCTGTATGTATACTTTTGACCCAGCGGATTTGGTCACATTTTCAGTAGACCCATAATAAATTCATAAAAGAACCAAACTTCATGAATGTTTTTTGTGACCAACAAGTATGTACTCCAATCACTCTATAACAATAATATAAGAGTGTAGAAATGATTGGAAACTCAAGACAGCCATGACATTGTTTTTTACAAGTGTATGTAAACTTTTGATCACAACTGTATGTACAATATATACATTTTAAATATATGAAAATAAAATATAAATACATTTGAACTTAAAAGTTAAGAATGATAGTAGTAATAATAGCAATGGATACATTGAAAATAACAGAATAAAATGTAAGAACTTTTAGTACAGTTCACGCTGTTCAGTTGCTCCACATTGCAGAACAAAGGACAGAGAGAGTTGACAGGAGCAGAGTCACAACCATATTCATAATTGAAAAACCAAACTATAAATATGTCAACAACTTTATCCATATATTTAACATTTCGGAATAAATCTACAAGCTTTTTTAGTGCCATCTGATGTATTTTTTGTGGTACTACTGTATATACTCCACTTTCACATCGCAAAGCTTTTTTGTGGCACGTATCAGGTAATAAAATCAAAGCAGTTGTAAGTGCACGCTTCAACATTATGTAGTTTCTCTTGCAGGATAAATATACGTCATAAAAAAACACTTAGAACAGCTCCACAACTTCACACCGCACACACACACACACACACACTCACACACACACACACACACACACACACACACACACACACACACACACCCTCTCCACTCCTCATCTGCACCGTGGCTTGACAAGCATGCGCCATGTCCATCCCTAAGGGGGCAGTTCGGGGTTTTGTTCCTTGACTTTCAACTCCTTCCTTCTCTCCCGGACCCGTCGAGTGGGTTAGACACATCAAGAAGCGGCTCCCATCAGAAGCTGCAGAGCGCTGCAACCAGAGACTCTTTTTGCCCCCAAGAGGATCAGTCGCACTGCAGCAAAGAGACAAGTGGACACTTTTCAACAAGATGCTGCTTCAAAGAGTCAGGTAGGCTTTTTTGGCTATTTTCATTGTTCTAATCATAGATGGTGCAGTCTCTGACACTTATTGTATCCAACTTTGCACATGCGATATTTGCTGGATTACTTTTCTTGCTGGTAATATTGAGGAACTTTCCCCACTATTGTGCTTTGCATATTACTTTTCATTCATTTCTGTATGAAAAAGGAGACATTTTTCTTTTAAATTTGTCATTGTAATCAAAAGCAAATTGCTCGTTAGAAATTGCATTACTTTAACATTCACAGGATTTTACTGTGAAATATAATGATACTGTGTTTTTACAGTCATTTGTAATGTTGCAGTGAATTTTGATTACAGCATTTTACTGTGAAAAAAACTGTTAAATGCTGTGAAATCATGGTAATTATTTTACAGTATGTCCAAAGCGCAGCCATTGAGTGGGCTCTGTGACCTCTGCTCATGGCCATGCAGGTGCATATACAGCGGGTATGGAAAGTATTCAAACCCCTTTTAAATTTTTCACTCTTTGTTTCGATGCAGCCATTTGCTAAAATCAAAAAAGTTAATTTCCTTTTTCGTTAATGTACACTTAGCTCCCAATCTTGATTAAAAAAAACAGAAATGTATAATTTTTGGCAAATTAATTAAAAATAAACTCAAAAATCCCATGTACATAAATATTTAGACCCTTTGCTCAATACTTTGTTGATGCATCTTTGGCAGCAATTACAGTCTCAAGCTTGGCACACCAATCTTTGGGCAGTTTCACCCATTCTTCTTTGCGGCACCTTTCAAGTGCCATCAGATTGGATGGAAAGTGTTGGTTTTCATCCAGGATGTCTCTGTACATTGCTGCATTCATCTTTTCCACCATCCTGACTAGTCTCTCAGTTCCTGGCGCTGAAAAACACCCCCACAGCATGATGCTGCCACCACCATGCTTCACTGTCGGGATGGTATCGTGCATGGTGATGAGCCATGCTTGGTTTCTCGTGGTCTGAGGGTCAAATATTTTGTTAAACTTTTTACTAAGAAATGGCTTCCGTCTGGCCACTCTACCATACAGGCCTGATTGGTGGATTGCTGCAGAGATGGTTTTCCTCTCTCCAAAGAGGACTGCTGTATAGCTCTGACAGAGTGACCATGGGGTTCTTGGTCACCTCCCTGACTAGACTAAGATGAATGCAGCAATGTACAGCGACATCCTGGATGAAAAGCAACACTTCCCATCCAATTTGATGGAGTTTGAGAGGTGCTGATAAGGGTATTGGGCAAAACTGCCCAAAGATAGGTGTGTCAAGCTTGTAGCGTCGTATTTAAAAATACTTTGTTGCTGCCAAAGGTGCATCCACAAAGTATTGAGCAAAGGGTCTGAGTACTTAGTTACATTTGATTTAGAGTTTTTTATTTTTAATAAATTAACAAACATTTTTACATTCCTGTTTTTGTCTGTACATTAATGAAAAATAAAAATAACTTTTTTGATTTTAGCAAATGGCTGCAATGATACAAAAAGAGAAAAAATTCTGTACCCACTGTAAGAAGATGGTTGAGTGGACCACTTTTAAAGTCCCACTGGTGGCCTCAGGTCAGATGTTAAGTCAGTGAAGCAAAACAGAAACTGAAAGCATGAGTTATGGTTTGTCATGCTTGAATTAGTTTCGATCTTGTATACTTTATATACCCTTTGAGGAGATTTTATTTTTAATTAGCTTCAAGTCCAAACAGGACATAAAAGTCCTTAAGTTTTTGAAGGGCGTAAAAAAAATGTTGGATTATTTTTTTATTTTTTTGCTGTGTAAACTTCAGTCCAAAATAAAAATATCAAACATGTAATGTTTATTAAATGATATTTTTAAGACCTTTTAGTCAGATAATATCACAGGTTTATTACATTTATAAAATAAGTCATGTTATACAAATGTGCTAATTGACAACTGTGACATCATTTGATAAAAAGTCCTTCAAAGGGTTAAAAAAAACATTGGGTATTTTTGTTTGTGGATTGAGAGATTTGAGCAAAAGGATGTAGAAAACAATCCAAAAAGTTTAATGCTCTTTGAAGAAAAAAAAAAATCTACTTTTTTTAGGCTTTGGTGTTTTGTTGTGTAACTGCCAGTGTATAGTACACCTGTAAAAGGTAAAAGTTAAAATTTAACATTAAAAATCACTCTTGGGAAAAATCATGCAGAATATAGTAAGACAACAAAACCATCCATCTTCTTCTGGAAGATGGAGACAACAAAACTGATGGGCAAAAATATAGTAAAAATTTATTAAAAGGAGAAAAAAGCCAGACTAAAACAAACAAACAAAAAAAGATGATTTAAGATTACAAAGTGTTTTTAT
The DNA here is from genome assembly GCF_033978785.1 of Entelurus aequoreus. Taxonomy (NCBI): domain Eukaryota; kingdom Metazoa; phylum Chordata; class Actinopteri; order Syngnathiformes; family Syngnathidae; genus Entelurus; species Entelurus aequoreus. The sequence goes on along the minus strand of NC_084735.1, from coordinate 28,261,585 downwards.
GAAGCGTAATTATATATTTGTTTTTTAAAAAAGGCAATGTTAAACGAAAAGATATTGTATAATTTTGTAAAATCATTGCAATAAAGTAGAAAAAAAAAGAAGTGAAGTTTGAAAATATTGAGTAAAAATATAATTATTTACTATTATTATTATTTTATTATTAAATATATGTGTAGGCCTGTATGTGTCAGCTATAGCCTACTGAATGTATGGTATATTTTTTTATATTTGAATTATTAAATTCAAATTTAATTATATATATACATTTTACATATCTTTACTGTTTCATTATGTAAAATGCATTATTTGTATTATATTAATATATGATATGCATATAACAAAAACAAAATGTCATAAGGAGGTTAAAGTCATTTTCAATTGTCTATTTGATTGAGCTCAAGTGCTTTTAAACATTTGCCACACCCTCCACTGTCCATTTATTCGTTCTGGGGCGCCTCCTTTCTTTAGAGGCACTCTAAGGACAACCTTGTGTGCTGAGAATTTATACTATTACATAACATTACTGCAGTGTGGGATTGGGTTATTTCAGGTGATAAACAGCTGTAAAGTTGACCTTAATATTGGGTCCTGTGGCAGAATTGACTTCTAGCCCTAAAGTCTAAATTTTATTGTCCAAAGCTGTAATCAGTCTCCTCCTTCTGTATTTTGCCCTCTTTGCCAAAATACCGCTGACAAGCTTTTGGTGCCCCAAAGCGAAACTGATGCAATGAAGGCACCACAAGCCTTTCATGATATCTGTAAGCAGAGAAAGAGAGAGCGACTAAAGCCATTCTCTGTTTGGTTTCAAACCAAAAAAGAGCAAGTGAAAAGAAGAAGAGGGGACCAAAAAAAAGCAAGCAAGTGTGCCAGTGTCCGTCCTTTAATCCCCCCCACCCCCCGGAGGCTTTCAAGCTTTTTGTACGGGGCAGCACAGTGCGCAGCTGTCCTCCTGGCCCGCTGCTCGCTTTCTTTCTGCTTTTCTTGTGGAGCATACTAATAGTGATAGCAGCTCGCAGCCCACCCAGCTGGCCAGGAAACAAGACAGGAATTATTTGTCTTTCAAAGAAGTTCTTTCAGTCCCACACTAGTTATTTAGAGGAGTTGTGTTTGGGCCGTCTCAGAGAAGTCATCAGTGCTTGTAGCGAGGGCCCGCTGCTTATATATATATGTATGCATATATGTACAGTACAGGCCAGAAGTTTGGACACGCCTTCTCATTCAATGGGTTTTCTTTATTTTCACGACTATTGTAGATTGTCACTGAAGGCTTCAAAACTATGAATGAACACAAGTGGAGTTATGTACTTTACAAAAAAAGGTGAAATAACTGAAAACATGTTTTATATTCTAGTTTCTTCAAAATAGCCACCCTTTGCTCTGATTACTGCTTTGCACACTCTTGGCATTCTCTCGATGAGCTTCAAGAGGTAGTCACCTGAAATGGTTTTCACTTGACAGGTGTCATAGTTTTGATGCCTTCCGTGACAATCTACAACGTAAATAGTCATGAAAATAAAGAAAACGCATCGAAATGAGAACGTGTGTCCAAACTTTTGACCTGTACTGTATGTGAAGATGATCAGTCTTTTGCAAGTGCAATGATTTCTTACATACTTCAATACCGTTATTTTAAGCAAATATTTTAGTTTGGCAGTTATGTTTCTATTGTTGCTATGTTTTTCACAATTCATAGTGAGTCATCCACTGTCTTTGTCTCCCTGGGTGGAGGCGAGGCCGCTAGCATACACACACACACGCACACACACATAGAGAAGTTGATTATCCCGATCATGCCCAAAATGGAATCAGTTTGAAGTTGAGGCCACCCACTGTTTTTGTCTCTGTGGGTGGAGGCGGGACCGCTAGCATACCTGTACACCCACAGACACACAGAAGTTTAGCTTGTAATAAATCACCAAAAATGATTCCCGGGCGCGGCCACCGCTGCTGCCCACTGCTCCCCTCACCCCCCTAAGGGGTGCTCAAGGGTGATGGGTCAAATGCAGAGAATAATTTCGCCCCCCCAGTGTGTGTGTGACAATCATTGGTACTTTAACTTTAACATAAGCGTAAGGTGACATAGTAGAAAAGTTGTTGTTCCTTATCCCTTTTTGGACATTTCCTGAAAGTTTACTGAAAATCCCCCCATAACTTTAATGAATTTCGATGCATTAAAAACATTTATATTAACCATCAGTAAATCAATGTATGAATGGATTATTCCATAGATAATTCCATCTGATCTACTCTAATCAAAATTCCAACCATTCATCCAATGCATTCATGCATGCTTCCATAGTATAGTTCAGGCCTGGGCAATTATTTTGACTCGGGGGGCCAAATTTGGAGAAAAAAATGTATCTGGGGGCTGGTATATCCATCTATCTATGTATACTTGTATATACAGTATATACATATATATATATATGCATATATATATATACACACACATATGTTTACATATATACACACACACACACATATATTTATATATGTGAAATATATAATATAATTATATAATGTGTAAGCTGTGAAAATCTGCTTTACAGTATGTGTGCTTGGGTCCTATTTTTAGGAACATTAATACAAAACCTCACAATAATGTCTGATTGAGTGCTAAAAACGTTATGACAGACTGCCTTAAAAAACAGAATGGAATTGTACATTTTTTACCTGAATGAGACACTCAGAACGTACATGAAAATAAAGAATGTGGGATTTACATAATTAACTATGACCGATAAAACACTGAATATTGACAACATATGATCGTCACACCCCTTCTCGATCGACATGTTTTACAATCAGGCTAAACGCAACAAAAATGCAACAAACACAGCGAAATATGAACGCGAAGGGTAAAAAAAAACCCACCTACAATCTGATATATCTGATATATCACCAAGCTTTAGAACTTTGTTGTAAAAACCCGCATTTCAGGCTGACCGCTCTGGAAACACTCTGTGGAAATGCACCCCACCCACACGGCTTGGTGCCTCGTCTGAGCTGCTGTGACTTAGATTACCATAGTAACCAGTATATCATGCAAAAGCGCAGATTCCAACCATTGAAATACTTTGTATAGTTCAAGACTTGCGGTTATTTGAAAACATCACTGCACATCATAATGGTAGCTACAGTTTCCATCTTAATGATCTAAAAAAATTATTTGGGAATGTCCGGCGGGCCAGATTGAAAAGCTTAACAGGCCGCATGCGACCCCCGGCCTTAATTTGCCCAGGTCTAGTGTAGTTCATCAGTGTGTAGCATAATGAGGGTCGTTGGTGTGCATTGGCATTGTGCTGAGGGTTGCCTGAGGAGGTTGTGTGAGGACACAGCGAGCATACGGACGCCGTTAGCTGCCTGCTAGCTTAATAACAGGGCTAGACTGGTGCCATGGTTGGAGCCGTGGCTGCCTGCCACTGGCCTGAGACGCTGTGTCATTTCGCTGCCGGAGGACGCGGATGGCTTGCGGTCTGCATTGAGGAGCCTCAGTTTTGAGACTTGCAGTTTGCTCTCAGCGCCGTGTCTTGCTGAGGCTTGAGAGCAACTTTCTTAGCCCAGCAATTCATCAGGTAACTCCATTCGTTAAATGATGTCACATCGTGATATCGTTTCAAGTTCAAGCAGCCAAGTACAGGCTGTGCAATAAATCAACGCTCTTTTCCTGACATGGAAGCATGTTTATTTTAGCGCTTTGTGTTTTGGTGCTGGTCCAATCTTCCGCACTAGTCCTTTCCCTCAGAAAGAGTTTGTCTTCTCTCTGTCACATTTTTTATTTTAGTATTTTTCAAGAATTGTAAATGAGTGTGAGAGGTGGCACCAGAGTGTATTGTTGTGTGTTGTCCAAAATATATCCTTCAAGGGATCATATTAGGGTTTTTGTTCTACCTTTTTTTCTTTACTTCCTTGTGGTCTACATCAGTGGTCTCCAACCACTGGGCTGCGGCCCGGTACCGGTCCGTGGATCGATTGGTACCGGGCCGCACAAGAAATAAAAAATAAATAAAAAATAATTATTTTATTTTTTTATTTTTTATTAAATCAACATAAAAACACAAGATACACTTACAATTAGTGCACCAACCCAAAAAAACCTCCCTCCCCCATTTACACTCATTCACACTCATTCGCACAAAAGGTTGTTTCTTTCTATTATTAATATTTCTGGTTCCTACATTATATATCAATATAGATCAATACAGTCTGCATGGATACAGTCCGTAAGCACACATGATTGTATTTTTTTATGAAAAAAATAAAAAATGAAGTTTTTTTTTAAAAATAAACCATTGTCATTGTATGGAAACAACGAAATTGGACAACAAAACAACCTACATAAAATAGTCTTAAGACAACAAACAAAATAAAACAATTTAAAAACATAATAAAATGTTAGAAACATATTGCACAGTAGATCTCTATCAGAGGTAAGCAAGTTAATAAAGTGGTGAGTGTTCAGGTACGTGCAGTGTTTAGGGAAATAACAGCTCTAGGATAGAAACTGTTTTTCAATCTCTTTGTCCTTGCTTTGATGGTCTTATAACGCCTCCCTGAGGGCAAGAGTTCAAGCCAGTGGTGACCTGGGTGGGATGAGTCCCTGAGGATGCTGCTTGCTCTCCTGTTGCAGTGTCTCTTATACAGGTCTTCTAGAGATGTAAGAGGACATGCAGTGATCCTCTGGGCCACGTTCATATGTTGTCAATATTCATTGTCATAGTTAATATTGTAAATCCCACATTCTTTATTTTCATGTACATTCTGGGTGTCTCATTAATTAAAAAAACGTAAAATTCCACTCCGTTTTTTAAGGCGGTCTGTCATAACATTTTTAGCTTTTAATCAGACATCATGGTGAGGTTTTGTATTAGTGTAACTAAAAATCAGATATACCGGCCCCCAGACACATTTGTTTCTCTAAATTTGGGCCCCCGAGTCGGAATAATTGCCCAGGCATCATTCCCAGGCCTGATTTATTCCACGGGCCGACAGCTGAATAACCCTGTATTATATTTGTTTTTGCTATCCGTGGGTTTGTCTCCGAATAGTCTCCCGGTAAATGGTGAAAAAACGTGAATAATGAATGCATACATAAAAATGCCCATTTTTCTATGAATAGCCCGATAGAGTCCTCACACACTTGTTACACACATTTTAAATTGTAAAATGTATAGATACTTACCATTAATGAACATAGTACTTTCTATATTTTTACTCGTATGCTTCAGGTTGAAAATATGTATTTTTTGTGGGGGAAAAAAGCAATAATTGGTGGGGTTTTAGCCACAAAAGAATAGTGGTAGCTGCTGCATCACAGACAGGCTGGGGCACACTGTAACTCTGCAGATACCACATACAACAATGTAATATTAAGGGCCCGGAAAAGAAAACATAAATGTTAGCAACACTAGCATAGTTATATGAGCTACAATGCCAACATTACCCCTACATTTTATTAGCAAAGTTATAAGGGGTTGGGTATGGAACATTCTCCCGGAACAGTCCAAATTTTTAAACGTCGATTCCTTTTTTCGATGGTCAGTCCCCAGACCGGAAGAAATAGCTGCCGGCTAGCAGCTAGCTTTGACTGTCCAAACACAGTGTGTAGCCGCTCCCATAAGTCAATAATCCTTCATTGCGGAAAATACACTAAGTTTCTTACTAGTAGCATAATCATTGGAGGACTATAAGATGGGGCTAAAAATGTTACCCACAGATTTAGAGCAAGCAGGAGCAGGCAATCACTAAACCAGCTTGAAACAACGCCAATAAATACAAAACCCAATACCAGGTAAGTTGGCACGTTGTGTAAATTGTGAATACAAACAGAATACAATGATTTGCTAATCCTTTTCAACCTATATTTAATTGAATAGACTGCAAAGACAAGATACTTAACGTTCGAACTTGTAAACTTTGTTATTTTTTGCAAATATTAGCTCATTGGGAATTTGATGCCTGCAACATGTTGCAAAAAAGCTGGCACAAGTGGCAAAAAAGACTGAAAAAGTTGAGGAATGCTCATCATCACTTATTTGGAACATCCCACTGGTGAACAGGCTAATTGGGTGGTGGGTGCCATGATGGGTGCCATGATTGGGTATAAAAGCAGCTTCCATGAAATGCACAGTCATTCACAAACAAGGATGGGGCGAGGGTCACCACTTTGTGAACAAATGCGTGAGAAAATTGTCAAACAGTTTACAAACATTTCTCAACAAGCTATTGCAAGGAATTTAGAAATTTCATCATATAAGGTCCGTAATATCATCAAAAGGTTCAGAGAATCTGGAGAAATCACTGCACGTAAGCGGCAAGACCGAAAACCAACATTGAATGCCCGTGACCTTCGATCCCTGAGGGGGAACTGCATCAAAAAACGATATCAGTGTGTAGAGGATAACGCCACATGGGCTTAGGAACACTTCAGAAAACCACTGTCAGTAACTACAGTTTGTCGCTACATCTGTAAGTGCAAGTTAAAACTCTACTATGCAAAGCCAAAGCCATTTATCAACAACACTAAGATGGACTGGTGCAAAGTGGAAAAGTGTTCTGTGGTCTGACGAGTCCATATTTCAAATTGTTTTTGGAAACTGTGGACGTTGTGTCCTCCGGAACAAAGAGGAAAAGAACCATTCGGATTGTTCTAGGTGTAAAGTTCAAAAGTCAGCATCTATGATGGTATGGGGGTGTATTAGTGCCCAAGGCATGGGTAAGTTACACATCTGTAAAGGCGCCATTAATGCTGGAAGGTACATACAGGTTTTGGAGCAACATATGTTGCCATCCAAGCAACATAATCATGGACGTCCCTGCTTATTTCAGCAAGACAATGCCAAGCCACAATCAGCACGTGTTACAACAGCGTGGCTTTGTAGTAAAAGAGTGCGGGTACTAGACTGGCATGGCTGTAGTCCAGACCTGTCTCCCATTGAAAATGTTTGGCGCATTATGAAGCGTCAAATATGACAACTGAGACCCCGGACTGTTGAACATTTAAGCTGTACATCAAGCAAGAATGGGAAATAATTCCACCTGAAAAGCTTCAAAAATTGGTCTCAGTTCTGTTGTGTTGTTAAAAGGAAAGGCCATGTAACATTGTGGTAAAGATGCCCCTGTGCCAACTTTTTTGCAATGTGTTGCTGCCATAAATTCTAAGTTAATGATTATTTGCAAAAAAAAGGACGCTTCTGAGTTCGAACGTTAAGTATCTTGTCTTTGCAGTTTATTCAATTGAATATAAGTTGAAAAGGATTTGCAAATCATTGTATTCTGTTTTTATTTACGATTTACACAACGTGCCAACTTCACTGGTTTTGTACGTAGGTGCCTAGTACAGTTTAAGAAGTGTAGATGGAACCGCATTACAGCAGAAAGTAATTCGATATTACAGGAAATTAACAAGTAGGTTAATACGAGTGGAGAAAGAGGGTAATAAAACAACTAATGTGAGCTGTTACTGTTCAGTGGCCACTACCAGGCATACAGGTTAGGGGAAGACGGATCGATCCATAAATCGGTAGTGTTGATACCAATGGTAATATCAGTACATGATCGATACTCGTGTGTAAGATTGATATTTTTACTTTCCCAAATCTTTTTTTTGTGTGTGTGTGTTTTTTCTATTATTGTTTCCAAACACTGAAGGACTTTGACAGCAAAAACCAAACCAGGATTGTTCTGTTATATTGTTTAATAATTGTGTACTATTGACTTACAAATAATTGTATCGAATAAAAGAAAATAAAGAATTAATTTAAATATTGTGTTGATATGATATGATATTGATATGACACTGTCAAAAGCACTCACCATTAGTGAATTAAAAATAAAGATTGTTTTTGGAAACTGTGCATGTCATCGGTATCTGCTGATTTCACTCATGGAATCAGCAACAGAAAAAACAGTATGTGTACATTTTATGTGCAGCCCTCTGAAAATAGTTTGGTATTAATGCTACATAAATTTGGATCGGGGTTAAATAACAAAGTGAAACGTTTATGAAAGTGTACTCCTGTGGAAAGACACTTCATAACATATATATTCAAGTTCAAAAGATTGGTATCTATATACAGCTTGAAAATAGCCCCATAAAAAATGTATAGTACATTTTTCACCCTGCTTTTTCAAATAATCGGAATCGGGAATCGTTGATAGCCGGATTTGTCCAAATTCAAGCACTGCCCAGCCCTAAACATAATGCTAGGTTCGCCTGTTTGCTGAAGAAGAAAAAAAACTAATTTTAAGTTCCCATATGTGACAGATAGTTGGCAGAGCTTTAGAATTTGCTTTAGGATGTGGTGCAAAGCCTTAGGATTGTAAGTGTTTCCCTAATGACGTCATGAAACCCCGTAACTTCAAAAAAAGTGTGTTTGAGCTGAGCAAACAACTGGGGGATAGACTATCCCAACATTTGGTGCTCATAAACAATCTCTGGAGGCGCGTATTGCATCATTAAAACTACATTTTTGTATATCTTAATTTGAGGCATAAGCTTTGTCACCTACCTAGGTTCCATTCTAGAGGCTAACCTTTCCTGTGATAAAATGGCAACCAAGGTAATCAAAAAGGTTAACCAACGAACGAGATTTCTCTACAGAATTTCCTCTCTGGTCAACAAAAGCACCTTGAGGATTCTGGCGGGAACTCTCTTTCAACCCTTTTTCGATTACGCATGCACCTCCTGGTACCCTAGCACCTCCAAAACCCTCAAATCTAAACTCCAAACATCTCAGAACAAGCTAGTCAGGTTACTTCTAGACCTCCACCCCAGATCCCACCTCACTCCTACCCACTTCTCTAAAGTGGGCTGGCTCAAGGTGGAGGACAGAGTTAAACAACTTGCACTGAGCCTAGTCTATAAAGTCCGCTACACCTCCCTGATACCGAAGTACATGTCAAACTACTTCCTTAACGTAAATGACCGCCATAACCACAACACCAGGGGGTGCTCCACTAACCACGTTAAACCCAGATTCCGAACTAACAAAGGTCTTAACTCATTCTCTTTCTATGCCACATCAATGTGGAATGCGCTCCCAACAGGTATAAAAGAAAGGGCATCTCTATCCTCCTTCAAAACCGCAACAAAAGTTCACCTCCAGGCAGCTACAACCCTAAACTAATATGCTAATAATCAAATGTAAACAATCAAATGCAGATACTTTTTCTTTTTCTTATGCCTTCTTATCTCTCTCTCTCTCTCTCTCTCTCTCTCTCTCTCTCTCTCTCTCTCTCTCTCTATGTCCACTACTTGATGTCCATATCCCCCCCGCACCCCTCCACACCCCTGATTGTAAATAATGTAAATAATTCAATGTGATTATCTTTTGTGATGACTGTATTATGATGATAGTATATATGATAGTATATATCTGTATCATGAATCAATTTAAGTGGACCCCGACTTAAACAAGTTGAAAAACTTATTCGGGTGTTACCATTTAGTGGTCAATTGTACGGAATATGTACTTCACTGTGCAACCTACTAATAAAAGTCTCAATCAATCAATGTTTTTGTCTGTAAGTTATACAAGTGTTAGGGGGTCAGATATGAGAGTGAAAATGACCTGTCTAGACAAATCCGTTTAGGAAGCGGGACTATCTCAACTGACACCTCCTTAAGTTTAAATATCTGTGAAATTGGAACCTGGGAAGGAGAAATAATATGTCTTTATTATCTTTATATCCCTTCACACCATTACTGATGGGATGTTCTGCCTCCTTGTCTCCACAGACTTGTCCTTCTCCTTAGTGTGGTTTGTCACTTGACTCGAGCCTTTCCCACCCAAATGCCATCTGCATATGGTCAGTAGTCCTCCACCATTAACACTACTAGTTTAAAGAATATGATGTTATTGTTGTGGTATATAGACATTGTCCTTGATGTTCTTTTTGCAGACGACATCCCTTCTCTCCAGGTGAACATTTCCCACTCCGGCGTCCTTTTCGCCCCACTGGGCCGATCCGTCGTCATCCCCTGCTTGGCGTCCTCCACACCTAGAATGCTGCCACGGGTGAAATGGACGCTGTTGTCCGGCGGGCAGGAGACACAAATCTTAGTGGCGCGAGGCGACAGGGTGAAAGTAAACGAGGCGTACCTAGGTCGTGTGGCTTTGCTCAATGATTTGTCCTCCCCCAGGGATGTGTCGCTACGCATCTCAAATTTACGCTCCAGTGACTCGGGTCACTATCGTTGTGAGGTGCAGCAGGGCCTGGAAGACGCCAGTGATCTTGTCCAACTCAAGGTCAAAGGTAAGACGATTAAAGATGCATTATGCTGCTGATGAATTGTTCTTGAATGACACTGCACGTGCGTGTTTGTGTATAGGTGTTGTATTCCACTACAGGGATGCCACGGATCGATATTTCCTCTCATTTCATCAGGCCAAGGCAGCTTGCAAGGCCATTGGGGCACAAATTGCAAATGGGAGCCAGCTTTGGGCGGCTTATTTTGATGGTTATGAGCAGTGTGACGCAGGCTGGATAGAAGACCAGACGGTCAGGTACTGTATGTTTGGATTAGTGTTGTCCCGATACCAATATTTTGGTACCGGTACCGGTACCAAAATGTATTTTGATCCTTTTCTAAATAAAGGGGACCACAAAAAATGTCATTATTGGCTTTATTTTAACAAAAAAATCTTAGGGTACATTAAACAAATGTTTCTTATTGCAAGTTTGTCCTTAAATAAAATAGTGAACATACTAGACAACTTGTCTTTTAGTAGTAAGTAAGCAAACAAAGGCTCCTAATTTAGTTGCTGACATATGCAGTAACATATTGTGTCATTTATCATTCTATTATTTTGTCAAAATTATTAAGAACAAGTGGTAGAAAAAATTATTAATCTACTTGTTCATTTACTGGTAATATCTGGTTATTTTCTGTTTCAACATGTTTTATCTACACTTCTGTTAAAATGTAATAATCACTTATTCTTCTGTTGTTAGATACTTTACATTAGTTTTGGATGATACCACAAATTTGGGTATCAATCCGATACCAAGTAGTTACAGGATCATACATTGGTCATATTCAAAGTCCTCATGTGTCCAGGGACATATTTCCTGAGTTTATAAACATAATGTAATTTTGTTTTAAATGAACGATTTTGTGATGCTATAAAATATCGATGTAATCAAAGTAGTATCGACTAGATACGCTCTTGTACTTGGTATCATCAAAGTGGATGTTGGGTGTAGATCCACCAATGGCGTTTGTTTATATAGTAGCGTCCCGGAAGAGTTGGTGCTGCAGGGAATTCTGGGTATTTGTTCTGTAGTGTTTATGTTGTATTGGTGAAAATATTCTCCCAAAATGTGTTTGTCATTGTTGTTTATTATGGTTTCACTATATGGCACATGTTTATGACAGTGTTGGCGTTGTTCATACGGCCACCCTTAGTGTAACATGTATGGCTGTTGAGTAAGTATGCACTTCATTCACTTGTGTGTAGTGTGTTCAAAGTTGAGTCGGTCGTCCTAACGGTTGATGATTGGTCACAGAGTACTCTTGTCTTGACTTTGTCAACTTCAGACCTTTTTAACACGTCAAAAGTCATGACTCTGGTGTAATGCGGTGAGTAGTGAAGCATATGTAGCTATCATTTGTCCTACAGGGATGATTCTTAAAATAAATGTACTTGACTTGTCTCCATGGAGACAAGGATTAATGATTTAGAAGGAGTTACTACACTGCAGACTGCAAATAGTCATTAGCTTGGGGGACCGGTAATTTTTAGAGGCGGTATAGTACCGAATATGATTCATTAGTATCGCGGTACTATACTAATACCGGTATACCGTACAACCCTGGTTTGGATACCTGTACAACCCTAGTTTTGATACCTGCAAACATCAGAGTCACGAAGAGTTTGGTGATTTTTTTGTTCACTTTTGCATCAGGTACCCCATCCAAAACCCTCGTGAAGCTTGCTATGGGGACATGGACGGGCAGCCCGGAGTGAGAAGCTATGGACTAATGAATGCAGAGGATCGTTATGATGTGTATTGTTATGTAGAACAAATGGATGGTATGACATACAACCCCTGGCCAACTCTTGCAAGATTAAACAAAAAAAATCATTTAAAATGCAATTTCAGGGGAGGTGTTTCATGACCCCGTGCCACAGCAGCTGTCCTTTGAGGGGGCCCAGTCGTACTGCAGAGCCGCAGGGGCACAGCTGGCCTCAACGGCGCAGCTTTACGTGGCATGGAGCGAAGGTCTGGACCACTGCAGCCCCGGCTGGCTGTCTGACGGCAGCGTGCGCTACCCTATCAGGACCCCAAGAGAGCGATGCGGAGGGTCTCTGGCAGGCGTCAAGACCCTGTATCGCTTCAGTAACCAGACTGTCTTCCCAGAACCGTCCAGACTTTTTGACGTATTTTGTTTTAAAGGTGTGTGTAGCGGATGCCTGAACAGTTGTTGGAAAAACCTAGACTTAAAACTTGAAGAACAAATCAAATGTCTATTCTTATGTATTCTTTTTTTATTACAGGTACAGGTGATGGAAAGGATTCCACTGTAGACAGCACCACCGATGAGCCAAGGAGCCTGGAACAAGATGTTGTTATTCTGAAAGCAGAAGAGAGCGTACTACTGCTCGGCCAAAACTCAGAGCAAGTAGAACGAGAGGCTCAGAGTGTGCTTGAAACTATCCCCCTCTATCCTCCAGCAAAAGAAATTGACATAGATGAGCACACATTTCTGTCCGACAATTCAGAGAATCCCTTAAGCACCACGGTTACTTCACATTTCCTAGGACCTCTTGACAGGACTTCATCTTCGACAGAAACCTATGACTATGACTCTCAAAATACAACAGGACTGATAAACGGTACTACCCAAAGCACAGATTCCTACCAGAACTTTACTGAAGTAGAAAACACAACAAGGCTTCCTAAGTTTAATGGCACTTATCTTCATAATTTGCCAGAACCAGACACTATGGCCAAAGGGCGCACACCGCCATTAAACAGGGGAAAGGAACAACTGGAAACCAACTTATATTTTAACAGTACCGAGACTCAAGATGAAATCCTGCAAGCTCCCCCTGTCACTCAAACGGTGAAACAAGTGGAGAAAAGAGAACCTGCATCACAAACGACTGAACCCCCTGCAGATCTGACATCTTTATGGATTCCAATGAGCGGCTCTGGGGATACTTCTCAAGGTACAAACTGCTGTAATTTTGTTAGTACGTTGATGCTGTGATTCAACCTTGAAAAATGCTGCTTTTCTTTCAGAAAGTCGTCAGGAAGTGACCGTTTTCAAGCTAATCTCAAAGACAACCACCCACCAGCCCCCTGTGTCAACTGGCAGTGCCCCTCCAAAGTCGTTCACCTCTGTTGCAGATCCAACTTTCACATCTAGATCCAGGCATTCTCACACTCTTGGCTCAGATAATCTCTTAAAGTCCATTTCTACACTTACAGAGGGAAGCACAAGCTTAGAAATTGAAGACACCTTAGATAGCATTGAAAGGCAGCTTCTTTCTACTGGGGCTATCCGTTTAAAAGCAACCTCGTCTACTACTCAATATCAGGAGAGGCTTACTGAATCCATCACAGCACTCTACCAGCCATCTGGTCACAGAGCGCTTTTTGACGTATCCACCACCAGTTATGAAGAAACAAGTGGACTTGAACCTGATATGATCACAGCACAAACCAGCGATCATATTACATTTAACTCAACCGTCAAGGAGAAGGTTGTCGAGGATGCTACAGGGACTCCGGCCATTGAAGAAGTTAAGGTTGTTCACATGTTTGCACAGAATTTTAGACCCAACAAAGCTTTTGGTAAGGAAGAAGAGAAACACCGTAATGCCGCTGCAAACTCCAAAGAAGTAACGACAATGTTTGACGAGGAGGCTAATGCTATTCGAAACCCAAGTGGGTCTATCACATCAATTAAATTTAAAGAAAGTGATGCTACTGTAAATCAAAAAGAAGTAGCAGCTACAACAACACCAATATTTGAAGTGGAGACTAAAGCTATGCTAACCCCCAAAGAAGGAACTGAACGTACACCAAAATTTGAAGAGATTTTTAATGATTCGCTAACCCACAGAGAAGTTAATGTCACACTATCATTTAAAGAGGCTACCGCTACTTTAGACCCAAAAGCAGAACCTACAGTAGCACCTACGACTGTGTTGCTAACGCCCGAAGAAAGATTTGACATTACCCCTATATTTGAAGAAGAAGCTAAAGCAATTCAAAGTCTTGAAAAAGTAGCTAAAGGAACCCAAAGTCTTGAAGAGGCAGCTAATGTCACTGCTAACTCTGAAGAGGTAGATACGATAACACCAGTATATGAAGAGGAGGCTAAAACTACGCTAAACCTTGATAAAGTAGGTCAAGTAACACTAAGATTTGAAGAAGTAACTAATGCTACCACTAACTCTGAAGAAGTAGGTACCATACCAACATATGAAGAGGAGGCTGAAGCTATACTAAACCTTGATAAGGTAGCTGAAGTAACACTAAGGTTTGAAGACGCTGCTAGTGCTAGCGCTAGCTCTGAAGAGGTAGGTACCCCGACACCAGCATATGAAGAGGAGGCCAAAGCTATGCTAAATCTTCACAGAGTAACGCAAAGATTTGAAGAGGAGGCAAATGTTACCCCTAACACTGAAGAGGTAGGTACCTTAACACCAGCACATGAAGAGAAGGCTACAGCTATGCTAAATCATGATAAAGTAGCTAAAATAACGTTAAGATTTGAAGAGGCAGCTAATGTTACCGCTAACTTTGACGAGATAGATACCACAACGCCATTTTATGAAGAGGAGGTCACAACAGTTCCTGAAAAAGAAGCTGAAATTATCCCATTCTCTGTACATCTTGTTACTCCAACCTTTCAAGAGAAAGTAATCACAAGTTCCGAGGTGGAAGCTAGCGCCACCCCCCCATTTAGCGAGGACACTACAGAGGCCACCACCCCAGACGACGACACTTCCACTGGTCTGGCGTTTGACGAGGAGATTACCGTCTTTCCTCTAGATCCCAAAACATCTAACTGGGCTCTGCTGACCACCACAACCGAACCACAAGAGTCTCAGAAGGATCTGGAGATTAGCGCCAAATCCTCATCTCTCTCATCCACAACAGCTCTACGATCCCTCTCAGCTGCAGAGGCCACCAAGATGGCCGCCGTTAGAACAACAACATGGTGGTCCAAACGCACTTGGAGCCCTACCACCGCTACACCCAAAGTCTTCAAATGGACACCGGAGCCCCAGACAGTGACAATGATGAATGTTGACTTTAGCCCCACCCAGACTCCAACCCGCCATGTTTTGCCCAATGAGAAGGCAGCTGTGGGCAGTAAAGTAGGAATAGCAGGTAATGCTACAATAGCTCTCATCAGCCTAACTGTGCTCTTCTTGTCCTTGGTACTGATGCACTAAAACTCCCCATCTGCTTCTCTCCTACGCTGGCCTGCCTTGTTCTACATGTTTCACGTCTGACTCCACCTTCTTGTCCTCCCAAAAACTTTTTCCCCTCTTTGTGACCCCAAAAGGACGTCTTCATTTGACACACTGTCCTGTCTTGTTTTGTGTAATGTCTTCCTCTCTATCCACTGACTTCTGTGAAGTATTGTAACAGTACAGTGACATGTTTGTCAATCCATGTTCCAATTGCACTGCAACCCCAGTCCGGAAGTAACCTCATAAGGGACTCTGGAAGACACGTTGAGTGTGTGAATGTCTTTTAATGCTATTTTCCTCAAGTTTTAAAGTTGTAGTGAAAGCACACAGCATTATGTGTAGAAACACAATGTTGTTGTACAGTCATTTTGCTGAGTATTTTTGCTTATAGGTGCAAAAAGGATAAACATGTGCTACTCATGCATCTATGTGTCAAATCTTTTAATTTGTGGGATTTATTTTGGTGTTCTCCAATTAGTGTTCAATTAAACGCAGAATCTCCAATAGTCGCTGGGTGTGTGGTTTACAAAACTAAATATTCTCTAAAGCAACCTCGTAATGCAGTTTTTATTATCCCCATTAAAGGACAGTAGCTGCATTTGAAGTATCGTGAGCCGCTTAAATTACCTCTGCATAGGCTTTAACGGACCACATTATGGAATATGTAATGCTCGAAAAGAGTTATGTTTTCCTGTCCACTTGCTCATGCACTCCTAACCATTAGTTTAAAAAGTTAACATACTGTATCAGTTAATTATAGATCAGGGGTGTCAAACTCATTTTCTTTAAGGGGCCGCGTTGCAGTTATGGCTGCCCAGAGAGGGCCGTTGGTACAAAACCCAATACCAGTGAAGTTGGCACGTTGTGTAAATCATAAATAAAAACAGAATACAATGATTTGCAAATCCTTTTCAACTTATATTCAATTGAATAGACTGCAAAGACAAGATATTTAATGTTCAAACTGAAAAACACGTTTTTTTTTGCAAATAATCATTAACTTAGAACTTAGTGGCAGCAACACATTTTAAAAAAGTTGGCACCGGGGCATTTTTACCACTGTGTTACATGGCCTTTCCTTTTAACAACACTCAGTAAAAGTTTGGGAAGTGAGGAGATCAATTTTTGAAGATTTTCAGGTGGAATTCTTTCCCATTCTTGCTTGATGTACAGCCTAAGTTGTTCAACAGTCCGGGGTCTCCGTTGTGGTATTTTAGGCTTTATATTGCGCCACACATTTTCAATGGGAGACCGGTCTGGACTACAGGCAGGCCAGTCTAGTACCTGCACTCTTTTACTATGAAGCCACGCTGTTGTATCACGTGACTTGGCATTGTCTTACTGAAATAAGCAGGGGCGTCCATGATAACGTTGCTTGGATGGCAACATACAGTATGTTGCTTTCAGCATTAATAGTGCCTTTACAGATGTGTAAGTTACCCATGCCTTGGGCACTAATACACCCCCATACCATCACAGATGCTAGCTTTTGAACTTTGCGCCTAGAACAATCCGGATGGTCCTTTTCCTCTTTGTTCGGGAGGACACAAAGTCCACAATTTTCCAAAAACAATTTGAAAGGTTGAAACGGATTTGCAAATCGTTGTATTCTGTTTTTATTTACGATTTACACAACGTGCCAACTTCACTGGTTTTGGGTTTTGTAACTCAATATACAGTATGATAACATGAATGTATAATTACATATTATTATATATTACACAATTGCATATGCATTTATTTATTATGGATAGCTTGCTTTAAAATCCTAAGCCAAGGTGACAAGCAGATGTTTAAGTATTTATTTTTGATAGACAAAAAAAATGCTCGTAATATATTGTTGCATTTTCAGGTAATATCAAAGTTTAGAACAGTGGTACTCAAACTTTACTAACTACCACCTCGGAAAACACTTGGCTTTCCAAGTTGCACGGTAATGACCATCATTAAAATACAGTCACGTCGTAGGCCTAAATATTCGTGAAAAACAAGGCTTTTTATTTTTATTTTTTTACAAGTGTATGTAATATTTTTGGTCACTGTAACATTACACACAGTTAGAACTGTAACACTGTGTTTTAATATTTAATTAATTGATTCTTTGGTGTACCTTTTAGATAGAGCCCACGTGTCACCAGTTTGAGAATCTCTCTCTGCACTGGGGAGTGCTCAGAGAGTATTCTAAGGGTATCGGACTGTCTGATTGTGGCGGTCCACTCCCTGTACGATCTGTGTCAGAGCTTGGTCCGCACTGCTGGCAGTAAGTCGGACCCGTTTCCAGTGATGGTTGGACTCCGCCAAGGCTGCCCTTTGTCACAGATTCTGTTCATAACTTTTGTGGACAGAATTTGTAGGCGCAGTCAGGGGGTTGAGGGGATCCGATTTGGTGGCTGCAGGATTAGGTCTCTGCTTTTTGCAGATGATGTGGTCCTGATGGCCTCATCTGACCAGGATCTTCAGCTCTCACTGGATCGGTTCGCAGCCGAGTGTAAAGCGACAGATGAGAATCAGCACCTCCAAGTCCGAGTCCATGGTTCTTGCCCGAGAAAGGGTGGAATGCCATCTCTGAGTTGGGGAGGAGATCTTGCCCCATGTTAAGGAGTTCAAGTTCCTATGAGTCTTGTTCACGAGTGAGGGAAGAGTGGATCGTGAGATCGACGGTGCGGCGTCTTCAGTAATGCGGACGCTGTATCAATCCGTTGTGGTGAAGAAAAGGCTGAGCCGGAAGGCAAAGCTCTCAATTTACCGGTCGATCTACGTTCCCATCCTCACCTATGGTCATGACCTTTGGTTTATGACCGAAAGGACAAGATCACGGGTACAAGCGGCCAAAATGGGGTTCCTCTGCCGGGTGGCGGGGCTCTCCCTTAGAGATAGGGTGAGAAGCTCTGCCATCCAGGGGGAGCTCAAAGTAAAGCCGCTGCTCCTCCACATCGAGAGAAGCCAGATTAGGTGGTTCGGACGTCTGGTCAGGAAGCCACCCGAACGCCTCCCTAAGGAGGTGTTTAGGGCACATCCGACCGGTAGGAGGCCACGGGGAAGACCCAGGACACGTTGGGAAGACTATGTCTCCCGGCTGGCCTGCGAACGCCTCGGGATCCCCCCGGGAGGAGCTGGACGAAGTGGCTGGGGAGAGGGAAGTCGCAGCTTCTCTGCTTGGGCTGCTGCCCCCGTGACCCGACCTGGGATAAGCGGAAGAAAATGAATGGATGGATAGACGGTTTAGAATATAAGCAATTGTGTGCAGTACATTTTTTCCATTAAAATGTTAAGAATAAACACATTTAGCCATACAGATTGAGTGCTTTATTGGCGCACATTATTTCGTGGGTCACGTAAAATGATGTGGCGGGCCAGATCTGGCCACCGGGCCTTGAGTTTCACACATGTGTTACAGATAGTTTTCAAAATTAGTGCAAAATGACAGCCTCTTCAAATGTTGCCCATTTCCTTTTTTATTTACATTTTATTGTATTTGTTTATTGTATTAATATTTGTAATTATTAGGATTTTGTACTTGCAATTAATACTCAGACTAAAGTTATAGAGTATTCCCGGTATTTTTTTCTTTTCTTTATTTGTTATTCGGCGTTTTCTGCGTAAACAGGTCACATTTTTAACAATATTATTTGTTTATGAAGCATGTATTTGCCACAAGCTTTAAATATAGTGTTAATATCCTTATGGTAAAGTGATGTGTTGGGACAATGCACTTCAGTGGACGAGATGGTTCCCAACACTGAGATGACATGTGAGATCTAAAGGCCAAAGGGGATCTCAACCTTCCTTGAAATAAGCGCAAATACATGAAAAATGCAGTTTGAGGTCAACTGACCCTATGTTGTGTTCCAGATGCTTGCGTCCATGACCCCTGTCTCAACGGGGGCACCTGCATGGAACAGGACGGACAGATCCAGTGCCTCTGTTTGCCGACTTATGGAGGAGACCTCTGCGACATGGGTGAGTGCAAGGCCATTCTCATGCATTCAAAGTACAATCTAAACAAAATACTTCTCCCGTTGATACTTTCAG